>NC_080162.1:30251444-30611633 GCF_950295315.1 Erinaceus europaeus
TCATGTGTTTATCGGCCTTTTGGATCTCTTCTGTGGTGAATATTCTGTCCAAGTCCTCCCCCCATTTTTGGATGGGGTTATTTGTTGTCTTGTTGTTGAGTCTGGCAAGCTCTTTATATATGTTGGTTATTAAACTCTTATCTGATGTATGGCATGTAAAGACCTTCTCCCATTCTGTGAGGGGTCTCTTGATTTGGGTAGTGGTTTCTTTTGCTGTGAAGAACCTTTTTAATTTGATGTAGTCCCATAGGTTTATACTTGCCTTAGTCTTCCTTGTAATTGGATTCGTTTCATTGAAAATGTCTTTAAAATTTATGCAGAAAAAAGTTCTGCCAATATTTTCCTCTAAGTATCTGATAGTTTCTGGTCTAACATCCAAGTCCTTAATCCACTTGGAATTTACTTTTGTATTTGGTGAAATACAGTGATTCAGTTTCATTCTTCTGCATGTTTCAACCCACTGTTTGCAACACCATTTGTTGAAGAGACTCTGCTTTCCCCATGTAATAGTCTGGGCCCCTTTGTCAAAGATTAGATGTCCATAGGTGTGGGGCCTCATTTCTGGGCTCTGAATTCTATTCCACTGGTCAGTGTGTCTGTTCATGTTCCAGTACCAAGCAGTTTTGATGACAATGGCCCTACAATACAGTTTGAGATCTGGGAGTGTGATGCCTCCAGTTCTGTTCTTTTTTCTCCAGATTGTTTTGGCAATTCTAGGTCTTTTCTGGTTCCAGATAAACATTTGTAGCATTTTTTCTATTCTCCTAAAAAATGTGCTTGGGATCTTGATGGGGATAGCATTAAATTTGTAGATGGCTCTGGGTAATATATTCATTTTGATGATGTTAATTCTTCCAACCCAAGAACATGGAATATCTTTCCACTTCTTTGTGTCTTTTTCAATTTCTTTGAGTAGTGAGTCATAATTTTCAGTATACAAGTCTTTCACTTCTTTGGTTAGGTTTACTCCTAGATATTTTATTGTTTTTGTTGCTATAGAAAAAGGAACTGATTTCTGGATTTCAATTTCTTCTAGCTTAGTGTTTGCATAGAGGAATGCCATTGCCTTTTGAATGTTAATTTTATAGCCTGACACCTTACTGTATTGCCTGATGATTTCCAAAAGCTTCTTGCTGGATTCCTTAGGTTTTTCCATGTATACTATCATGGCATCTGCAAATAAGGAGAGTTTGACTTCTTCTCTTCCAATCTGTATGCCTTTAATTCCTTGCTCCTGCCTGGTTGCTATGGCAAGAACTTCCAACACTATGTTGAATAGTAATGGTGATAGTGGGCAGCCCTGTCTAGTACCTGATCTGAGGGGAAATGCTTCCAGTTTTTCACCATTGAGTATGATGTTGGCTGTAGGTTTGCTATATATAGACTCCACTATCTTCAGGAATTTTCCATCTATTCCCATTTTTTGTAGTGTTTTGATCATAAAGGGATGTTGTATTTTGTCAAAGGCTTTCTCTGCATCTATTGATATGACCATGTGGTTTTTGGTCTTGCTTTTGTTGATGTGGTGGATCACATTGATTGATTTACGTATCTTAAACCAAACTTGCACGCCTGGGATAAACCCCACTTGGTCATGATGAACAATCTTTTTAATATACTGCTGTATCCGGTTGGCTAGAATTTTGTTCAATATTTTCGCATCTATGTTCATCAGAGATATTGGTCTGTAGTTTTCTTTTTTGGTTGTGTCCCTGTCTGCTTTTGGTATCAGAGTGATGTTAGCTTCATAGAAGCTGGCAGGGAGTATTCCAGTGTCTTCAATCTTCTGGAAAACTTTTAAAAGTAGAGGTATTAGTTCTTCTTTGAAGGTTTTATAGAATTCATTTGTAAAACCATCTGGTCCAGGACTTTTATTTTGCAGAAGATTTTTGATAACTGTTTCAATTTCATTAGCTGTGATGGGCCTGTTCATGTTATCCACTTCCTCTTTACTTAGTTTTGGAAGTTGGTAGGTATCTAGGAAATCATTCATTTCTTCCAGGTTCTCTAGCTTGGTGGCATACAGTTATTCATAGAAGCCTCGCATGATATGTTGAATTTCTGCAGTGTCTGTTGTGATATCTCCTCTTTCGTTTACTATCCGATTTATTTGGGTCTTCTCCCTTTTTTGTTTTGTGAGTCTGGCTAAAGGTTTGTCGATTTTGTTTACTCTTTCGAAGAACCAACATTTACTTTCATTGATCTTTTGTATGGTTTTCCTATTCTCAATGTTATTTATTTCTGCCCTAACTTTAGTGATTTCTGTCCTTCTGGTTGCTTTAGGATTCCTTTGTTGTTCTTCTTCTAGGTCTTTAAGATGTGCAATCAGGCTGTTTATTTGTGCCTTTTCTTGTTTCCTAATGTGTGCTTGTATAGCTATGAACTTCCCTCTTAGGACTGCTTTAGCTGTGTCCCAAATATTTTGATAGCTTGTGTCCTCATTTTCATTGAACTCTCGAAACATTTTGATTTCTTCCTTGATTTCCTCTTTGACCCAGAAGTTGTTAAGAAGTGTACTGTTGAGCTTCCACATTTTGGGACTGTTACTAATCTTTTGTTGATTGTTAAGTGTTAGTTTAATTCCACTGTGGTCTGAGAAGATGCTTGGGATGATTTCAGTGCTCTTGAATTGGCTGATGCTGTCTTTGTGGCCTAACATATGGTCTATCCTTGAGAATGATCCATGTGGATTTGAGTAAAATGTGTATTCCAGTTTCTTGGGATGAATGACTCTGAAAATGTCCAATAGTTCTAGTTTATCTATCTCTTCATTTAGTTCCCTTATGTCTTTACTGATTTTCTTCCTGGATGATCTATCAAGTTGAGATAGTGGGGTGTTGAAGTACCCTACTATGATTGTGTTACTGTTAATATATTGCTGTAGTGGGGGTGGCGCAGTGGGTTAAGCGCATGTGGCGCAAAGTGCAGGAACCGGTGTAAGGATCCCGGTTCGAGCCCCCGGCTCCCCACCTGCAGGGGAGTCGCTTCACAGGTGGTGAAGCAGGTCTGCAGGTGTCTATCTTTCTCTCCCCTTATCTGTCTTCCCCTCCTCTCTCCATTTCTCTCTGTCCTATCCAACAACGAATTGCATCAACAAGGGCAATAATAATAACCACAACGAAACTACAAGGGCAACAAAAGGGGGGAAAAAAACGACCTCCAGGAGTGGTGGATTCACGGTGCAGGCACCGAGCCCAGCAATAACCCTGGAGGGGAAAAATATATATATATATTGCTGTAGCTCTTTCAGTAGAAGTTTGATGTATTTAGATGGCTTCTCATTGGATGCATAGATATTAATAATTGTTAAGTCCTCTTGATTGACTGATCCTCTGAGCATTAAGTAGTGTCCATTCCTATCTTTTTTAATCTTATCTATTTTAAAGTCTATCATGTCAATATGAGAATAGCTGTTCCTGCCCTTTTTTGTGGGCCATTGGCTTGTATGATAGTTTTCCATCCTTTCACTTTAAGTCTGTGTTTGTCTTGTTGAGTTAGGTGAGTTTCCTGTAGAAAACATATTGTTGGGTTGTGTTTTCTGATCCATCTTCCTACTCTGTGTCTTTTAATAGGTGAATTCAGGCCATTGACATTTGTTGATATCAAAGATTGAAGATATTTTAATGCCATTCTTGTGGAGTTTTAGAGTGTTTTGATATATGTCCTATTTGTGGTGGTCTGGTTGTTTATAGGAGACCTTTCAGAACTTCTTTCAGGGCAGGCTTGGTGATGGTTGCTTCCTTCAACTGTTGCTTGTCTGAGAAGGTTTTGATGCTTCCATCTAGTCTGAATGACAGTCTAGCAGGATATAGTATTCTTGGCTCAAAGCCTTTCTCATTGAGCACTCGATAGATATCTTGCCATTCTCTTCTGGCCTGTAGTGTTTGTATGGAGAAGTCTGCTGCTAATCTTATGAGTTTTCCTTTGTAGGTGACTCTTTGTTTTTCTCTTGCAGCCTTGAGGATCCTTTCTTTATCCTTATTCCTTTCCATTCTAAGTATGACATGTCTTGGTGTCTTTAGGTCTGGGTTAATTCTGTTTGGGACCCTCTGGGCTTCTTGAATCTTTATGTCTTTGGTGTTGTCTAGACTAGAGAAATTTTCAGCTATTATGGCCTGGAGAATGCTTTCTTCCTCTCCTTCTCTTTCTTCCTCTGGTAAGCCAATAATGCGTATATTGTTTCTTTTGAAGTCATCCCATAGGACTCTGTTGTTGTTTTCAGCATCTTTTAATCTCTTTTTGAGATCTCTTACTTCTTTTTTAGTTGTCTCTAATTCATCCTCAATCTTGCTAATTCTGTTTTCAGCCTCATAGATTCTATTCTCTCTGCCCTCTACTGCTTTCTGGAGTTCATCTATTTTGTTGCCCTGCTCTGATACTGTTTTAGCTTGTTCAGCTAGTTGCCTTCTTAGCTCAGCGATTTCAGCTTTCAGCTCTCTAATAACCATGAGATAATTAGAATTTTCTTCCATATTCTCATTTGTTGTTCCTGCATTTCTGATTACAATTTTTTCAAATTCTTTACTCACTCCTGTTATTATTTCCTTAGCTAATGTTTGGATGTTGAACTTGTTGTTTTGTGCTTCACCCTCTGGAGGACTTTTAGCTGGACTCTTGTCCTGGTTCGAGTCTCCAATATTTTTTCTTGTTGTTTTTACCATTTTATATATTATGTTATGAGTTCCCTTTATCATTACTTTTCAAATTATTGATTACTATTGCCTGGATTGACTTGTGTCTAAGTAATTTAATTAAAGGGTTTACCATGGTGGAAGTTAACAGTTTTTTCAATCCCTGAGTTGGAGCTCAGTGGTGTAAAAGCCTCTTTTTTTCCTTCCCTGTAGGCTATGGGAGCCTGAGGGCTTTTAAACTGTCAATAGACTTCTTAGCTTAATCACTGACTCCTGACCAAGAGATAAAGCAGGGTGTGGCAGAGATAATCCAGTGGTTATGCAAAGAGACTTTCATAGCCCCTCAGCTATGCCACCGAGGTATAGGTCTTCTCCTGAGTTTCCCAGTTAGATCTCTGTCCCCTGGTGTCCCTCTCTGTTGCTGCTCCAGATTCTGAGGGTAGTAGCAATGGAGACTCAGAGTTTCACTTGGTGAGTCTCTGGGGAGTCCTTTCCTCCCTTCAGCTGTCCCCTTGTTGTGGAGCAGACTGGAGGTGGTGTCTCCACTGATAAACTGTTGAACTGTTAGCAGTCACTTAATCTCTCCTTAGGCCTCTCTCTCCTCTCTGTCACCAGCCACGCATGTTTGTACTCACGGGTGATTTACTGGGTTCCTGTGGTCATTCTAGTCCTGTCTTGTTTCGGTCTGGGTGGTCTCCTTTGGTATTCCTAGTTGATCCGGGAGAGGAGAGGAGAGGAGAGGAGAGGAGAGGAGAGGAGAGGAGAGGAGAGGAGAGGAGAGGAGAGGAGAGGAGAGGAGAGGAGAGGAGTGGAGAAAAAACGATCTGCTGCTTGTAGCTCCCTCTCCGGAAGTCGAATCTTATTGTTTCTTTTTATTGTTGTAGTTACTATTGTTGTCGTCATTGTTAGAACAGAGAGAAATGGAGAGAGGGGAAGACAGAGGGGGAGAAAAAGATAGACACCTGCAGACCCACTTCACTGCCTGTGAAGTGACTCCCCTGCAGGTGGGGAGCCAGGGGCTCAAACCGGGATCCTTCCACTGGTCCTTGCGCTTTGCACCACCTGCACTTAACCGGCTGCACTAACCATCCAACTCCTGCTGTGGTGCCTCTTATCTCCCTCTCTGTATTTTATTTATTTTTTTGTTTGTTTGTTTGTGTTTGTTTGCCTCCAGGGTTACTGCTGGGGCTTGGTGCCTGCACTATGAACCCATTGCTCCTGGAGGCTATTCCCCCCCCTTTTGTTGCCCCTGTCATTTATCGATGTTGTTATTGTTGTTGTTATTGCTGTTGTTGTTGGATAGGACAGAGAGAAATTGAGGAGGGGAAGACAGAGAGAGGGAAAGAAAGATAGACACTTGTAGACCTGCTTCACTGCTTGTGAAGCAACCTCCCCTCCTGCAGGTGGGGAGTTGGGGGCTCAAACTGGGACCCTTAACCCGGTCCTTGGCTTTGCGCCATGTGCACTTAACCTGCACATGGCACAAAGGGGAAAAATAGTCTGCTGGGGGTGATGCAATTGTGTAGGCATGAAGCTCCTTGGTGGCACCATTAAAAAATATGAAAGTATTTTGTAAATTCTAAATTGATAGATGTATGTAAATGTCATTACTGTTACTTAGAAGGAAATCTGGGTAGGTAGGTAAGGGCCAGCTTGTGGAAGGATGAATGTCAGCTGAAGGACTTTATTTAGGAAACCACTGAGAAAAACTGAGCAGAAGAGACATATTCTAGTTAATAGAGTTTGATGCAAAAAGATAAGCTTGCTTTGAGATATTTGACTACAGCCTTGCTTCCTTTAGCCAAGAAAATGTCATTACCCTTTCAATTCAGTCTATTTTTTCCTAATCAAGCTGCAAGATGAACAATCACATGCACAGGCTAGGCAAGCTCCTCAGTCAGTGTGTGTGACTCACAAGAACAATGGGCTGAGGGCTTAAGTCAGGGTGGTGTTTGTCCCATCTGCTCAGTGCCCCTCCTAGACATCCACTAAATAAGGTTAATGAGCCGCAGAGATGCTAACTGAGGGGACATTTAATCCTTCTTCCAATGCAACCACACGAAGATTATGACCTGGACATAAGTGGGTAAGACTGCCTATGCTTCTTGGTCTCTGTAGGTGCTGTTCAAAGAATGATAAGTTCAGAGTTGGCTCCTCTTGCACAGAGCCTCAGTTTTAGTTTGATATTAGCATTTAAAATTAAACTTTTTATTCCCTAAAAGTACCTATGATTTTTGAAAGCATCAAGGTTCTGGAAATTAGAGTGACCAGCACATAGGACTGAGGATGGACATCCCAGGGAAGTCAGACAAGCTGGGTGCTGTTAGACTCTATACCAGTGAGAACCGGCTTATCCCCAGTCCCAAGAAATATTTCATTCTTCCCCCTCTTTCCTCAAGGGTTTCTTTACACAGAAAAGCAGAATATCTGCCTCTCTGGAGTCACAATTACCTATAAGATATTGATTCAAAAGCTAATTGATATGACATTCAATGTAGTGCCAGGCACATCCAAATATAGCTGACAGAATGAATGGAAGATAAAGAACAAGTGATTAGGCCATCCTTGAGACAGGAAAATTTTCCCCCAAGAACAGCTATCATGAATATAAGACCAGGATGGAAAGAAGGCCCTTCCTAATGGGTCTTTTCTAGCTCATGAGCCAACTCCATTCACAGACACTCCTCTAATCTTCCAGGGACAAGAACAGTCTAAGGAGCAATGCCACATCAAAGCATTATGGGCCAGTGGGTTATATATTTTCTAAATCCCAGATTATCCCAAGGGGATTTACTAAGTAGTATGCCTGGTGACTGCAAGTCCCCATTGCTTACCATCCCAGGGGTGGGAAGAGGTAGTCTCATACCACAGCCGGATGAGATGAGCCATGCACAGGAGAGGGATGTGGCTGACGCATAGCCAAAGGAAAAGTAGGGTCTTTTCGAAGGTCTCACAGGGAAATCTTTATGCTAGGTGCAGCCACCTTGTTCCCATTCACTTCACACCACATGACAGAGACTCTGAATCTGCCTGAAAGTATGGGGCAAAAGTATACAAGAAGGATCCAGGGCACAGTTTAAGTCCCCATTTAATTGTTATGAGACTTAGTTTCTGTATTTGTAAAATAAAGGGATGATTTCAAAAGTTCCTTCTAGTTCTACAGTAAAATTCCTTAAGAAATGTTCTGTTAAATAAATTAGGCTGTATTGGGTTCAAGCACACATTTTATCACTTTTAAGTCATTCAAATTAGATTCAAATTAGGTTAACCAAGTGTTGCCCTCCAGAGAGCCAGGGACTGGCATCAATGATGAGAAAAGAATAATTCATTGCCTCTTATCAATCAGCATTCCCTAAATAGGTGCTTCAGAAGTGCTTGAGCATGCTTGAAAGCACTAGGTTTCTGTAATCTATTCTCACTTTAATCTCATTCCCATCTTTCATTTACTTAGCAAAACCTTTCTCTGTTTATGTGTTTCTTTTCTTTTCTTTTCCTTTCTTTTTCTTGGAGTCAGCAGGAGGGAAAATAGAGAGGCTACTGTCATAGTAATTGTAATTTTCAGGCAGAACAGCTTCTGATAGTAAGGCTTGGTTGAAACAAGATAACTGAAAAATCTGTTTCCCCTCATACCATATGGGTATCCACAGCACCAAAATGAGGGCACTGTTAAGTTGCTCTGCCACTTGAATGGAGGAGTCTATACACAAATCCCCAGTTTTTTAAATATTTATTTATTCCCTTTTGTTGCCTTTGTTGTTTTATTGTTGTAGTTATTATTGTTGTTGATGTTATCGTTGTTGGATAGGACAGAGAGAAATGGAAAGAGGAGGGAAAGACAGAGAGGAGGAGAGAAAGATAGAAACCTGCAGACCTGCTTCACCGCCTGTGAAGTGACTCCCCTGCAGGTGGGGAGCCAGGGCCTCAAACCGGGATCCTTACTCCGGTCCTTGCACTTGGTGCCACCTGTGCTTATCCCGCTGTGCGAGTGTACCTGACTCCCAAGATCTCCATTTTTTTTATTGAAACTACAGTTCCCTTGAAAATGTAGCTTTAGGAGTCAACAACCATTAGCTGCCTCTCCTTAAAAAGGTGAATTCCTCTCAGATGCTTGTGGCCATCCAATCTACACTCTCATTCCAGAGTCTCTCAATCTTGTCTTTTCCACATTTCTGTCCCCAACCAGAGATTAAAGGCCTCAAATGTGAGAGACATCTCCACAGCTTGTCTGTAGTGTCAGAGGCTGGAAAGTGAGGTAAAGCCCTCAGCTAGAGAAAGGGCCTCTTGTTAAGGCTACTACATCCTCCAAACTAGAAGGAACTAACTCAGCTTTAAGGAACCAAGCAGAGCTAAAACTTGATCTGCTTCTTAAAGTACCCCATGGCTACTTTGGGATACATCAGAAAAACTCAACCACAGTGGCTAACTTAATTTGCTGATTGTTTTTTAAAAGAACTAGAAAGCCTGCATACTGAACTTCCAAAGTACAACTGAGCACCAGTCATGGGCAATGTAACCAGAAATAGTGACCAGAGGCCTAGACCTGGCTGGGTTTTCTCTTACTGAGTGGCAGCTTTTAAGCAGTATTAGTCATTTCCTTTTCAGTTAGTCAAATACTTAGTCAATCATTAACACAGTAAGGAAAGAACATCAGTAAAAATATGCTGTATTTACATATTCAGTGAATATGTGATATATTCATTACAGAAAATTTATAAACTACAAATAGGCAAACTTAAAATTCCCATTATCTGTAATCTCATTAGCGAGAAATAAGCTCTGAATGTTTTAGCCTACTTTTTTTTACTGCTTCCTCCCCCATTCTCCCCAATATTTTTTTTAACCTTTCAATGAAACTTGAATGATTAGATCATTCAACTTTACAAGAATCTTGTAGAGCTAGTATTGCCAGTGTAATTGGTTCTATTTAACAAATGCTGAAATCTGAGAGTCCCAGAGGTTCAGCTGGTTTAGTTCATGTAGCAAGGTAGGCCTATAAACTACACTTGCCAGAAGAGGGGACCTAAGAAATAAACAGCTTCATTTTCAGCAAATAACAAGAATACCCAGAAAGGGGCTGGGTGATGGTGTACCTGGTTGAGTATACATGTTACAGTGTGCAAAGACCTGGGTTTGAGCCCATGGTCCTCACCTGCAGGGGGAAAGCTTTATGAGTGGTAAAGCAGGTCTGCAGATGTCTCTCTCTCTCTCCCTCTCTATCTTCCCCTACCCTCTCAATTTCTGACTGTCTCTATTCAATAAATAAAGATATATATTTTTATTATTAAAAAATGCCCAGAAAATTAGAAAGGCAGTGAATTTCATTTTCATATCAAGGAAATCAAAACCTAGAAACATGACTACTGTTTAAAAACCTACCTGCAAGGAGTCGGTACTATCAAGATTCCAGAGGAAGTTACCATTAGAGTTACGTTCATGTGTGAGACCACAGCAGTGTAATGTAATCTATATTAGAATAAATAGGTGTCTGTGAATAATTTCAGGAAAACCAAGTCCTCACAAATGTGGTCTTCTCACTAGTAAACTTTCCATTCCTCAAGAGTAGGTATTAAAGCAAACTTCCAAGAGAATCTCCAGACAGGATGGAAGATAGCTGGGTTAGGCCAGATTAAGAGGGCTGCTGACTGAGGAAACTAGCCATGTAAAAAAGAAATCACTTCTTTAACTCTCTAACATAGGGTCAGAATCCAGAGCTAGGTTACAGATTCACAAGAAGAGAGGAGCTGACAGTCAAACTCAAGACTTTAGTGCTGAGGCTCTGATGTCCCAGGAGCAACCCCCAGCAACACCATAAGCCAGAGCTGAGCTGAGTTCTGGTTAAAAATAAATAAATAAAAAGTAAATAGTTTGATTCTAACAAATACACGAGAAGATGTACAACCCCATTCTGTATATAACTCAGTAAGAACAAGACACTCTGTTTACCTGTAGATCCTCATTTTGCTATGGATAATCTCTGAGCCCTCAAATAACACTGAGTAAACAAAGCTAGGGAGAAATCCCCTTAGTGGTGTATGAAGACACTACCTCTCCTTCTCCATCCAGATAGCCACAGCATCCAGAAAACCTACAATGAATTTCAGATATCCAATCCTCTCTGTGAACTCTTTCCCTTCCTTCGGTGCTGCTGTTTGTTTGTTGTTTTGGGGGGTTATGTTTGTTTTGTTTTTTTGCCAGAATATTGCGAGTTTATGGTGATACTAAAACCTCAGAGCCTCAGGCATGGAAGTCTCGTCTAACCATTATGCTATCTACCCAGTCCCTTATACCTCCTTTCATACAGTTTAAAACAGTTCTGGAGGCCTTACCATGTGCAAGGACCTGGGTTTGAGCCCTTGGCCACCACATGGGAGCACCATGCAAAGGGGAAGCTTCACAACTGGTTGAGCTTAGTGTGGTATCTCTCTTCTCCCTCTCTCTGGGGAAAACAGGATTCCAGAAGCAGTGAAATCAAGCAGGTGTGAAGCCCTGACAAAGCCCTGGTAGAAAACAAAAACAAAGAAACAAACAAAAAAAAAACAGCTCTGTTGGGGCAATGTGGAAGTGTCAGGCTCTGAGTCTTATTGCATTTTCCCCCTAATCCTTGACTCCAAAAGCAGCAAAGTGCAAATTGTTATTTATTCAAACTGCCATTTGATTATGTTGAAACCCAGAGAGAACAGTCTTTATGGTGGGTAGGAACTTCCTGTCAAGGACAGTTAATTTTAATTTTTCCACTGAGCTCAACCTCAAAGTGAGGCTGATTGCTACTCAGCAAGATAGACTGCATTAGTGGAAGTTTTAATTGAGCACAGATTTCCATCCCAAAAGCATAATGTTAGTTGTATACATACTTTGTAACAAGAAGAAAAATGAAAAGCAGACCTTTCTGAGGAAAAATTGAAAGCAGAATATGTTCTACAGTTAGGATGGCAGTACCAAAAACCAGAGCAGAACTCCCTGCTTCCCCATCTCAGCTTCACTGGACTGTTTGCAAATGTTTCTACAAGTTACAGGTCTGTGTTCAGGTGTCTCTTGCCTAAACACAACCACAACTAATGATTTCACTTGCTGAATGGTACCTAAAATAAACAGAAAACCTATGTGCTGAACCTCCAAGTTTACATACAACTTAGCACCAGTCACTGGCAAACTAATCAGGGAGAGGGGTGGCCAAAGACTCAGGCCTCTGGGTAGCTCACCCACTCTGTGCTCCAACCCTTCCGCTTCCACAGGTGGTCAAGAAATGAGTAAAATCAGGGCTTGGAGTAAGAAAGCCCTTCATTTCAATGACTAATCTTTATTTACTGAACGTGGTGGAAGAAACCATGGGCAGCCCCCAAATTTTCTCCAGATCCTGGTTAAGGGCCTCTTTCTTAAACTGTGCCACTGTGATTCTTTTCATGGCATGCAAACAGTTGTGAGAAGCAAGGAATAGATGAGGGGTCTTTGGCCAGAGGAGCACAGCATGTATTTCTAGTGTAGGACTCCTCTCCACACAAGGTATTGATTCATATTGGCAATCAGTATGATCACTCTTATTCACTCTTTTTTACACAGTGGCCTTAAGATGAGTACTCAGCTGAAGCAAAATGCCACTTCTAGTATCTTACTGTTAGGGTTCCAAACCCATATAACTGCTTTCCTGAACTATAGACTGACCCTTGTGCTTATGAAGAAGATGTCTTAAAAACACACATGGTGTAAGCCTTCCTCAAACACTATCGAAAAGTCTCGTTGACCCCTCCCCGCAATCCAGATCGTTGCATCAAATATGGGATCAAATCCCATATTCCTCCTCTGAACTTTTCTATTTTCTCCCCACATTCTATGTTCTGGACAAACCAGTCCCTTCCTCTCTGCCCCAATCCCAATCAGCAAGTCTTGTTGTGATATCACTATAGTCTAAGCCACCTTCTTGTCTTTCCTATACATCTGCAAGGAGTTGTGAGAAGTTTCTGCTTCTATTTTTGTATGCCTCTTCAATTCATCTCCACACACCCACCAATCTTTAAAAAAAATTCCAAAACCAAATCAATCTTTAAAAAAAAGCAAACTATGTGGGGGGCGGGACATAGGGCAGTGGGTTGGGCATACATAGCATGAAGGGCAAGGATCCTGGTTTGAGCCCCTGACTCCCCTCTTGCAGGGAAGTTGCTTCACAAGCAGTGAAGCAAGTCTACAGGTGTCTATCTTTCTCTCCCCCTGTCTGTCTTCCCCCTCTCTTGATTTCTATGTTCTATCCAACAACAACAAAAGCAGCAATAACAACAATAAAAAAAAATAACAAGGGCAACAGAAATGGAAAAAAATGGCCTCCAGGAGCAGTGGATTCGTAGTGCAGGCACCAAGCCCCATCAATAACACTGGAGGCAAAAAGGAAGGAAGAAAGAAGGAAAGAAAGAAAAAAAGAAAGAAAGAAAGAAAGAAAGAAAGGAAGGAAGGAAAGTAAACTATGATGATCTCTTCCTTTAATTTCTCTGTGGCATGTGGGCTTCCACCATAAGAACAAAATCCAAAATCCAAAATCTTTCCTGTAGCCTACAAGGCTCACTACAACCCAATCAATCTCCACCTACAATTTCCTCTTGTACCATTATTCCCCTTGCTACCACAAGGGTAGTTTCCTTCCCATTCTTAGCATTTTCTTTTCTTTTCTTTTCTTTAAAGATTTTATTTATTAATGAGAAAGTAGGAGGGGAGAGACAAAGAACCAGACATCATTTTGGTACATGTGCTGCCGTGGATTAAACTCAGGACCTCATGCTTAAGAGTCCCAATGCTTTATCCACTCTGCCACCTCCCGGAGAATGCCATTCTTAGCATTTACTATTCCCTCTGCCTGAATGAAACACTTTTTTTTTCTAGTTCTCCTCCTGCTTACCAACTTCTCATTCCTCAGTCTTTACTTAAATGCCACCTCCCCCTCAGAGGACTTTCCTGAGTACCTTACCATTATAATGCAGACATCCTACACTGCACTGTTTGTTGTGTATTTGCCCCCCATAAGAATCTAAGCTTCCAGAGAGTTTTTGACTATTCTGTTCATTATTATTGTAAATCATCAGCACCCAAGACAGTGCCTGCCACACAACAGGTTCTAAATTATTATTTGAGGATAAATGACTTATTATAGGAAATAATCCTTTCCTGAAAAACCTTCATTACCTCCAGCTTATATCCCATCAGTTGTGCTACTTCTCTGACTTAGTGTGTTCTTACCCCCCTTTCTCATCACCAAGGAAAGATGCCTGTACCAAACAGGCCCAAAGATCTCCTTGCCATAAAGTGTGTACGTGCATGTATACATACACACACACCCTAATCCTATTTCTTTTTTTATTTTCCCTTTTGTTGTCCTTGTTTTCTTATTGTTGTTGTAGTTATTGTTGTTATTGATGTCATTGTTAGATAGGACAGAGAGAAATGGAGAGAGGAGGGAAGACAGAGAGGGGCAGACCTGCTTCACCGCCTGTGAAGAGACTCCCCTATAGGTGCGGAGCCAGGGGCTCCAACCGGGATTCTTACAGCAGTCCTTGGGCTTTGCCGCCATGTGCTCTTAACCAGCTAGTTACCGCGCGACTCCCCCTAATCCTATTTCTTCTCACAACCTATCTCTGCCTCAAACTCTAAGAGAAACTAATTCAACATAACTTTACACTTTGATCCTGGAAATTCTAGTCTAGAAATATGTCTATAAACCAGTAAATAAGTTCACTGCTGGAGGCTGGACGGTAGTGTAGAGGGTGAGGTGCACATGGCGAATCACAAGGACCAGCGAAAGAATCGTGGTTGGAGCCCCCACCCCCCACCTGCAGGGGAATCACTTCACAGGCGGTGAAGCAGGTCTGCAGGTGTCTTTCTCTCCCCCTCTCTGTCTTCCCCTCCTCTCTCCATTTCTCTCTGTCCTACTCAACAACAACCACAACAACCATAAACAACATGGGCAACAAAAGGGAAAAAATAGCCTCCAGGAGCAGTGGATTTGTAGTGCAGGTACTGAGTCCCAGCAATAACCCTGGAGGCAAAAAAAAAAATTCACTGCTGCTTCAGGAACCTCCTTGAAATCAAGTCAAACAATAGACTATTCCAAGAGTTCTCCTCAGAACAATGCTCTGTCCAACTAGGCTTCACAAAGGGAAAGCTTTGCAAGGTGTTTGTTCACCAATCCCATGGATATCAACAGTTTGCTCAACCCCAGTCAAATACTCTGCTCTGAAAGACTAGTCTTAAACCAGTCATTAAATCCTCAGCCTCCACATCCAATAAACATCTAGAGAGAGGTGGTCTTCTCTCTCTACTCCATTTTTTTATTATGGTTAATAGTGGGATATATATATATATATATCCTCCAGGTTTATCTCTGGGGCTCAGTGCCTTCACCATGAATCCACTGCTCCTGGAAGCTATTTTTTCCCTTCCGTTGCCCTTGTTGTTTATTATATTGTTGTGATTATTATTGTTGTCATTGTCATTGATGTCATCGTTGTTGGAGAGGACCGAGAGAAATCAAGAGAGGAGGAGGGGAAGACAGAGAGGGGAGAAAGACACCTGCAGACCTGCTTCACCGCTTGTGAGACGACCCCCTGCAGGCGGGGAGCCGGGGGTGTCAATATTTTAAGATTACAATGTATAGTTCCGCACCACACGCACCAAGGTGGTCCTGTCTTTTACACTGTACTTTGCTTGATGAACAGGCAATTCCGGTGACCTCTGAGGTAATGTGGCAGGAGACCACGATATTGTCCATCTCCAAGTGTTCCTCTATTTGAATGATAAAAGAATGAATGGACCACAGAATGACTACTAGCTCACCTACCCCACGCTCCCGACCCTCCCTCAACTTCCTCAGGGTCAGTAAAAACAGGGCTTTAGCCTAGAGGAAGTGGCGAGTCTTTATCAGATTAGGTGGGAGAAACCGTGAGAGGCCTCCCAAATCTCCCCAGCCCCAAGCTGTGGTGCAGCCCACTTGCTGCCTCGCACCAGCTTCTCCCCCTTGTGCACAGGGCGACGGCGCTGGACCGCTACAGCCTGCAGAAGGCGGGCTTCACGCACGTGCTGAACGCCGCCCACGGTCGCTGGAACGTGGACACCGGGCCTGACTATTACCGCGACATGGCCATCGAGTACCACGGTGTCGAGGCTGACGATCTGCCTACCTTCGACCTCAGCGTTTTCTTCTATTCAGCCGCGGCTTTTATTGACACTGCGCTCACCTCAGAAAACAGTTAAGTGTCCTGAGGCCAGCCCGCGCCCCGCCCACAGCACGAGCCCCGCCCACCACCCACAGTATGCGCCCCGCCCACCACCCGAGCCCCGCCCACCACCCACAGTATGCGCCCCGCCCACAACCCGCGCCCCGCCCACCACCCACAGTATGCGCCCCGCCCACCACCCACAGTATGCGCCCCGCCCACAACCCGAGCCCCGCCCACAACCTACAGTATGCGCCCTGCCCACAGCTCGTGCTGTGCCCCAGCCCGCGCCCCACCCACCGCCCCCCAGCAAGCGCCGCGCCCCGCCCTCAAACTCGCAACCAATTGGTCCTTGGTTGCTGAGCGCCCTCAGCTCCTCAAACCTTTCCCGACTGGGTTGGGGGTTGCGTTGCCTATGGTAGATTTGAAAGTATTTGAGTCCCGAGATGCCAGGAGCCGTTGCTTGCTGATTGGGTTCAGGCCTTGACTGAGTACAGAGGAGAAGTTTTTAGTGTGCATCTCTCTTCTGTAAAGAATAAGCCATCCTCAGAACCGCTGGGACTGCAGCTGAGCACTGCAGCGGGGGTTCACACTCTACAAGGGTTTCAAAGTCAGAAGACTCTGGAGAGCTGACTTGAGTAGCAACGTACAGAGTCTTCAAATTCCCTGTCAACCAACCAAGCCATGCTTTCCCTTTTCCCTTCACTGTCACCCGTAGTGGGGACAACGTAGTCTTTCCAAATGGAAGGCGAAAATTGAGTCTGAGTTTTGCACCTCTAATGTCCAAATTTCCTAAGACGAATTCTTTTAAATCTCACTAGTTCTTGAACAGAGAAAGACTTCAAGGCTATTTTGAAAGAGAAGGGTACAGGTTAGGCATGCATCAGGGTAAGACAATATGTAGTTCTTGCTGTAGGGTGTATTTCAGTGGCATTCTCCAGAGGCCAAAAGGACTTCAAGTCCCTAATCTGTACTCTGACTTCAGCCCCTTAATCTGTGCTCTGACTTCAGCCCCATGTGTCACACCTCTTCATGGGACCATCACATAATTAAGTGTATCCAGTTACTAAAAGCCTTTCTTGTCACAAGAGATTGGGATCACAAGACTCACTGACTGAGCGACTGGCCTGCTTGAGGATCTTGCACGTTACAGCTATGCCTCAGCAGCGGTGTCTGCTGGCTATTTCCAGGCCTTCAGTCCCAAGGTGCCCCTGGCCTCACAATCATTCATAGGCACCAACAGTTCGTCATTATTTGGGTTCTGAAAGTAATATTACAGTGATTAAAAAAAAAATCACAGTGCTGGAGTGTGTCTACATTAGGGAATGCCTGTCCTTTTATGAATCTATTTCTGGATCATCTTTTTGTTATGCATATTCTGGGTTTCAAAACAGGATCAAAAAGCAACTGGATTCTGACTCATCACCATGAGGTAAAATTTGCCTGAGAACATTTGAAGTTAATTGAAAACATATTTGACATAGGGGCGGGGGGCTACAACAACCCAGTCCTTCAGTTTCTGTTTAATGTGCTCATTTGCTATCACTATATCTTCCATCTTCTCCTTAATGGAAGGGGCTTGGCAGGCTTTGGAACAGACAGGACTGGGTTCAAATTCATACCACACAACTTAATAATGATATGATTTCGCTGAGCCATGGTTTCCCCATCTGGCAATGAAAATATTTACCTTGAAAGGTTATAATGAGGATCAGCAGTAACGCACATCAAGCACTTAGCCTAGAACTTGGTGCACAGCAGGCTCTCAGATGTGTTTGATAAAGAGAGGTCGTGCGCCATGAAGCACATAACCACACCAGCATGTGCACATCATCAAAATAAAGTTTCCAATCCCAAAAGGAAAAAATAAAAGGAAAAAAGACATTCCAACTTTGAACTAGTAAGATATACTCACACAACAGCTTGTTTTCAGTTCCTGGCTTGTCATTTTAGAGTCTGCCCCTACTGCCAGATTAGGAAAGAATGGGGCTCTCAAGTCATAAACTGAGGCATGGACAGATCACAGAGCTTCCATGTGGAGGAGATATTAGGTTGGTGAGGCTTGTGACTGCCAGGCCAGGTAGTTGAAAGCACCTAACAAAGACAGGATCAAGAAGGAAGAGTATACATATGAAGATCAGAGAAGCTGCAAGGTATAGAATGGGTAGATGGAGGTGTGGGACTAGACCAATTGGCTGAAGATGGGGAATAGGACATAAACAGATTTCCAGGTGGGAGATGGGTGCTCTTTGTAGTGCCCTTTGCACTTGTATATCTGAAGACATACTCAAGTCTAAAGTTCAAATCAACTAAAACTTTATAGAATGAAACAGAGACCTTGAACAAATGACGCTGCCATGTGTACGGTAGTGGGGTATAGGTGTGGGGGACGGCACTTGTGGCTAAGTAGAGAGCCCCATATCCCCTCCAAGAGGGCAGCTGTTAGTCCCAACCACTGTTTCTCTTGTAAGAGTCAATGCCAATGTAGTAGTCCTAACTTTTCAGGAAAAGTCTTCAATCTGGATTTTACTATAAAATTAGTCAGTGTGTAAGTTTTGGCAACAAACTGAAAATTTCTTAAAATGTTGCAAAAGGCCAAACAAAATAAACCCAATGGCTGTCGGTTTGTGACCTGTTATAGCAGAGTAAGGAAATAAAATGCTTTTTAGCTCAGCAATGGCATGGTCACAGACTTTATATCATGAAGACAACATGTGCTCAGCTTTCATACCACATGCAGTGGGTGGCCTGGCTGTGACTAGTCATACATTAGAAAACCAGGGACATACTACTATGGCATTTCAAAGTCAGTCCCACTCATGTGTTTCTTATTATACCCTTTATGTAAGAGGTGTTGATGGACAGCCTGGACAAAAGGGAAGGCATTTTGCTTTCCTTGCCTGTCTCTTTTTTTTTTTTTTTTTTTTCCCCAGAGCACTGTTCAGCTCTGGTTCATAGTGCTGTGGAAGATTGAACCTGGGACACTGGAGCCTCAGGAATAAAAGTCTCCTTGCATAACCATTATGCAGTCTACCTCCCCTTTTCCTGTCTTTCAAACTGATTTCAGCTCAGTGCAAACTGTTTCCAACCTATGCCCCTCATAGCCAATCTTGCTTACTTTCTTTAAAAAATATTCCTTGTGATGCTCCTGAGCTGTACTTGAGATCTGTAATCAGTCCCAGAGGACCCACACTTAGTACTATTCTACCCTGATTTGATCCTTCCAGAAGGACTCCCCTAGCAATCTCAGTCACCTCTGAAAAATTGTAGAGGTAATTTAGTCCAGAATCCTGTCCTGAGAGAGCTGAGAAAATGACTAGAGAAGACAACTGACATCAAATCACAGAACTAATCGGAGGCCATCTAGAAATCTCTGTCACTCAGACCTCTCTTAAGAATCCTTTGTCCTTATTTTGAGCATCTACTGTCTAAAAGGTCACACAATATCATGGAAGGTTAGGCGATCTAGCTGGCCACAGAATCAGAAACAACAGAACTTCTCATTCTTCATCAGAAGAGAATTGCTGACAAAATGCTATCATGGGAACCACATTCATATTGCCTTAACTGCTCCTGGTGCGGCTTCCACAGAGGTGAATTAGTGCAGCTTTAATGTAATGAAATTGTCTAAGAAATCCCAAAGCAGATATCACATGGCTCTAAAGATCAGATATTAGTACTACTGCTTTCCTTTCTTTCTTTTTTAAATAGATAGCCCACAGCTTTCTTGTTATCTTGAAATCTATTATGTATAAGGTAGGTATAAATAAATAAGTAAAGTCTCTTTTTGAAGAGGAAGTTGATTCTCTAGTGCTTTTATGCTTTAACCCCCCTAGATTTCCAGGGTGTTTTAAGTCTCCTGGTCCACTGCAGCACATACCAACCTGCCTTCCTGACAGTTCAAAACACACTGTACACCTTTTCTGAGACTTTATACATTCCCACAACTGTTTGTTAAGAAGTATGTCTTTATACCCTGCTGAGAATAGCAGGTTTCAAGGTAGTGAGTAAAAAATAATAATAATAATAATAAAGCACTTCCCAAAATCAAGAAAGGAGTTTGCTTACAAAAGTGTGCGCCTGGGCAGCAAAACAGCTCACATGGGGAGTGCGCTGGTTTGCCATGTGCATAAGCCAAGTTTGGAGATGGGGGGTGAGTGAGAGAGGGGAAAGGGGCACAGAAAGAGACATTAAGCTTGGCCTCTGTCTGATTTGAGTGACAGAGGACTACCCTTAGGTCTTCAATGAAAACATACAGTTGAGTAATAGCTTCATAATATTTTGAGAACTCACTTTTTGACAAAGACCAAAGAGAATTTTTTTGAGTAAAATTTAATTAACATAAAAATTACATTTTTTAATTGAGGGGGTTAATGCTTTACAATGCAATCATTGACATATGCATACACTTTCATTATGTAATAGCCTCCCCGGAGTCTTCTTCCTATCCTCCCTCCCTAGAGCCTTTTGTTTTGGTACAATACACTGTTCCTAAATAGCAATTTTTAAAATTGAGATCACTGGAGCCGGGTGGTGGCACACCTGGTTGAGCGCACATGTTACAGTGCTCAAGGGCCCAGGTTCGAGCCCACATTTTCCACCTGCAGGGGGAAAGCTTTGCGAGTGAACAGGCAGGTCTGCAGGTGTCTCTCTTTCTCTCTCCCTCTCTGTCTACCCCTTCCTCTTCGATTTCTGGCTGTCATTATCCAATTAACTAATTAATTAATTAATTTTAAAAATAAAATTGAGATCACCTTTTTTTTTTTCAAACATAGATTGTGCTCTATCAGTAGGCCATAAAGTCACTTTAATGGAAAGCTGAGCAGTGGCACATGTTACAATGTGCAAGAACCTGGGTTCAAGACCTCAGTCCCCAACTGCAAGGAGAGAACCTTAATGAATGTCTTTTTTTTCTCTCCTTCTCTGTCTGCTCCCCAATTTCTCTCTGTTTCTATCCAAAATAAAGTCATTTAAGAAAAATCAATTTAAAGGATGCAGCCAGCATTTATTTTTTTTGTGTTGAGTAGATTAGAAAAAGAATTGAAAATATTAACATGTTTTGCATGTAGCACAAGTATGTATGAACCTGTAAAAGTGTTGTCTCATGCAAATTTGTGATTCCACGTAGCATTTAATTAAGAGCTCCAACTTTGTATCAGGTACCCTGAACTTAAACCATGGTTCTGCCACTTAGTAGTTGTGAGGTTAGGACAAGTCATTTTTCTCCACTTCATTTACTTCCTGTTTGTCTTTCTTTTAAAAAAAATATTTTGGGAGTCAGGCGGTAGTGCAGCGGGTTAAGTGCTCGTGGAACAAAGTGCAAGGGCCGGCTTAAGGATCCTGGTTCAAACCCCTGGCTCCCCACCTGCAGGGGAGTCGCTTCACAGGCGGTGAAGCAGGTCTGCAGGTGTCTGTCTTCCTCTCCCCCTCTCTGTCTTCCCCTCCTCTCTCCATTTCTCTGTGTCCTATCTAACAACGATGACATCAACAATAATAACTACAACAACAATAATAAAAAAACAAGGGCAACAAAAGGGAAAATAAATAAATAAATATAAATAAAAAAAAAATTATTTTGGGGGGCCAGGTGGTAGCGCAGTGGGTTAATCACATGTGGGTCTAAGCGCAAGGACTGGCTCAAGGATTCCTTTGAGCCTCCAGCTCCCCACCTGTAGGGGTGTGCTTTGCAAGTGGTGAAGCAGGTCTGTAGATTTCTGTCTTTCTCTGCCCCTCTCTGTCTTCCCCTCTTCTCTCAATTTCTCTCTGTCCTATCCAACAACGACAACAACAATAACAATGATGATGACGACGACATGATAAGCAACAAGGGCAAAAAACGGGAAAAAATAATCTCCAGGAGCAGTGGATTCATAGTGTAGGCACCAAGTCCCAGCAGTAACCCTGGAGGCAAAAGAATTTATTTTGGATAAAGACAGACAGAAACTGAGAGGGGAGAGGGAAATTAAGAGGAAGAGAGACAGACACCTGCAGCATTATTTCATGGCTCATGAAGTATCCCCCATGCAGGTGTGGACCAGGGTTTGAACCAGGGCCCTTGTGCATAGTAATGTGTGTGCTCAGTCAGGTGCGCCACTACCCACTCCCTCATTTACTTACTCTGTAAAATGTAAGGAGTTGGAAAGATAGCTCATTGGCTAGGTGTGTGCCTTGCCATAGAAGTGGCCCAAGTTTAACTCCCTACACCACAATGGGAAGTCCTTTGACCCTATGGAGGTCCTGGTGCTGTGGTATTTCTCTTTCTCTCTGTCTGTCTGAATGAAGAAAATGACCTGGAGTATGGAAATCATGTAAATTATCTATTACAAAAAACTGAAATACTAATTTTATATACCTCAGTGCATTGTTGAGAATGGACTACACTGAAATGCATAGAAATGCACTTAGAAGACATTGGGCAAGACTATGTACATGCTAACTGTGGATTTTTGTTCTCTTTGTTTCAAAAAAAAAGTTTGAAAGTCACTAATCTAGAAAATGGCAACCTAAGCAATAGATTTAACCTTCACTTAGATTCTGAGCCTGACTGGTGTTGAATTCATCAGGAGTTTCTAGTTTCTCTGAGATGGGCCATGCTGGAAACTGACCCTGTGCAGCCTTCCTTGGTCTCCTTGAGCAGTTTCTCACTACCCTGTGCTGGCCTGGAGGGATGGTGCTTAGCAGGCCTGAATATCAAAGAAAGCAATGACCCAAAGGTCTGAAAACAGGCTCTTTACCCTCAAGAAACCTACCAAGGCCGGCATAAATGCTGTTGTTACAAAAACAAAATTCAGCCCGAGGAGCTCCTGCTGGAGCAGACCATCCCCACTCCCACCACCTCTACCATCACCCCTATCCCCACCCTCACCATCTTTTTCCCTCTCTCTCTACCTCTTCCATCTTCCTTCCCCCATTTATCCTCTTCCCCTCCTCCCACTTAACAGACTTCGGGTTCTCCAAAGACTTAATAAACTACAGCTTTTGTCTGTTTCCAGTATTTAGTCATGACAGAAACAATTACCCTTTTTGCCAGGAGAGGAAGGAACGTTTTAGTTATCAGCAGAGCTGGCAAGGAGCCAGGCAGCCTCTGGAACAGCCTGTGGGGATTAGAATGGCAGAGGCAAACATTCCACTCTAGGAGCCGGACAGTCTTGCTGGGTGCATGCCTGGGGGCAGGCTGCCCCCCTCCCCAAATCCAACACAGTAATCTAGAAGCAGGGTGCTGCTTTCTGATCTTTTAGGCTAAGGTATGCAAGAAAAAGGTGCTGGGCTGTATTCTGGTGATTCAGCTACACGGAGGATGGGATTTGAGGGCTTCATGGTTAAACTTGTGGGAATCCTGAATGTTACCCCTACACTATCTATCTCCCGGACCTTCAAATTAGTTGTTCTTTATGGAGCATGTCTCTGAGCCAGGCACTGTGTGTTTGGAGACGTCATTGTTGAGTGCTTTTTGTTGGTTTTCAGTATCAACCCATTCAAGCAGGCCTCTTGGAGATTTCCATCTGCTGCAGATGCTGACCATAACCATTCTCTTGAGCATGGTCCTTTTAGGAAGATGAAGAAGCAGGGTCGAAAGCCAGGAGAAACTTATCTATTCACAAGTGTTCTTTGCCAAGAAGTTTTCATATCCTACTGGTGTTCCATCAACTCAGTGATGTCCATGAGTGTCTCCTTGGTGATTCTTCTGAGGCTCAGGGACAGGTCACACTGCTTAAGCTGCCCCAACCAGCTCAGTCCCAGCAGAGCAATCCCACAACTACAGGGAAGGGTAGCCACTTGGATACTTGGGTGGTGCTGGTGGCAGTGGTGGTGATGACCAGAGAGGTTGATTTCATTACTTTCTCTGGCCCCAGAGTAGTAACCAGCAGAGAGTAGGAGCTCAATAACATTGTTATTTTGAACTATTTCTAGTGATGGTATCAGCTTTCTGGGTGACCTCAGACAGCTCTCTAGCCTATTCCCCTAGCTGAAAAGCAAGAATGGTATGACATACTCTCTCTCTCTCTCTCTTTTTTTCTCCTCCAGGGTTATTGCTGGGCTCGGTGACTGCACCATGAATCCACCGCTCCTGGAGGCCATTTTTTCCCCCTTTTGTTGCCCTTGTTGTAGCCTCATGGTTATTATTATTACCATTGTTGATGTTGTTGGATAGGACAGAGAGAAATGGAGAGAGGAGGGGAAGACAGAGAGGGGGAGAGAAAGACACCTGCAGACCTGCTTCACCGCCTGTGAAGCGACTCCCCTGCAGGTAGGGAGCCCTTACGCCGGTCCTTGAGCTTTGCACCACATGCGCTTAACCCACTGTGCCACCGCCCGATCCCCCTCTTTTTTTTAATGTGATAGAGACAGAAATTGAGAGGGAAGGGGAGATAGAGAGACACCCACAATACTGCTTCACTACTCATGAAGCTTTCCCCTTGTAGGTGGGGACGGGTGGCTTGAACCTGGTTCCTTGTGCACTGTAATGTGTATACTTAACCAGATGCCACTGGTAAAGACATACTATTAAAGTCTGTATCAAAGATGAAATTAGATAAAATATTTTGCTCAATTATATATACTCAAATGGATTCAGTTGTTATTTTCACATCAGTTTCTGCATTCATTCTGTTGTTATATGTTGTTTTGGTTAGAGGGAACTTTTACAGTTTTTTTTTAAAGGTAATTGTGGTATTCTTTGCTATTACACTAAAACTTGACAAATGATAGGCTTTCAAAGGTTAGTTATGATGAAGAACCTGAAACTATATTGATAAAGATTAGTAATATGTAAAAATATCCTTTTTTTTTTTTCTCTCCAGAGTTATCACTAGGGCTCGGTGCCTGCACTACAAATCCATTGCTCCTGGAGGCCATTTTTTCCCACTTTTTGAAAATATAGGAGAGAGAGAAATTGAGAGCAGAGTGGAAGATAGAGAGAAAGACGCCTCAGGGGGCGGGGAGTTAGCGCAGCGGGTTAAGTGCAAAGAGCAAGGACCGGCATAAGGATCCCAGTTCCAGCCCCGGGCTCCCCACCTGCCGGGGAGTCATTCACGGGCGGTGAAGCAGGTCTGGAGGTGTCTGTCTTTCTCTCCCCCTCTCTGTCTTCCCCTCCTCTCTCCATTTCTCTCTGTCCTATCCAACAGCAATGACAACAATAATAACAACAACAATAAACAACAATGGCAACAAAAAGGAAAATAATGGCCTCCAGGAGCAGTGGATTCGTAGTGCTGGCACCAAACCCCAGCAATAACCCTGGAGCCAAAAAAAAAAAAAAAAAAAATCAATGTGAATCAATGCCCCTGTATGTGGGGAGACAGGGTCTTGAACCGGGATCCTGACGCAGTTCCTTGAGCTTTTGTGCTTCATACTACGTGCACTTAACCTGGTGTACTACCAACATGAGAATATCCTTCATTGGTCATTTGGAAAATAACGATTTACTGTTTACTGAGTTATATAGACTTTAAATGTTGATGCTTTTCATTGTACCCTATAAAAACACATTTGTTAATATCACCACAGATTTTAACAGAAATATCTCAGAATGGGAGTCCGGTGGTAGTGTAGCGGGTTAAGCTCATGTGGCGCAAAGCCCAAGGACCCACGTAAGAATCCGGCTTCGAGCCCCCCAGCTCTCCACCTGCAGGGAGTCGCTTCACAGGTAGTGAAGCAGGTGTGCAGGTGTCTATCTTCCTCTCCTCCTCTCTCCACTTCTCTCTGTCCTATCCAACAACGATGACATCAATAACAATAACAACTATAACAATAAAACAACAAGGGTAACAAAAGGGAATAAATAAACACTAAAAAATATATCTTAAAATATATTGACAAGGTGGCCTGGGAGATGGCACAGTGGTAGTTTTTTTTTTTTTCTTTTTGCCTCCAGGATTATTGCTGTGGCTTGGTCCCTGCACTACGAATTCACGGCTCCTGGAGGCTATTTTTTCCCTTTTGTTGCCCTTGTTGTTTATCGTTGTTATTATTGTTGTTGTTGTCATTGCTGCCGTTGTTGTTGGATAGGACAGAGAGAAATGGAGAGAGGAGGGGAAGACAGAGAGGAGGAGAGAAAAACACACACCTGCAGACCTGCTTCACCACTTATGAAGTGACCCCTCTGCAGGTGGGGAGCTGGGGCTCAAACAGGGATCCTTACTTCAGTCCTTTCGCTTTGCACCATGTGCACTTAACCGACTGCCCTACCGCCTGACCCCCAGTGGTAGAATTTTGAATTTCAAATATGAGATCCTGAGTTTGATCTCTGGCATCACATGTGCTGAAGTGTTGCACTGGCCCTCTCTTCTCTCTCATATACATATGTCATTCTCTCTCTCATATGTGTGTGTTTCTGTATATAAACAAATTTAAAAGTACTGGTAAGCTAGCAATCTTATAGTAATATTCAATATTTATAGCCTCCAAAATTTGAAGTTTTGTTTTAAGGCATGTGTTTTAATACTGGCAACAAATAGAGTCAGTTTTTTTCCTAGACATGACAAGCTCACTAAAAAAAATGGTTTATTTATTGTTATTTTATTATCGTTATTTTTTACCAGAGCACTGTTAACCTCTGGCTTATAATAGTGCCAGAGATGGAACCTGGGACCTCAGAGCCTCAAGTATGAAAGTCTGCATAATTTCTGGTTTTAACTCCCCAGTCTAACAGGTTCACTTTTGAGAAAAAGTCTGCCCAATTTCCAAGTTCAAATTGGTAATCATTTTCCTAACATTTGTTCTTAAGTGAAAACAGTGTTTTATGAAACAGTGGCTAGCTCAGCTTGTGACTCAGTCTCCAGTGTGCTTTCACCTGGAGATAACCTTCATATTTTGGCGTGCCACCAAAGTGCTGTGTGTGTAGACTGCATTCCATTGGACAGAATTTTGAGAAGTGTAACCAAGAGTTGAAATTTGATATAGTTAATTTTTACTGAATCATTAACAGAAGTTGACTTCCCCAGCTACTTCATGGAGGTAAAGAACACAGTTATTGCCAGTATAATTTGGTACCTCCTCTCCCATTCCATTTCAGATAAGATCCTGGTTCACTGCGTCATGGGCCGCAGTCGGTCAGCGACTCTGGTGCTGGCCTACCTGATGATCCACAGGAGCATGACCCTGGTGGAAGCTATCCAACAAGTGGCCAAGAACCGCTGTGTCTTACCCAATCGAGGCTTTCTGAAGCAGCTCCGGGAACTGGACAAACAGCTAGTACAGCAGAGGCGACAGGCCCAGCACAGTGACAGTGGTGTAATGGTGGCGAAGATGGAGGAGTAATCCCCACTCCCCCAGCAGAGATACTTGGGAATCAAGAGAGAAGACTGACATAGTTCTGACCTCTGACATCATATGTCATGGAAGTAGGACAGTAAAACCAAAGTTTCTTTCTTTCTTATTTTCTCTTTTGTTGCCCTTGTTTTATTGTTGTTGTTATTGATGTCATCATTGTTAGGTAGGACAGAAAGAAATGGAGAGAGGAGGGGAAGACAGAGAGAGAGAGAAAGATAGACACCTGCAGACCTGCTTCACATCCTGTGAAGTGACTCCCCTGCCGGTGGGGAGCCGGGGGCTCGAACCGGGATCCTTATACTAGTCCTTGCACTTGGCCCCACATGCTCTTAACCCGCTGCACTACCACTGACTCCTAAAACCAAAGTTTCTTCCTAACAATCTTAAACTTCCTGGCTGAGTGCTAAATGAAAAGCGAGGACTCAAAACCATCTTGCAGATAAGTCCAGTAACTGACATCACAGCAAAACAGGGCAGGCAGAATTAGTTACAGATGATCACACAGTGCTACACAGGCGTCCTTCTTTGTTTTTGTTTTTGGTAAGATGGAAGAGAAAAAAAACATTTTAAAACGTGTAGGCATTGTGCTGTAATTAAACATTTGGCTTTGAAAGTCACAGTCTTATAAAAATAAATTTAATATTAATGTATTTTCTAACTACAGAAAAGTGGCAGGAGAGTTATATTACCAGAGAGTTTGCACAGCTGGTCCCCTCTCTGGTGCATTCACATTTCCTTGCCATTCCTGCACCTTCTTTTCAGTGGCACCCCTATGAACCATCCATAGGTACTGCTTGCTGAAAGCTGATAAGAAAAAATTATTTGATTGGGGTGGCAGGTGGGAATACTGAGTGCCTCTACAGAGATTCCTGCTTTGGGTTCCTTCACCTTCCTCAAGGGTCCAGGGCTGACACTACCCAGAAATACTCAATGAATTAGGGATGAAGTTTGACTTTATAGTTTCAGATAAAAAGAGGAAGAGGACACTCTTTAGGGAGAGCATCTTTTAATTTGATTCAATAATAGCATCACAAGATTATTTTTAGTTATATCAGAAAGTCCTTACTGATGCACTTGTTGTGGAATAGGTGAACAAAGCAGTCAAAATAAGCTCAGGCACAGAATTCACTGTCTCTAAGAGTTAAAACAGTCATTTTGACTGCATAACTATCATACTTGTGCCACTAGTGCTTTGCCAGTGCTTGGTGTTTGGGCACTCTTTCTTTTTCTTTCAGTCACAGAAAGAGCAACATAGGGAAGTGGCAGAAAGGAAAAGAGAGATACCACAGTACCACTTCACCACTTGTGAAGCTTTCCCTGTACATGGTGCTTCCATGGGATATTAGGGGCTCAAATCTGGGTTCTTGTCCATAGTAAAGTATGCACTCTACAAGGTAAATTATCTCTTGGCCTTTTGAATTTTATTCTTGAGGAGAAAACAGCAGGTCCCAGGTGTGTAAACATGGCTTCTGGAGTTAGGAACTATAAATCAGACAGAACTCAAAGAGAATTGCTGATGAGATGTCAGGAGTCAAGGCTCCTGAAGAAAGGGTGTGATAAAGGTTGAATGGAGGAAATAAGGAAATGGGTCCATTCCCCAGTTGGGTTGTGGTTTCCAGCAGAATGAAGGAAGTTATTCTTGGTGGAGGGAAACTAATGTCCAAGTGTTTAGCAATCTGTAAAGTCACTTGAGAGTTGCACTGCTCAAGTGGGGAGGACTTGTCTTGATCTCCTGTGGCTTCTTATGACAGCCCCAGGTTTGCTCTGGAAAAATTTACACTGCCAAAAAGGAGTCAGTGCTCACTATTACTTAGATTTGGGGAAAAGAGGAGCCGTATTCAGACTCATGAGAAAGAAGTATAGACCAACAGGATCACAATGGCCCCTACCTGGTCTTTCCCAACATAGGAGTTTTGGCCCCTTTAAACTTGATTGTCTAGTATGTCTGGCCTATTCCTTGTTATAAAGACATCAATATTTCCATTTTTAAAAAAATCAGAGGGGGAGTCGGCTGGTAGCGCAGCAGGTGGCGCAAAGTGTAAGGACCAGCGTAAGGATCCAGGTTCGAGCCCCCAGCTCTCTACTTGCAGGGGAGTCGCTTCACAATTGGTGAAGCAGGTCTGCAGGTGTCTGTCTTTCTCTCCCCTTCTCTGTCTTCCCTCCTCTCTCCATTTCTCTCTGTCCTATCCAACAATGACAACATCAATAACAATAACAATAATAAACACAAACAAGGGCAACAAAAGGGAATAAATAAATATTTTTTAAAAATCAAAGCACTGCTCATTTCTGGCTGATGGTGCTAGGGATTGGTGGTGCTGGGGATTGAACTTGGTACCTTTGGTGCCTCAGGCAAGAAGTCTATTGTGGGGGCCGGGTGGTAGTGCAGTGGGTTAAGCACACATGGTGCGAAGCATAAGTACCCAGTGCAAAGATCCGGGTTGGAACACCAGGCTCCCCACCTACAAGTGGGTTGCTTCACAAGGGGTGAAGCAGGTCTGCAGGTGTATCTTTCTCTCCCATCTCTGTCTTCCCCTCCTCTCTCGATTCCTCTCTGACCTATATGACAACAACAGCAATAATAACAACGGTAAACAAAAAGGTCAACAAAAGGGAAAAAGTAGCCTCCAGGAGCAGTGGATTTGTAGTGCAGGCACGGAGCCCCAGCAATAACCCTGGAGGCAAATAAAATAAAATAAAAGTTTGTTGCACTACCACAGTTGTTATTTCCCTGATAAATATTTCCATTTTAATAACATGTACATCATAATGAAGTATTCATATTATTAAATGAATCCATATTTGGAAATGATACAACGTCTAAAAGGTTACTGCTTATTTCTTTTGAGAAATGTTCTTTATGCTCCATGTTCTGCTGAAAGAATTTTAAAGTTTGAAGTCCACCTACTAAAGGACGCTCAATATGCATGAGGCCCTGGGTTTGAGCCCTGGAACCACATGAGAGCATCATGGATGGGCACTAGGAAAATTCTATGGGTGTTGAAGTGTTGTTTCTCCTTCCTTACAAAAAAAGTATAGAAAATTGGATCAGAAATGCCGTGCATGCATAAGACCATGGGTTTATTCCATTGTCTCATAAAAAGGAACATTGAAGAACGGAGAGTGTCAGTAGCTCACCTGGTTGAGTGCTCACTTTAACATATAAAACTTGTGTTTTTTTTTCCCCTCTTCAGGATTATCGCTGGGGCTTGGTACCTGCATTACAAATCCACTGCTCCTAGAGGCCATTTTTTCCATTTTTTGTTGTTGTTGCCCTTGCTATTGTTGTTGGGTAGGACAGAGAGAAATGAAGAGAAGAGGGGAATACAGACAGGGAAGAGAAAGATGACACCTACAGACTTGCTTCACTGCTTGTGAAGTGACACCCCCCCACAGGTGGGGAGCCGGGGGGATCCTTATGCCAGTCCTTGTGCTTTGCACCATGTGCGCATAACCCGCTGTGCTACTGCCCGCACCCCAAGATCTTGGGTTTTAATAATATATATGAGAGAAAGGTTTTTTTTAATCTTTATTATTGGCTAGAGACAGCCAGAAATTGAGAAGGAAAGGGGGTGATAGGGAGAGAGACAGAGAGACACCTGCTGTCCTGCTTCACCACTCGCAAAGCTTTCCCCTTGCAAGTGGGGACCAGGGGCTTGAACCTGGGTCCTTGCACACTGTAACTAGGCACTCAACTAGGTGCGCCACCACCTGGCCCCAATTAATCCCATATATATGTGTGTGTGTGTGTGTATGTATATGAACCTGGGTTTGAACCCTGACCACCAGATTGGAGAACCATACAAAGGAGAAGCTTCATAAGCAGTGGAGAGGTGCTGTGGTGTCTTTCTTTTCCCCTCTCTCCCTCTGTCTCTTCATCTATAGAATCATGCAGATGTGAAGACCTGGTGACAATGAAAAAAAAAAATTGGAAGACTGGAGAAATGGGGAACAAATTTTTTCACAACCATTCAAATCCTCAGAAGTAAACATTAATCTGGTCAACAAGTCTCTATGGTGAATCTACTAGATACCAACAACTGGATTAAGAGGCAAAAAGAAAGAAACAATGCACACTGTGACTAAATGCAATGAGGGAAACAAGAACTGTGGTATAGAACAATGCGGAAAGCACTGGGGCATCAATTCACATTATAGTGGCTGGACGATCTCTTGAGATGGGTGGAGTAAGATGAGTCTTGAAGGAACACACCTTCTACAAGGCCAAGAAACAGCACAGGGTGAGAGTGTGAAGAATCAATGAAGGTAAAAAGTTGTTTTTAAAGAACCGCAACCTGTAGATGAGCAAGGTGTGGGGTTGAAAGACCAGATTTTATTTCAAGTGCAAAGAAAAAAAATGATTGTGAGGTGGCCGGGTAGTGGCGCACCAGGTTAAGCACACATACTATGCAGTATAAGGACCTGCTCAAGGATCTCAGTTTGAGCCCCCAGCTCCCTACCTGCAGGGGGGTTGCTTCACAAGTGGAGAAGCTGGCTTGCAGATGTCTCTCTGTCTTTCTTTCTCCCCTCTCAATTTCTCTGTCCTACCCAAGAAATTGAAAAACTGGCCACAGGAGCAGTGGATTCATAGCACCAAGCCCCAGAGATAAACCTGGAGGCAAAAAAAAAAAGAAAAAAAATTGTGACTGTAGAAGGGAGAATGAAGAATGAAGTTGAGAAAGGAGACAAGGCGAGTCAGGCTGCTCACATACTTTATCATGCACAAAGATCAGGTTGGAGCCCTAGTCCAGATTCCTCTGTCCTATAAAAAAACAATTAAAAATCAATTTTATTTAATAGAGAGGCAGATTGAGAGTGTAAGAGACCACATCACCAAAACCTTATTCAGAGTGGTAGGGGCCAGGATTGAACGTGGGTCGCATGGCAAAGCAGAGCACTGTGCAAGTGGGCTATTTTGCCAACCCAACATTAATTTGGTTTATTTTTTTAAACATTTATTTATTCCCTTTTGTTGCCTTTGTTGTTATTATTGTTGTTGTTATTGATGTCATCGTTGTTAGATAGGACAGAGAGAAATGGAGAGAGGAGGGGAAGATAGAGGGGGAGAGAAAGATAGACACCTGCAGACCTGCTTCACCGCTTGTGAAGCAACCTCCCTGCATGTGGGGAGCCGGGAGCTTGAACTGGGACCCTTAGGCCGGTTCTTGTGCTTTACGCCACCTGTGTAATTTGATTTCTTGGTGCCTTAATACAGAGATGGGGTTGACTGGGGCAGAAAATCAGTGGGGGAGGTATGTGTGGAGGGGATGATCACTCACTATGTCTTGTCATTTGACCTTGAATTTAGAGACAGTTCTGAGAAATATTCACCTGATATAATTCTTTCATTTATAGAGATGATGAAACTTGAAGTTGTGCTGGGGAGATACATAATGGTAATCCCAGGTTCAATTCCCCAATACCACCACAGGCAGTGCTGAGCAGAGCTGGGGAGGGGGGGGGGGCGGGCAAGAGGAAGGAAGAAAAAAAAAAAACACCTGAAGTTATAAGGAGGAAGTCCAAGTCTGAGTATTGCAAATATCAACATTTACAACTAGGATTGGGTGGGAGATCCAAGAGCAGAAAATTATTCAGGCTTCAGAGCCCCTCCCTGAAATCAATCTTTATTCAAAGTTACATTTTGGGGTGATAGTTTTTTGTTCTCCTACAATTACAATTACCAAAGGGAACAGAGGAAAACCTGTCTCAAAAAAAAAAAATCTATGAACTTCTCAAGGTGGGTCTGTGGGAAGTTCTGTATAGAGTTTGATCTGATTGTTAATGGCCTCCCATCAGACTTTTCCAGGCACGGAAGCTTCCAACTAAGGTTTGGATCCAGTAGGCTGCTAAGAATCTTGGCTGCTTTCTTATCAATACAAGTTAATTCAAACAAGCAGTTAATTGAATTAACATTTCCCACTCTGGAAGTGAATTAGCAGTTTTCATCCCTTCTAGCACAGCACTTTAAAGGTACTCTTTTCTTGAAGGTCTTTTTAAAAAATTTTTTTAATATTTATTTTCCCTTTTGTGGCCCTTTTTTTTTCATTGTTGCTGTAGTTATTATTGTCGTTATTATTGATGTCGTTGTTAGATAGGACAAGACAGAAATGGATAGAGGAGGGGAAGACAGAGAGGGGGAGAGAAAGATAGACACCTACAGACCTGCTTCACCTGTGAAGTGACTTCTTTGTAGGTGGGGAGCCGGGGGTTCAAATCGGGATCGTTACGCTGGCCCTTTGGCTTTGCGCCACAAGCGCTTAACCCGCTGCACTACTGCAGAAAGGTCTTAACAGTAGGGCACCAAAGTAAAAACCCTGTGGTGAGGGGTAGACATGTGGCTTCCTGGGCTGGTTGGGGGTGGGGCTGGGTGGGTGGGATGGGACACAGTCTAATATATAGGCTGTGTATTTGATATGCGGACTCTCTCAAAAGCCTCGACCAAGTAGATCAGAAGCAACTGGCGGCACAGCTATACACAAGATACTGGGTACTATACAGCAAACCCTAACAAAAGGACTTTTCAAAGTTAACCCAATTACCAAATAATGTGATGATAACAATAACTATCCACTGTCTTTTTGAACCCTAAGACAGCAGGAACCTCACATCTCCACTATAGAGCCTACATTTCCCTCAGTCCTGGAACCTTAGGATAGGGCCCACTTTCCCGCATGCCTCTCCCAATCCATATCAAATAATACTGCATCTGCTGATCGCAACCTAATCAACATGCTTCAGCTCAGACTGTGTCCAGAGACTTCAGGTGTGGAATGACAACTCTTCAGCTTCATTGCTCGGGTGAGACCTTTCCTTTCATAGTATTCTCTAATTCCATCCCAGGTGGTTCACTTTCTAACAAAGTCCCAAAACCTAGATATAGACCAGGTTCTGTGAGAGAGCATATGTTCACACGTATCCATAAACTAGGGCAAAATATATACCTGAAAGCAGAAGTACACTAGAGTTTGCAGTGAGTACCCCCCCCAACACTTCCTCTCCACTATTCCAACCTCTGGGTCCATGACTGCTCAACAATTTGTTTGGTTTTGTATGTTAACTCTCTTTTCAGCCACCAGGTTCCGGATGCCATCAGGATGCCGGCCAGGCTTCCCTGGACTGAAGACCCCACCAATGTGTCCTGGAGCTCTGCTTCTCCAGAGACCCACCCTACTAGGGAAAGAGAGAGGCAGACTGGGAGTATGGACCGACCAGTCAACGTCCATGTTCAGCGGTGAAGCAATTACAGGAGCCAGACCTTCCACCTTCTGCAACCTACAACGACCCTGGGTCCATGCTCCCAGAGGGATAGAGAGTGGGAAAGCTATCAGGGGAGGGGATGGGATATGGAGATTGGGTGGTGGGAATTGTGTGGAGTTGTACCCCTCCTATCCTATGGTTTTGTTAATTTATCCTTTCTTAAATAAAAAATAAATTTAAAAAAGAAAGAAAGGTCTTAACAGGCTTCTGATAGCCTCTTAGGGACTGGATAGTTGTAGAGGGAAGGGTTCAGAAGTTAAGATCGGATACTAAATCCAGATACTCTGGCTGCAAGAGAATAGCAAGGGTGAGAGCACAAGGCAAAATACTAGTAGCAATCATTCCTCCTTGGGAATCTTTGAATCTGGAATAATGTATCTTGCCTTTTGATTTTTTAAAACTTTTATAAAAAAGGAACCAGACAAAAACCATAGGATAAGAGGGGTACAACTCCACACAATTCCGACCACCAGAACTCCGTATCCCGTCCTCTCCCCCCGATTGTTTCCTATTCTTTATCCCTCTGGGAGTATGGACCCAGGGTTATTATGGGGTGCAGAAGGTGAAAGGTCTGTCTGGCTTCTGTAATTGTTTCACCCCTGAACATTTATCTTGCCTTTTTAATTTTACTCTAAGTTGCTTTAAGATTTCTACAGCATTGAGTTTCTTTGTTTCTTCTAAAGAGGCTTCATCGAATTGTTAAGGTTCTTTGGTTTATGTTTAGGTTGAGGGATTAGCTTGCCAATTTCACATGGGTGCCAAAACAGTCATGTATTTGTTCTAGACTTGTCACTTGAATAAGTAAATGCTTCTAACAGTCAAATAGGACTTTGAATGACATACAATTGATTGTGAGCACTGACTTTTTTTTTCTGGTTTAAACTAAGATTCTAAAGATAACATCCACTCACTCACTCACTCACTCGAGCAAAACTCTCACACTTTGTAAAAAAATGACTTTCAAACGTGTACTTTCAAATTGGGTGCTTGTTTTCTGAATTACTACTTACTCATTTTTATAAAAGACAAAGTTTGCTCTTAATACTATCCTAGGGCTGGGAGGGTATTTATTAAGATTGTACACATGAGACAATTAGATGTTTATGCAGGATCCCTTTGCAAATGAAGATCAAAGTCAAAAAGAAAAAAACAAATTCACTTTATTTTAAAGACAATGATTGGCATACAGAAGGTATGCACTAGCATAAAATAAACTTTCATGAAAAGCATTAAAATCCATTATAAATTAATTTATTAAATAGGTATTTGGTATATGTGATGGTTTTATTAGATATTACTCTTATTTATTGCCAACCCCCTCCTGCAAAGTCAAAACAAATCAGAAAAATCGTATATCTCCAATTTACACTAAATAATTTATTTCCCTAAAATGTGTATGTATTCTTGAGATGTGTCACATGATACAGTTCAATTGATCATTTTCTTTATCAATCATAATATGACAGGACACAAGAGGCTAAAAATGGCTCATCATAATTTATTTTATGTTAAAATGTACAGCTTTTTTTTTTTTTAAGTGACTGACTAAAAAGAGAACAGATAAATACAAGAGTGTTGCTGGCTCCTATTTTATACAAGGATTACGCCTCTCCTGCTTGGCCCTTACAGTCACCCTGTACAGGTACAAAGGCTACAAAAAAGGAAGCAATATATAAACAGACACAAATAACTTTTTGCTTTTTTACATGCGATTTGTAAGCTTAGTTTGAGCTATTCACAAGCTACTTTTCTATTTTTTCTTAAAAAATAACTCCAATATTTTATAAAGATAGAAAAATCTACAGATGGAATGAAAATGTAAAGTTAGAGGCATTTCCATAAAATAGCAACTTTACACCAAATTCACTATTTTTTTTAAATCCTGCCAAGTATTTGGACATATATGAAATGTTTCAAAACCTGACAGATAAACACTGAGATATGCTTCATTCAATAAACAGAAGTCTGCATTTATAAAACAGAAAGCTGCCTTTTTTCCCCAAAGAAATCTGTCACCAAAATGGAAAAGGGTCTCAACTTTACACTAAACATTTAGCAATAAAACCCCTTTGACTAGCCAAATGGGAATAGCTTTTATAGCTCTTTACAGTTTTATAATTAACAAAAATATAGTTTTTTTTTTAAACCCTCCAATTAGGGCACCCTAATCAAGGCAAAAAACTTAAGAAATGGCTTACTGTTAGCACAACACTTGTACAGTACTACAAAATGCACTGTCACTAACAAAGACATTAGCGGCCGGCATGCTGAAGTGTCACCTTAAACAAAATATACAATAACTGAAATGCTAAAAGGCATTTACATGGAGTGGACAGGGAAGAAAAAAAAAAAAGATCACTAAGTTTAGTATTGAAACGGGTAATTTGGGGGAGGGTGGGGTTGATATCCACATTGTATACTGGAAGCAGGCACAGTAAGTGGCTGCCTCCAAATTGTAGTCCAAAGAGAGGCCTTCCTTTGCAGAGAATCTTATATATAAAAGTAACAGAAATCAAGGTACCAAAAAAGAAAAAGGAAAAAAAAAGAAAACTTGTATAAGGCTTTCTGCTGCATACAGCTTTTTTTTTTTTTTTTTTAAATAAATGGTGCCAACAAATGTTTTTGCATTCACACCAATTGCTGGTTTTGAAATCGTACTCTTCGAAGGTATTTGTGCAGATCAATCCAATAATGATGCCCAGAAGGGTTTTTATGACGGACTGTGTTGCCTACCTTCTCATGTAGGACCCATTGAGAGATTGTTTGGACATGCCTGTGTTCATGTAACCATGATGTCCAGGGGATGTATACATCATGTTACCATGGGGAGGGGTCTGCATGGGCTGCTGGGCATATGGCTGAGTTCCCATCATGCCCATCTGCATCTGCATAGGGTACTGGGCTGTTTGATTCATGTAGCCATGATTGCTATGGTAGCCACTGTTCATCATTGGCTGGGACATGCTATACCCATTCATGGCATTAAGAGTATTCATATTCATATTCACAGAGTTGACATTGTAGGCTGGGGCTGGCATCAGGTTCACACTCATGTTCATGCCTCTTTGCATTGTTAAAGTCCGAGCAGGACCCTGCATGGCTACAGTCTGGGAGCGCCCATAGATTTGTGACTGATGGGTGGCAGCAGCTGGTGACAGAGATGCTGATTTGGTTCTCATGGAGACGTGGCCTTTGCTGGCAATCTGGGTTTGCAGTCTTTGGCTGTGGGAGATGCCAATATTTGATGCAGTCATGTTCCGCTGCAAAAGAGGAGGTGGCAGATTCATCGGTGGAGGAGTCAGGTTTGGGGGTGGGGTCATGGTAGCTTGTGCTTGGGGTCCCCCAGGGACGGAGTGTGGAGACTGAGAAAGCTGAACAAGCCCTGTGTTACTTAATGGTGTGGACAAAGAGGCACTGTTTGCATAGGAAGTCACAGCAGCGGAATGGCTGTAAGGCAATGAATGATCAATAAGTGTATTAGTTAACTGCTGTAGTTTGGCAAGGCTGAAAGTGGCCGATGGCTGTGGGTAATGCCCAGCTCCAAAATCACTTTGACCCATTCGTTCATATAAGCCAAGACTGGCATTGCCGGTCTCAGGAATCTCAGCCAACTGCATTGGAGGGGTGAAGTTAGCAGCCATGCTACACTGAGCCAGCTGCTGACTGCTGCTGGGAGGCCTCTCCACCACACAGCCTTGAGGAGACTTGACACTACAGGTTGGGGGAGAATTGATGTTGGTTTGCTGCAGCATGCTGCAGCTCCCACTGATATTGGACATCTGCTGGGTGACAGCACAGCTGCTCTGCGTCAGATTGCTAGAGGTGAGGTTGCTATAGGAGCAGCTGTTCTGTGAAGAGTTGTTTCCACAAATGCTACCACCCATAGTAGAATCATAGCTGCTTGGGTTTTCATAGTTCTCAGTAGTGCTCTCGATGCTGCCCAGGTCACTAAATCCACTGTCTACGACTTGCTGTGAATGATCTGAAACTGATGGGACATCCATCATTGGACTGGTTTCCATGTTTTGCAAAGATGGCACTGAGATGGCACTTTGATCTGGGCTGATTTGGGCATAGCTGTTTTCCAGGGCAGGAACATTCGGACTGTTGACAGAACGTACTGACTGGCCAGGATGGGAATGGACAGATGAAACTGGGCTACTGTGGTCTGACTGTTGGCAATCATCCAGAGTGGTGGCAATCTGTGGACTTTGGTCTGCATGGGTATAGTTCTGTAGGCTTCTACAGGCTTCTTGAGTCTCAGCACAATCCTGAAAGGTGTCGTCCTGTTGTTCAGTGTTTTCCTGGGTCAAAGACTGAACTGCTTGGACTGTCTCAGAGTCTATTTCTATGGTTGTTGTGTTTCCATCTTTGAACTCAGATTCTACTTCATTGTTCTTTTGGTCCTGCTTCTGTGTCGGTTCTTCTGGGGGCTCCTCATCAGATTCAGGTGCAGTCTCAGTGTCTCCAGCAAGTTCTTCCTTAGCTTCACTGTTACATGAAGCTGTAAGGTCAACACCACAGTCCATTAAGACCTCTGAGTTTGAATGACTTGACTGGACACTAAGGTCTAAAAAAGGCTCTTGGTTTTCCAATACTTCCTTGAAGGCTTCTTGTGGGCGTTCTTTCTTCTCTGCTTCAGCAGACTCCATGTGACTGTCATCTTCATCATCTGCATCATGCCCCTCATTTTGAGATGGTTCTTCATCCTCTTCCTCCTCTTCTTCATGATCATCCAAATGCACAGAATCTTTTTTGTTCATGCAGATTTCTGGTTCCTCTTTTTCTTGATGTTTAGCACCACTGGGCTCTTTTTCTATATTTCTCCCTCCTCCTTTTTCTACCTCTTCCTCCTCCTCCTCTTTCTCAGGTTTGATTAGCTCATTCTCTGGTTTTTTACCTGGGGATTTATTTGGACTTGTAGGTGCACATGTTTCTTCTTTGCTGTTTTCATCCTGAGGCATCAGGGGTTCCACGGCTTCCTTCACGTCTTCCTCAGTACTGGGGGGGGTGGGGTCGGGGGAGGGGGTGGGATGGGTTTTATCTTCTGGAGTCTCCTTCCGTTCTTCCACTGCTACCTCATCATCAGGTTCCATGGGTGTTTCTGGTGGGGTGTACAAGTTCAGTTTAAATCCAGTCTTCCTCTCTTTGTTTGGCCTCCACTTAGATAGACTACGTTTTGTTCCTTTTGGCCATATCTGTTTGCACTTTAGAGGTTCAGGATTGTCTCTACTGTCTTCTTTCAAGTGATCTGCATCATCATTCATATTGTCTAAGAGAGGAAACAGAGAAAAGGAGGGAAATAAAACCAAAGTCTTAGAAAGCATAACCATAAACAACTTAAATTCACTCCTCTAAATTAAATAGCAAACACTGCTTTCAACTTAGCATTTTAAGAGTTGATGGTAAAGACATAATTAAGACTAATGTACATTAGTATTGTGGTATAAACCAAGGAAATAACTGAAGTCTGGGAAAACAATATATGGGACACACATTTTTAACAAAAATCCATGCTTTTATAGGAAAGATATGGCTATAGCAACTTTAATAAACTTGAAAGAGTTCAATAAACAAAACATAATCTGATCCAAAAGCCTGGAACTGCACAGTATAAAAAAATCAATTTGGGGTTGGAAAGATAGCGTAATGGTTTATATAAAAGGTTTTCATGCCAGAGACAGCAAAAGCCCCAGGTTTAATCCCCAGCACCATCATTAACCAGAGCTGCCCAGCGAGCGCTCTGTTAAAACAAACAAACAAAACTAATTTTAATATTTGCCAGTTAGAAAATACAGGAGAAAAGGGTTAATGCTAAGTTATACCCAATCACCCCTGTACTAGAGAAATGAATAGAAACCTAACTCACATATCTATCCTGAGAAAGTGAACTTCTTTTTGTGAACTTTCACAGGATTTAAATGGTCTCAGATGACATTATTTACTTGAATTTGAATGTTCTCTCTGGCATAAAAATAAACTGTATACTTCTGAAACAAATAAATAAATTAAATACTTAAAATACAAATGTATCTATTACCACATCATCATTTTGGCATGATACAAACTACAATGTCATTACCATGAAATTATTAAACATTTAAAAATAAAGTTGTTTTTGTTTTTTTTTCCCTGTTACCAGGGTTATTGCTGGCATTTGTTTATCTGCATGACTCCACTGCTCCCAGTGGCCAATCTTAGTTCCTTGATAAAGCATGAGAGACAGAGAAAGAAGGAGAGAGAGGAGAGGGAGAGGACAGGGAGAGAGGAGAGAGAGAGAGGAGAGGGAGAGAGGAGAAGGGAGAGGAGAGGGGAGAGAGGACAAGGGAGAGGAGAGGGGAGAGGAGAAAGACACTTGCAGTATTGTTTTCACTGCTTATGAAGCTTCCCCTCTGCAGATGGGGACCAAGGACTTCAAGCAGGTGTTCTTATAACTAATTCTGTCCAAATTGCAGATTTTTAGTCTGTTGTTCAAATATATGTATGAATATTAAAAATATTAAATATTCTAAATTAAAATATTAAAATAAAAAAAACCACCAAGTTAGTTTTAGCTCAGCTTATCTATTGTACTATACCTCTATGTACATTATGAATGTGAAATTAAACAAATATATTAAATTAAGTAAATATAATTAAGTAGACAGATATATGAATAAACATAAATGCTGAACACAGGATTTTACAACAGGGTAGGTCAAGTTAAAGGAAAACTTTTACAAAGATAAACAGTCTTATTGCTAACCTTATTTAAATGAAAGAGAAATAAAGACAGAAGTAAAGGCAGAGAGAAAGAGAGAAAGAAAGAGAGGGAGAGAGACATCAGAGCACTGCTTGTTTCTGGCTTACTGCGGTGCTGGTTATTGAACCTGGGAACTCAGTCTCAGGCATAAAAGTCTTCTGCATAACCATTATGCTATTTCCCTACCCCTTATTGGAAACACTATTTTGGAGAACAAAAATAAGATCTAATAATCAATGACAGGGATTTCTCTTCCAGAATGGAGTGATTTCTAAACCAATCAAAGTGCAAGAAAAAACAAGTTCTTAGCTCATTAGGAGACACAGGGGTTACACCTGTACTATATTCAGATTGGGTAGATGAAAAGAAGACATTGGTGGCACGGATGATTTCATTAAGAAGTTTAAACTGCAATACTTAGCAACAGTCACCTTAAGATGTTCACATAGTTTTATTTCTATTCACACCGACAAGTAATAGTCATGCCAGTGTCCCAGGATTCCATGCTCTTAATTCTACATGCTACTGGGCCTCCCAACTTTTATGAAACACTTCTTTAGGTAAAATGTTGAGTTTTCATGGTTCGGGAGGTGGCGCAGTGGTAAAGCTTTGGACTCTCAAGCATGAGGTCCCGAGTTTGATCCCCAGCAGCACGTGTGCCAGAGTGATGTCTGGTTCTTTCTCTCTCCTATCTTTCTCATAAATAAATAAATAAATAAACCTTTTTAAAATGTTGAGTTTTCTAACAGATTTTAAAAAATTATAAAAAATGTGCGGAGTGGTGGTACACCCAGCTGAACGCACATCACCATGCTCAAGGACACGGGTTTGACCTCCCACTCCCCACCTGCAGGGGAAGCTTTACAAGTGGGGAAGCATGCCTGCAGGTGTCTTTCTTTCCCTCCTTCTCTATCTCCCATTCACATCCTCTGTCCTTGCAAATAAAATAGAAAAAAAAGAAAAAAATGTACACCAAGGGCAGTAGATTCCTAGTGCCAACACCAAGCCCCAGTGATACTAACCCTGGTTAGAGAGAAAAAAAGAACTTTTAATTTTTTTTAAAATATTTATTTTATTTATTTATTCCCCTTTGTTGCCCTTGTTGTTTTATTGTTGTAGTTATTGTTGTTGTCGTTGGATAGGACAGAGAGAAATGGAGAGAGGAGGGGAAGACAGAGAGGGGAGAGAAAGATAGACACCTGCAGACCTGCTTCACCGCCTGTGAAGTGACTCCCCTGCAGGTGGGGAGCCGGGGTTCGAACCAGGATCCTTATGCCGGTCCTTGTGCTTTGCGCCAGCTGCGCTTAACCCGCTGTGCTACAGCCCGACTCCCGAACTTTTAATTTCTATTATTATTATTATTTTTTTTGTGGAGATGAGTCCTTGCACATGTGTTATGTCACCATTCCTTGGAAACTTTTTCATTCAGGTACAGAGACAGAGAAATGAAGGGAGAGAAACTACTGTGCCAGAGCTGCCTACAGTGCTGTGGCATGCCTGTGTGGTGCTGGGGATTGGACCTGGGCCATATGAATGTCAAGGCACATAACCTGACTGGTGAGATCTCTGGTGCTGCAGCTTGTTACTATTTAAAGAAGCAAAAGAACACAGCTTTGCTTCCCTATACCTAGGAAAAGTTTTCATGCACTCAGCAAATATTATATACATCAATGTGTAGTCAAATTAATTATGAATGTCAAGAAGATATTTGCTCTTGTGGTTTTTCTTTTTTCTTCTTTACCAGAGTGGGGAACTGAACCTGGGACTTTGGAGCCTCAGGCACGAGAGCCACTTTGCACAACCATTATGCTATCTACCCTCCCACCACAGCCAAAATTGTGGTTTTTCTGAAAGAGTCATAACCTGTGTTTCATATTTTCTAGGCCGGATAAAGTAAGCTTGAAAAAAAAATCTTTTGGGAGTCGGGCAGTAGCACAGTGGGTTAAGTGCAGGACCGGTGTAAGGAACCTGGTTCGAGCCCCTGGATCCCCACCTGCAGTGAAGTTACTTCATAAGCGGTGAAGCAGGTCTGTAGGTGTCTATCTCTCCTCCCTCTGTCTTTCTCTCTCTCCATTTCTCTCTGTCCTATCCAACAATGACAACATCAACAACAACAACAATAACTACAGCAATAAAACAAGGGCAACAAAAGGGAATAAATAAACAAATATTAAAAAAATTAAAAAAAAACTTTTAAAATTCTCCTACCCCCTCCCCCCCACCAGGGTTACTGCTGGGGCTTGAATCCACCACTACTGGCAGCCTTTTTCCTCCTCTATTTTTATTATGACAGAGAAATTGAGAGAAGAGGAGACAGATAGGAAGAAAGTAAGATACCTGCAGACGTGCTTCACTGCTCGTGAAGAGTCCCTACTGCCGGTAAAGGGGGGTGGGGGAGAGCTCGAACCCAGTTCTTTTGAGTGTGGAAACGTGTGGGCTTAAGCTGGTGTGCCACCACCCAACAAGAGAACCTGAGCATCACTCTGGCACTAGGGATTGAACTCAAGATCTCATGCTTGAGAGTTCAATGTTTTTTTTTGGCCTCCAGGGTTATTGCTGGGGCTCGGTGCCTGCACCATGAATCCACTGCTCCCGGAGGCTACTTTTTCTCCTTTTGTTGCCCTTGTTGTCTTATCGCTGTTTTGGCTATTATTGTTATTGATGTTGTTGGATAGGACAGAGAGAAATAGAGAGAGGAGGGGAAGACAGAGAAGGGGAGAGAAGACAGACACCTGCAGACCTGCTTCACTGCTTGTGAAGCGACCTCCCTGCAGGTGGGGACCCGGGGGCTTGAACTGGGACCCTTAGGCCGGTCCTTGCGCTTTGTGCCACGTGTGCTTAACCTGCTGTGCTACCTCGTGACTCCCAGAGTTTAATGTTTTATCCACTGCACTGGGCCACTCTAAAGTAAATTTTGTAAGAGTTATTTTAGCAGTAGCAAGCCTAGCCCATGAATTCTTGTGATTCATGTAGGAACACAAATTCCTTGGATGGGTCAAAGTTTAAGGAAAACTTTTACAAAAATAAACAGTCTTATTGGTAACTTTATTTAAATGAAAGAGAAATAAAGATAGAAGTAGAGGTAGAGAGAGAGAGAAACATCAGAGCACTGCTTGGTTCTTGCTTATTGTGGTGCTGGTTATTGAACCTGGGAACTCAAGGGATGATAGCTTTTAAATGGGCATCAAAGATGATTTACTAGTCTTTACCTCTTAGGGATGGGCTAGGGTATCTCTGTTAGCAGAAAATTGTTGAGCAGTATTATCATTTTTTAGAGACAGAGATCACCTGATAAGATGTACCATTTATTTACTACTATTTATTTTTCTAGGGAAGAAAAATGACTGCAAGTGACACTCATATTGCTAATAATAGATACCTCGACTCCAGAAGTACTAATGTGAAAAAAAGTACATATTAGATTTTTAAAAAATGTATTATGTTCCTAGGTTTTTGAAGATAAGCCAATTTCTAGAAAATAAGATGAATCTAAGCTAGAGGAATGTTCTAGCCTTACAAGTTGTTTAGAAAAAAATGAATTCCAAGAAGCAAGAGTCTTTTCTGAGAAAGGATACACGAACCCTTTTTTTTTGGTGGGTGGATGCAACCTCAAAGATGTTTTTGAGTATCACAACAGGAGCTTGCTTTGTGGTAGCAACACAGTGATAATTCACAAAGGCCAGACTTTTGTAATTCTTCCACTTACTTCTACAAGAATCAGCATTCTTAAAGCAATGATTGTCTTTGCCTTCCTCCTCCTCTGTTTGTCTTTTCTTCCCAGGCTGATGTTGAAATGCTTTTCTCAGGACTGGCTTCCTGCCACCTTCCTCTATTTCAATCTCACAGGTAGGCTCCAGCTGTGGCATTGGCCTCTCTTCATCTGAGTTGTCAAAGGGCTCATTCAGTACTTCTGTCGTCTCAGAAATGGTCTCAGTTGTTACACTGCTGTTGATCCTCCTGCGTTTACGACCTCTTTTCTTCTTTAGTACAAAAGGCCTCTGAAATTAATTCCAAACATAATACATAAGAGCTCATGAGAAATTAAATGGCTGAGTCAATGTGCAGCAAACATGTACTGAATGCGTGTCTAAGAATCTTACACGTAAAGACTTCTGTAATGCCTTTGTACTTAACCTTCCATTTGATGTTTAACATCCCTCTTGGGCCTCCAGCTACACAGGCAAGTGCTTTCCAAATAAAACAGTTGTTTACTCAAGCAGATGCTTTGAGAAGGAGATATCCGAGAAGCTTAACTGTACATTTTGAAGCTAAACTTTGCTTTTCTAGCATGTATTTTCCAAGCGGTGCTTGCTGGCTTTCATATCCTGTACATCACAGATATTAAGTCTGTGCAGGTAAGTGTTTCTACAAATGGTATAATAACTAACTAGTAACTAGGGCACCTGTTTAATAACTGTACAAGGAGCACCTACTATGTGCAATGAACTAAATGAAATATAATAAAGACTGGCTAACTTGTTTCACATTTTATAGAAATGTAGGAACTACAAAAAAGAGAAAGGGAAAATTATTTTTCTATTGCTTAGGGAGACTGTACATATATTTTAATATAGAAGACACATAAATACTAAGATATTTTTCCTAAGCAAAAAAAAGAAATGTTTAACAATGTAAAATTCATATATAGGAATACAGAAAAGTTTGCGGCTAAAACGTAATCTGTTCGTAACAGACTTCCAAGTTGTTGAAGACATTCTGCAAAGAAAGATTCTAGGAGCTGGATGGTGACACACCTGATTAAGCCACACATTACCCAAGGTTCAAGCCCCTGCCCCCCCCACTTGCAGGGGACACTTCACAAGCTGTGAAGCAGGTCTAGAGATGTCTGTCTTTCTTTATCCTCTGTATTCTCCCCTCCCTGCAATTTATCTCTGTCCTATCAAGTAAAATGTAAAGAAAAATATAAAAAAATAAAAAGGAAAAAATGGCTGCCAGGAGTGGTGGATTTGTTGTGCTAGCAATAACCCTGGTGATAATTAAAAGGAGGAGGAGAAGCAGCAGTAGTAGAAGGGTTCTATAGGCTTTGTTAAAAGTTACACTCTAGGCAAAGTATATCCAGTAATTATTGTGAAAAACAACATGGATAGAGAGAGACAGGGGCAAAGACAGTGAAAGGGACAACAGCACCAAAGATTCCTTCAAGGCTGTAGGGGCTGGGCTTGAACACGGGTCATATGTGATGATATATATATACACTCTCTGAATGTTCATAAATATGGAAAATAAAGATATCAGATTTGGACTGCATAATTACCTAAAGACAAAATAAAAACTTCAATAACATATTATTGGTCACAATTGCAAAATATCAGTATCAAAACAAAGAACCTGAAATACCACCTATAACAATTCTGTGCCTAAAACAAACAACAAAAATAGGGTCAGGAATACTGAGCCTGCAGCCTTGCTTCCTCTTTAATGAATTTGTTTGACTTTCTTCTAGTCTTTCCAGAACATGGTGTTTTCATAAATTTGTTGATAGTGGTTTAATGTCCCCAAGGTCCTTTCCTCTTTCCATATCCTGATCTATTCTAGTTCCTCAAACCAGTAGGTGGCAGTAACTACTAGACTAGGAATCTCGTCTGTCCCTGATTTCCTGTCACAGCACAAACAAACCTCAAAAAGTAAACATAATCATCACTGTAAGATAAATGATGATTATATATGATTAGTGGGACTGGAGACAATTAAACTATATCTAAAGAACAGAGACTGAAACAAATACTAATAGATAGAATGTTTGCAATGCAAGTAAGATTTGATTGAAATTGTTTAAGACTGAAAACCTAAATAGACACATACCTTTCTCTTTATGGTAACTGACTGTGGTTTAGTCAGTCTTGGAGGAGAGCTTTGAATGTTTTCCTCTTCTTCCTCTTCTTCTTCCTCCTCGTCTTCCTCCTCCTCCTCGTCTTCTTCCTCCTCCTCCTCCTCTTCCTCCTCCTCACTGCTGTCTTTAGATAGTTCTATCTGTCTTCGTTCCCCCACCATTGGCCGGCTCTCAGGGGAATGCAAATATTTTTTTTTTGATTGTACTTTTGCAGGTGATTGCCTACTATTAGTTCTACATGACAGGATTTCTTGTTCCTCCTTTTCCCAGCAACTAGCTTGTTCCATTAGCCGCTCAGCCTAAAGGGGGTGGGGTTGAGTAAAAAAAATGACAGGCCAGTGAGAGGGCATTCTACCCTTAGATAAAAGGAACCCTAAGGAGTTTCTGAGCAGACCAGTCAGTCAGCCAAACAGTATTCCAGCTGCATCATCTCAGAACATTTCAGCATCAGTTAGGATAACAAATCAAAGAAGATTGGGTTTCATGGGATATTTAGCAGTATTAATGATGCAGCGAATTGATTTGAGTCCTTTATCACTACATTACATGCTCACTGGCATGGAGCACTTTAAGCAAGTTCATAAACACAAAGAATCGATCGACACTGCCTGCCTGCCTTGGGTCCCAGCACCAAATTTGATTATATGCTGTCAGTAGTGAAAAATGCTACTTTGTGATCAATGATAAATGTTTCAATTTTCATAGTGAATTCAATAAAATTATCGTGTCTTACTATGCAACTTCAGTTAGGACAAATTAGTGCCATATCATTTCACAACCTCTCTCTACATAAGCAAGCTTTTGACAATGATGTTAGTGACTTGCTTAGCATAAGAATGCAAAAGATTGAAGGTATACAACTTAGGCTGATGAAGCCAATCATTACCTCTTTTTCAGCTTCTCGTTCTTCTTCAGAAACTGCAGCATTAGAAATTAAAATTGGGGTCCACCTCAGACTCTCTGGATCAAGTTCATTGGTCCGGGAACAGGTTTTCAGTTTTTCCATGTGGGCCAGTATCAACTTTTCCCTTCTAATGATGACAAATCTGTAAGGTGATGAGGCAGAACAAAGTGCAATCAGAAGCTGAAAATCCGTTTACCTTCGCACACTAACATATGCTAGCATTACTACTACTTGGCTTAGGAGAAATCAGAAAGCTCACTAGTAAAAAGGTACAGCAAATTGAAACTTGACAAGCAAAATTATGTCACTTGATGTTTTATTACTACGAGAAAGGAATGAATTGCCAAACTCAGTAGGCCCCTTTTGGTGTGAGATGCTTGAGAGGCAGCAGGAATGACCCAGAACATGAGGACTTACCTGCCACCCCTCTTGTCAATCATGTGGAGGTGTTGCAGAGTAGTGGCAATATCGTGTGGGCACATGCCTGTAGCTCTGCTGATTGCCTTGATGCTGATGTGCCTCTCATGGTGGTGATAGAGATATTCCAAGATGACGCTCTTCCAATAGGCCAGGTAGGAGAGCCGGCCCAGATCAGAGAGCGGCTTTTCTGGAGACCCTGCTTGGCCTTCTCTTCTAGAAAGTAAATAGCCTAAGGCAGAAAAAAAAAGCAAGGCAGATATGGTGGAATTTCAAGTCATATGAAAAGGGGCCACTTGAAACAATGTTAGTAGCAACAAGGCAAAACCTACCAGAGATCAGAGAAGTGCATTAATTTTATGTATAGTCTCTAACATACACAATAGTTATAGTAACTATGAAGTCCATGAAGTTTATGCTTTTGAATCCTCTACAGTGACACTATAAGTCAACCCACGCAGTAAGTGACAGCACTTCAAATAAACATGGTGACATTTTTAATAAAGTTAAGGTTGAAGATATTACTTCTAATAAGTCTCAACAATTAAGTCTCCCTCTAGCATTAAATTCTTTTAAATAAATAAATGTTTTAAAAATTTTATTATTTATTAATGAGAAAGAGAAGGAGAAAGAAGGGGAGCCGGAGTATCACTGGCAAATGCAATGCCAGGGACTGAATTCAAAACCGTATGCTTGAGATTCCAATATTTAATCCATTGTACCACCTCCTTGGCTGCTAGTTTTAAATTCTTTCAGTCACAAAGTTTCAGGTGTTTGCTGAGAAAAACAGTAGAGGGACCATCCCAGACCTTAATGGCAAGTTGTTTTCCACAGGAAGGATCTAATGATCATTTGCCAGCTAGGTTTTAATAAAAGAAAAGAACTTATGTTGACACAAATTCTATACTGCTTATTACACTTAGCTAGCAGACAGATTTGAAGCTTTATTCTGGGACTAATAACGTCTTCTGAGTCAACAGTTTTAACTTAAATCACATCCACCAATTCTATCCATGAAGTTAATTTATAACCCAACCCCAGAATACTGTTCCAAAAAAAGAAAACAACCTCTTTAAAATAAACTATCTTATGTATACTTGAAAATCTCTAAGTATGGTAAGTAATCTTTTGGATCTGAATTCTGAAGTATTACTGTGAAGGTTTCCTGGCAAAGGAACTATGAGGGAAGAAAAAAAAAAGCTTAAATCTACTTGAAGGTAATGAATGAAAGCTGGCGGCTGTCTGGGTAATTAAGAGCTACTTATGGAGTAGAGAAGAAATGCTGTAAACTAATGATGTCTACCTTGCTCTAATTATCTGTTTCAACAGTCTCACCTTCATGAACTTCCTAATTTAAACAAACATCAACCACATACAGTAGGTGGCAGCAATTACAAAATCATGCTGCTTTGTATACCATCCAAATCGTCTGCATTTTTCTTTATCTACATTTCCAAAATGGCTGCATTCAAGAATCTTCTCAATTTTAGTTTTTTTTAATGGGGGGGGGGGGAATCAATGCGTCCAGTGCATTTCCCTGCTTCTTAAAATCACTATAAATAATACAGACTTAGTACAAGAAATAATCCTGAATGATCACAGTATTTTGCATTGATGATTTTAATCTGAATGTCATTATAAAGAACAGACATATTTAACTTTAGGTTTTTCTGGAACTTTTTGACTTATTTGTCTCTTTCACTTATGTGTAAGTGCAGAATACCTGATTGAATGTAAACAAGCATTACAAAATGTTAGTCAAACCACTGTCGACACCTCATTCAGCTGCACAGAAGCTTTCAAGAGCAATGTGCCAAGAATGCTAACAGTGATAGCCACTGTGTTGAATCTAGCTCATATCATACCCTGTCAATATGGAGAAGAGCTCTCTGTCACCAGAATACAAAGGGTGCTCAAACCTCAGAACATAGATAATTGGTACATCCGTCACCTGCATCCTAAGTGCTTGGCACATGCTGAGAAATTTACTCAGCTGACTGGAGATTCCAGCTTTGTATTCCCGGGGAGTAGAGAATTACAGTATCACGGGTATGGAACTATCTCCCTTTTGTCCAGGAGGTCCCACAATTAAAAGTTTCCTGCAGTGACTGTGAAATTTCCTTGCTCCATAGTGGTTTTTGTTGGAACCCTGAACGTGGGGACAAAGGCACCCCCTTACATCTTCAGCCTATCAGAAAGATTTCTGTATAGCCAAAGTAGTCAGAAGGTGTTATGTGCCTAACCTTGTGTTTCCTTCCTTCCTGTCCCCACTCCACCACCTCACCCCCCATGATAAGTAACCACCTAGGGAGGAAATGCGTTTCTTTGTTCCGGTCTTCTCTCCCTGTAACTCCTACTCTGGATTAACAAGAAGCTGTTAGAACCCACCCTTCCAAACATATACATTACACAGCTGTTCATGTTTCACATTGAGATAGTGCAGATATACCTTATCAGGGCCTGAGCTTAAATTGGTTAGGTCACAGAAACTATCAGGCAATTTGGGGGGTGTGAAAAGCATTTAGACATGACCTTTCTGTGCCTGCCACTCTCACCACACTAAATGGCTGTTCCTTGGGCACAGTCTATAATCTGTGCGATGAGTTCTGAGGATCAGTGTACACAGAGCCCAATGGACTTTCACAGCAAGCACTTCTGTACTGTGCTAGTGAAGACTACAAAATGACATCTGCCTGGAAGCAATATTTTCCTTAGTACAGAAAGTGACACTTTCCTTGATTTGTAGAAAAAACAAACCCCCTGCAAACCAAAACTCCAGCCTGAAAACACTAAACATACTTTTAGGATTTATAGCAACAAGGACCATACTATGTCATCATCTAAGTGTCACTGCATTGCCCGCAATGTTTTTCCTTCTCCTATCTGACTCTTGAGACCCTCAAGATGTATACAGTTGTGTATGCACATGAGCAATTCTCAATTCTTTATAGTCTCAGTGAGCAAGAGCTGCTCCCAGTGCCAGCTCTGGGATATCCTACTGCAAGTGGTAGCTTAAAAATGTCATTCATTCATTCTTCTATCCATCCATCCATCCATCCATCCATCCATCCATCCATCCATCCATCCATCCATCCATCAGTCAACAAGCTTTTATCAAGGTCACATTATGTGCTACCTACTACCAGGAATTGAGTAAAATGTGTTCTCTGCCCCTAAGGAGATTATGATTCCCGATGATAGTAGGAGGTGGGGTCAGGTAAGCAAGCCAGGGAAATGATGTGCTTTAGATCCTGTTGTGATGGAGGTATGAATGGTGGTGGGAGGTGTGGTCTATCTATTTTGAGAAAGGGTAGTTTGAAGTTAAGGTGGCTTTGTGAAGGAAGTGACACTCTGGGTTTTGAAAGACAAGGAAGGAACTTATACTTGTGCTAAGAACTACTTATGTTCAAAACTTCTCTTTCTGCAGAAATATTTAAAAAGGATTTGTTTAGACAATCAGACTGACCTAGGTTAAATTTTCGGTTTCTTGATAGTTAAGTGGCAATCACTTCTAATATGTTAAAATATGTAACTTAGAAGAGTACTGCGCCACATCTCTCCCCATATGTACACCTGGCTGCTGTAACAGGTAGTTTAAGTTTTACCTGAAGCAGGCATTTTTCCTCAAAAAAGCTGTAGCTGATGGGACTTTACTACTCTGACCTTCATAGCATGTAATGTTTTAAATAGGGAATTTCTTGCTACCTTTTGCTTCTCTAGGCTTCTGAAATCATAATTACTATGAAGTCCACTGACAGAATAATTTTTGGTAAGAACATTTTAACTTATTGAGTAATTATAGAGATGTGGTGATTGAAGTTACAGCTCTTAAATTTAACTTACCAAAAAGATGCCAAATAATTGATCTAAGATGCAGGGAAATAAAAAGCACTTATCTTGGAAGCCGGTGTATTATCCTGAAGCATCTGAAACAAGTACAATACACCCCTGGTGAATAGATTCCCATGGTGCTCTTACACCTCTCTTTAACTCAGGATACTTTCAATCAGAAAAACTGAACTGTCCCTGGGGAATACTGGCTGTTCAGACTGAAAACAAAGTGATATTTAGAGAACAAATCCCAGTAGCTGCAGTATAATTAATTGCTGGTGAAATTATTCCCTTTAAACTGTCTGTGAGCCAGAGGTGCTGGTGAACAGCACTTATTCTGTGCAATTGAAAGCAGACTGGCCCATAAACCCTTCACCCACATCAACTCCCTGAACTACCTTCCCAGGGGGAGGGGGAGGTCTGAATTTCAGTGTCTAGACCAAAAGATTATCAAGGTGGTTACATAAAGGGAAAGTAAAAACAAAGTAATACCTAAAAAAAAAAAAAAGCAAACATTTCTAAGCTGCAGCGTGTGGGATCCAAATTTACCTCTGCTATGGAATTAGTTCTCTTGTTAACTAGCCCTAACCCCTAGTGCTGGAAACGGTTAAAAGTCTGCATGGGAGAAGGGGAAAAAAAAAAAAAAAGAGTTGCCTCCTGTAAAGGGATCCATTAGGATAGAGAAGTGAACTATGTAGACAAGGCCAAGCTTTGTTTTTGCAGATTTAAATTCCAAAATTAATTTAACTCCTAGCAAATTAATTGCTACATTAACCCTCAGTTAATATAAAATGTTCCTATCTTTTAAAGTAGTAGTATTTCAAGATTGTAGACTAGCCCAGAAGTGGAATAATGTTTTTCAGAAAGGGGATGGACACAGATAAGGATTTACTTCCACAAAAGCAGTCACTCCCTCAGGCTTGTACACCTTCATTTCCTACCATCTGGGACCAAACCATATGAACTGCTTCAAACACTGAAGTGTAAACTTTGACAAACTACCTCCAACTTCTATCTGTCTAGACCATGTGAGTTTGGGGTCACTGTCTGCTTTTAGTAGAAAATAATCAAGGATTACACACTTTTCATCAGACACCTGTTTAGCTCAGGAAACCCTGCTGAATGGCCCTGGGTTTGCATGCCTGAGGACTGACACCCAGCCAGGAATTTATGGCAGTTCTTGAGCAGAGGAAATCCAAAGGCTCTAACCATGTATTTTGTGACTGGGGATGGAAAATTGCTAGTCTATGCTCATCTGTTACTGGTTTCTGGGGTTAAGCAGCTGTGAGACTAAGTGGATGAATGGTATGTTATCAGTTTAAACAGCAATAAATGAACTTGACAGGTAATTTATGTCTCCTTATTGAAATTGGTGATTTTGCAATTAGCAAAGAAGGAAAACTGAACCTTAGCATTCCTACTGTTTTTAGAGAACAAGAGTGTTCTAAATTACTTGTTACCTGCTTGAATTCTTATTGTTTCCCACTCATTAAGATATACAGATGCAGGACCAGGTGGTGGCACACCTGGTTGAGTGCACATGTTACAGTGTACAAACACCTACGTTCAAGCCCCCAGTCCCCACCTGCAGGGGGAAAGCTTTGTAAGTGGTGAAGCAGGTCTGCAGGTGGCTCTCTGTCTCTCTCCCTCTCTATCTCCCCCTTTCCTCTCAATTTCTGGCTGTCTTTATCCCATAAAAAAATAAATAAATAAAAGATGTAGATGTGGGGCTGGGTGGTGGCACACCTGGTTGAGAGCACACATGTTACAATGTGCAAGGACCTGGGTTTGAGTCCCCGGTCTCTACCTGCAGGGGAAAAGCTTCACAAATGGTGGAGCAGAGCTGCAGGCCTCTCCACCCCCCATCCAATAAATATATAAATAAAATAAATTAAAAAAAGATATACAGATGCTTTTGCTAAACTGAGGGATTTGAAATTCCTGGGCATTTTACATTTTAAGAGACTGATTTAGAAAATGTGGATGCTTAAGACATCTTTCTTATTGCTCTATGGACTTGAAGTAATTATATGACAACCTGAATAAACATAGCTTCTTTATAAAAAATTTAATTGACCAGTTTTTACTAGAGTACTACTGCTCAGCTCTGCTTAATGACAGGGATTGAACCTATAACTTCAAGATGCCTCAGGCATAAGCCACTATATTATTTCCCCAACTCCAATTTCACAATAAACTTTAAAAAATCTACTTGCAGAGGTGTTTTTTTGCCCAGACAAGCAAAGTCAGCATCACTAGATCAAAAACACAAAACAGAAGAGTAATCAAATTACTTTAACATGTTGCTTATGAGAAAACAGCCAGGCTATTTTATCTGATATAGTATGTTGTGATAACAGAGACTGTGGAATTTCTCTAAAAATCCACCCTACACTCACAAGAGAATGAAAGTGAAAAGGACAGAGAGCAGAGATATCACAGCATGTCTCTATTATTCATGGAGATCCCCCTGGCGCCATGCACAGTACTCCCATGTAGTGTTGGGGGCTTACATCTGGGTCCTTGTGCATGGTAAAGTGTGTGCTCTACTATGTGAGTTATCTCCGGGGAAGAATTTTTTTTAATTTAAAAGCAAGCATCCTAGTTGATTCAGCAGATAGGGTACATGCCTTCCTTCTAAGCATGAAGTTCTGGGTTCAATTCGTGACACAACACGAGATTACCAAGGATGAAGACAGAAAACAGATGAAATTCCATAAACAGTAGAATTCTCTCCTCCTCTAGTACTTCACATTTACAAAATAAAAACAAAAATTAAGACCAGTCTGGACTCTTAAGCATGAGGTCCTGAGTTCAACCCCTGGCAGCACATGTACCAGAGTGATGTCTGGCTCTTTCTCTCTCCTCCTAATATTTCTCATTAATAAATAAATAAAATCTTAAAAAAAATTAAAACCAGGGAGATGGCTAGCAGGGTTGGATCCCTTGCACCACATTAAGGTAACAACAAAAACTTGGATGGAAAGACCACATGCATTTAAAAACAACATGACATTAGGGGGCCTGGCAGTAGCATACTGGGTTAAGCATATATAGTACCAAGCGCAAGGACTGGTGCAAGGATCTTGTGGGGGTTGCTAGTGAAGCAGGTCTGCAGGCATCTATCTTTGTCTCCTCCCACCCCCTTCTATCTTACTCTTCTCTCTCAATTTCTCTGTCCTATCAAACAACAACCAACAATAGCAGCAGTAATAATAATAGAAAAAAAGATGGCCACCAAAAGTAGTGGATTTATAATGAAGGCACTGAGCCTCAGAAATAACCCTGGAGGCAAAACAAACAAACATGGCATTTGTTAAATACAGTATGACAGACTATAAGAGGAAGTAAAGTTGATTATAGAGCGAAATCATCTGGAATGGTTTCTAGAGTCTGCCAATACTATTTTTGTGTGTGACCTTGGACAAGTTATTTAACCTCACTATGCTTCATATGCCTTACCCTTTGTAAAATATACTACACTTAAATTTAAAAAAATTATTTATGAGAAAAATAGGAGGAAAGATAAGAGAAAGAACCAGACATCACTCTGGTATATGTGTTGCTGGGAATTGAACTTGGGACCTCAAGCTTGAGAGTCCAAATGCTTTATCCACTGCGCCATCTCTCGAACCACTATATTTAACTCTTAAGATAGTTATAAGAATTACAGACATTGATACAAGCATGCAGAACAGTGCTTCGTACTTTTAATAATTACATATAAATGCTATTTCTATTAGTCAACATATTGAGTGAATTACTCGGATATCAGAAAAACAGTGACATATATCTTTTTTTCTATATAAAAATGTATGACTTTTCTGACAACCCAATAAATCTTAATGGAATCATATGGGTCACTGAGTGTTCCTACTGCAAGGAAAAACTCTGGATGGAAAGGGGATTGATTACACATTGTTCTAAAGTCCAACTGTAAGGAACTTACTTTTATCTGAGGTACCTGAAAATCATTACGTTGCCTAAGATAAAAGTTCCTTCTACTCATGCCTCCCCAACTAACTACTTAAGCATAATTGAAAAAAAAAAAAAAACCCACAAACAACCAACCTCCCCCAAACCCTCACACATTCTACCTCAGAAACAAAGTCAGTTCTTCCTTCATTTCCTTCCTCCCTCCCTTCCTTCTTACCTTCCTCCCACCCTTCTTCTTCTTCAACAGGAAGTACTACTGAGTTTTCACTTATGGTGGTGTGGGGGAATTGAATCTCAAGACTTTAGAACTTTAGAGCCTCAGAGTCTCAGAATATGAAAATTGTTTGCATAATCACTGTGCTATCTTCTAGACCCATCTAAGAAATGATTTCGAGAACATGGTGACAGGAAGTTCCTAGCAAGCACATTTCTGTATGCCCTAGTTCTCCTTAGCCCTTAAGTTCTTCATTTAAAGAACAACCCTCAGGAAACCACAGATCTACTGTTAAATATAACATCAGTGGCCGTGTAAGTAGAAGAGTGAATAAAATGTTGGATTTTCAAGTATGAGGTTCCAAGTTTAATCCCTAGCATTGCAAGTGCCACAGTAATACTTTCGTCTTTCCTCTCTTCCTCTCTCACATTAATTAAAAAGAAAAAAAAAAGTGCTATCACAAAATGGAGTTATGATGCTAAGCCAATATAAGCAAACCAGGCCCCATGGTAAAATGTGCAGTTAACCAGGTAGGTTACCACTCAGCACCCCCCCCCCCCAATCACAATGTCAATTTATTTTCTCTCTTGAAGGTTTTACTTATATAAAAGTATGATTTATTTTGTTGGCTTATGTGTTTTACAGAAATGGAATCTTAAACTTGGTCAGCTTTAGTGACAGATTCCTATTATCTTATGAAAGCTAGGGATCTTGCCACAGCCAATCTCTCTTGGTAGTAAAAGACCTACAGAAGTCTTTCATTTTGTTTCATATGGCTCCTCAGAGCTCCTTTCCATCTGGCTAGGTACTACCAGATTCTTAAGTGGATGAATAAAGTCAATACAATCTTTAAAAGTTACTCAGTTAAATATTATTAATACCACCAATTCACAGCTTGAGGGCTTTAGTTGAGGCCAGAGATAGTCCAATGATAAATTAAAAAAGAAAGAAAAAAAGAAAAAAAAAAGACAAAAAAACCCTAAATGTTCTAGAAGATCCAAGCTTGTCTTTGGGAAAATGACCTGAGCCTGTGTAATGCAGAGAATGGAAACAACTGGTCTTAGGAAGACTGACTTTTAGTCTCCCTTTCTGCTCTTCTTTCTCAACTTCTGTTGATGATCCCATACTCATCTTTATCTTTCTGACTGACTTTACCAAAGTAAAAACCCTGGGTGAGGGTTAAGGGTGGACATTCGGCTTCCCGGTGCAGCGGGGGTGTGTGGGTAGGATGGGACAGTCTTTTGGTGGTGGGAATGGTGTTTATGTACACTCCTATTAATTTGTAGTCATATAAATCACTATTTAGTTAATATGAGAGGGGAAAAATGATTATATGTCTCAAAGTTTTAAAGCACAGACTGAATCTTTTTAATACATAGGCTGAGTCTTTGATATGTTGACTCTCTCAAAAGCCTAGACGACCAGGGAGAACAGAAGCAGCCAGTGGCACAGCTACATTCAAGATGTTGGGTACTGTACAGCAAACCCTAACAAAGGGACTTTTCAAACTTAACCCAATTACCAAATAATGTAATGATATCAATAACTGTCTATTGTCTTCTTGAACCTTCAGAGAGCAGGAACATCACATTTCCACTATAGAGCCTATATTTCCCCCAGTCCTGGAACCTTAGGATAGGGCCCACTTTCCTGCATGCTTCTCTCAATTCATATTAAATAATGAGATCACAACCTAATCAACACAACGAGTGCCACAACGCTGATCACAACCTAATCAACACAACGAGTGCCACCTCAGCATGCTTCACTTCAGACTGTGTCCAGAGACTTCACGTGTGGAATGACAACTCTTCAGCTTCATTGCTCGGGTGAGACCTTTCCTTTCATAGTATTCTCTAATTCCATTCCAGGCGGTTCACTGCCTAACAAAGTCCCAAAACCTAGGTATAGACCAGGTCCCCTGAGATAGAGCATATGTTCACACATATCCATAAACTAGGGCAAAATATGTACCTGAAAGCAAAAGTACATAATAGTCTGCAGTGAGTAACCCTCCCCAACACTTCATCTGCACTAGTCCAGCCTTTAGGTCCATAATTGTTCAACAATTTGTTTGGCTTTGTATGTTAACTCTATTTTCAACCCCCAGGTTCCAGATGTCAGCATGATGCAGACCAGACTTCCCTGGACAGATGACCCCACCAATGTGTCCTGGAGCTCTGCTTCCCCAGAGACCCGCCCTACTAGGGAAAGAGAGAGGAAGACTGGGAGTCTGGATCGACCAGTCAACGTCCATGTTCAGTGGGGAAGCAATTACAGAAGCCAGCCTTCCACCTTCTGCATCCCACAATGACCTTGGGTCCATACTCCCAGAGGGATAAAGAATCGGAAAGCTATCAGGGGATGGGATGGGATACGGAGATCTGGTGGTGGGAATTGTATGGAGTTGTACCCCTCCTATCCTACAGTTTTGTTAATGTCTCCTTTTTAAAATGAATAAATAAATTAAAAAAAAAAAAGAAAGACTGGCTGCTGGGAGTCGGGTGGTGGCATAGTGGATTAAGTGCACATGGCTCCAAGTGTAAGGACCAGTGTAAGGATCCCAGTTTGAGCCCCCGGCTCCCCACCTGCAGGGGAGTCACTTCACAGGCAGTGAAGCAGGTCTGCAGGTGTCTTTCTTTCCCCCTCTGTCTTCCCCTCCCCTCTCCATTTCTCTCTGTCCTATCCAACAACAGCGACATCAACAGCAACAAGAATAACTACAACCATAATAAAAAAAAAAAAGAAAGAAAAAGAAAAAACAAGGGCAAAAAAGGGGAAAATAATAAACTAAAATAAAAAAAGAAGAAGAAGACGACTGGCTACCTTGGGTCAAAAACTAGCCTGTTTTTCTAAGCCCCACCTTTAGAGTTCCCATCTCTGAAGATGAATCTAGAGTTAAGCTCTTCCCTAATTATATGGAGGGACTATACTATCTTTCTTATTACATGACCATCCCCCAAAACCCATTCAGACAGGAGAAAAATGGTGTTCCTTTAATTCTGCACACATAAATGTGTATGGTAGATACATGAATTCCTGTTGCTATGTGTGTGTATATGTGTGTTTACGTAGTATCATCTGACCTGATCTAATGCTACCTAGCAGACTGAGGGGCAGTGTTTATACCAACATGGATACTGCCAATAATTTCAGAACCAAGCTTTGGAAGACAGGATGGTGAAAAGAACTGCTTGCCTTTTTCCATTTTCTCTTTCATTATCCCCATAGAACAGAGTGTGTCTGTGTGTGTGTGTGTGTGTGTGTGTGTGTGTGTGTGTGTGTGTAATTTTAAAAAATAGAACAAATATGTCATAATTCCAATTCTGGGTGATGAGCACAGTAAATGCAAATATGCAGTAATACCGAGCAAAGAAAAATGAATGCAAATCTCTCTGAAATTTGTTTTCAAACAAAATGTATTTTAAAGGAGAACATGCTAGTCTTTTAGATCTAAAATCAAAGCAGTTCATCACCTAATGTGATCAATCTGTTAGTGCTGGGAACATATGGTAGAGAAATGATCTCTAGTTGTTATTAGGTCACCTTGACTGATACACAAAAATGGAATACTTCTCTTTCTTTCTTTTTTTAAATTTATCTTCCAAACAAGATTTGAAGTTAAGGGCCTTTGGTGATAAACCGGGGTTACTAATGAGCCCATTTTAACAGGCATGCAGTGCACACACATTGTAAGGGTGCTGGGTTATGATAGCTGCTCAATTAAGTGACTAGTTTGTTTGCCAGTGAATTTGGTTTCATGTAGAAACCTAGTCTTAATTAGATGTTAGCTGGTAGAAAACCTGGAAAAATGCATTTCATCAATAGCAGTATTAAATGACATCAATCACTGCTCCTTTAGTTAGTAGGTGGTATAATTCTTGAAGCCCACAGTTTAGACTGACTCCTGGCTAATGCAATTTAAAGATGACAATTTTAATATATTTAGGTTGTATACAGACACTATATTTTTAAAAAGTAATAAAAAAATCTTGGGAGCTTAATTTGTTAACTAGTACACAATCGCTGAACATAAGAACCACAAACTACATAAATAACAGGGACTGAAAAAGACATGTTAACAGCTAAAGTTCATTTAAAAAAATCAATTCAATATGCTACATTGCAATCATCATTCACAAATCAAAGTACAACGCAGATACTCATGGGGTTATATACAAATAGGTGGAAGTGTGTGATTATGGACAAGCAGATTGAAACTGTAAATTATGTAACTGTCTCTTGTAATTACCCTGCTTGAGAAGCGAAATAAACTTCCTGTATAATTTTGCAGGAATAAAGAGTTCAAGATATAGGATCACTTTTTAGTTCATTTTAACCCTTCAACAGCTATTTAATTATGTGTGATGAGGTCAAAGAAAGTTTATGTCTAATTTATGAAAAGTTGGCAGGGAGGTATTTCAAAGTAATTCTCTGAAAAACTCCAGATTATTAATGAAATCTGATAGTTCCTCTTTCTATTCCAGAAAGATTTATCTAAATTATTTGGCAAAATAAATAGCATTTAAAGCAAATCCACAGACATCATTCAAAAACCACTAGGCAGGGTTTCTGATCTATGGACAGAGAATCATCTTAATCATCTGAAGGCAGGCTGGTTTTATAATACACAATGAGCAGAGAACTTCATTTTGATATGTTTTAAGACATTTCAACCCTCACTTTTCTCTTTCTTAAACCCTAACTCATAACATTTTTGCTCTTCTGTAACCACTTATACCTAAAGATCTTAAATATAAAAGCCCAGTATTTTGGGAGGAGGGTAGGACAATTTCCTATACTTAAAATTGCTAATGTACTATAAAGTATTAACCCCCTCAATTATGGAAATGTAAAAAAAAAAATTGCTAATGTCACTTTCCTTCGCCAATTAAAAAAAAAAACAACCAGAAATTAACCGAGAAAAGTTCCAATATCACAGTATCTGTATCTCTTTTGCTTCTATGTTCCATATTTTCTTTACAGTCCACTCCTATTCTGCATGGCTATTCCTCATCTGAATTCTATTTTATCACCGATCTGTTAACACGGAACTCTCCAGTTATGTTTCTTTTTTTAATAATTTATTTTAATGAGAGAGATATGGAGAGACAGAGAAAGAGATACCAGAGCATTGCTGTGAAATATTGTTCTCTGCAGAGTAGGTTCAATACCTGAAAGGATATTCTTTTCACAAAAAACAAAACAAAAAACACTGTTTGCAAAGTCTGACATGGAGTTAGTGGCAATACTGCATATATATTCATGTACTTACATTTTTACATTAAAGCAGTAAAGGTGAAAAATTGTATCCCCCCCCCTTTTAAAAAAAAAATATAACTAATATAAGCCACCAAAATAAAATGTCCATTTTCAAGAATCACAAAAACATAAATACTAAGACACATATAATAAGGCATGAGTTCCCACTTTTAAAGCCACCACTTTCATTAAAAAAATTAAAGAACAAAACCAAAAACATACAGAAAACCACATTAAATGAATACAAAGGTTGGTAAATTATTAAGCAGATACTTCTGTAGCCATCACCCAAGATAAAGAAATAAAATTTTGCCAGCTACTGTTAAAAACCTTCTATTTGTACCATTCCAGTACTTTCTTTCTTGTAAATAATCAGTAAGCTACTTCATAGTAATTTCTTGTGTTCCTTTATACATTCTCATCAAACTATCTCCAGGCACTATAGAATAGTCTTTGCTGCTGCTGGGGCTCGGTGCCTGCACTACGAATCCACTGCTCCTGGAGGCCATTTTTTCCAGGTTCTTTTCTTTGTTGTTGGACAGGACAGAAAGAGATCAAGAGAGTAGGGGAAGACAGAGGGGGAGAGAAAGATAGACACCTGCAGACCTGCTTCACTGCTTGTGAAGCACCCCCTGAAGGTGGGGAGCCGGGGGCTTGAACCAGGATCCTTGGACCAGTCCTTGCATTTCATGCCATGTGCGCTTATCCCAGTGCACTACAGGCCAACTCTCATTTCCCTCCCCCACTCCTTTTAATAATAATTTCTATTTGTTTTTTCAGGTAACCTTGGTTTACAAGTCTGTAACAGTTGGGGCTGGGCAGTGGACCACCTGGTTAAATGCACCATTATCGTGTGCAAGAACATAGGTTCAAACCTCTGCTCCCCACCTGAAAGGGGGATGCTTCATGAGCAGTGAAACAGGTCTATTGGTGTCTATCACCCTCTCCCCCTCTCAATCTCTCTCTGTCTTATCCAATAAAGAAAGAAAGAAAGAGAGAGAGAAAGAAAGAAAGAAAGAGGGAAAGAAAGAAGAAGGAGGAGGAAGAGGAGGAGGAGGAGGAGGAGAAGGAGAAGAAGGAGGAGGAGAAGGAGGAGGAGAAGGAGGAGGAGAAGGAGGAGAAGAAGGAGAAGAAGGAGGAGAAGAAGAAGAAGAAGAAGAAGAAGAAGAAGAAGAAGAAGAAGAAGAAGAAGAAGAAGAAGAAGAAGGATAAAATGGCCACCAAGAGCAGTAGATTGTTAGTGCTGGCACCAGCTTTAGCACAGGAAGTGCCAGAGACTGAACCTGTGCTCACTCACTGAGATACGTTATCCATAACTTCCATGCAACTGTATTTTTTTTATATTTATTTACTCTCTTTTGTTGCCCTTGTTGTTTTATTGTTGTAGATATTATTGTTGTTAGTGAGGTCGTCATTGTTGGATAGGACAGAGAGAAATGGAGAGAGGAGGGGAAGACAGAGAGGGAGAAAGACAGACACCTGGACACCTGCAGACCTGCTTCACCACCTATGAAGCGACTCCCCTGCAGGTGGGGAGCCAGGGGGTCGAACCGGGATCCTTAAGCCGGTCCTTGTGCTTTGCGCCAACTGCGCTTTAAGCCGATGAGCTACCGCCTGACTCCCCCATGCAACTGTTTTTAAAGCATTTTATAAATTTACTTAAAACAACTAATTTTCTGAAAAAAATAAGTTCCTTCATGAATATAATCCAAAGTAGGGCTCAGTATAAATAATTAGAAAGCAGAGGTTTATATATACTTCATGTTATTAATGAGAGACAGGAGGAGTACATGTGCTGCCAGGGATGGAACTTGAACCTCATACTTGAGAGTCCAGTGCTTTATTCACCGTGCCACCTTCTGGACCACTAGAAGTTTTTATGTTTGTAACACTAAATTTATAGTAAATTCTTATTAAACACAACTGTAGTGGCCAAAAAAAAAAAAAAAAAAAATCAAATTAGTAACCATTACTACCCTAAAAAAATTCCTAATAACCTATTGCTTTATCCAAAGAAACTGATTTAAAAAAGAAAGAAAGAAACGCAACGAGTGCCACCTCAGCATGCTTCACCTCGGACCGTGTCCAGAGACTTCACGTGTGGAATGACAACCCTTCAGCTTCATCACTCAGGTGAGACCTTTCCTTTCATAGTATTCTCTAATTCCATTCCAGGCGGTTCACTGCCTAACAAAGTCCCAAAACCTAGGTATAGACCAGGTCCCCTGAGATAGAGCATATGTTCACACATATCCATAAACTAGGGCAAAATATGTACCTGAAAGCAAAAATACACAATAGTCAGCAGTGAGTAACCCTCCCCAACACTTCATCTGCACTAGTCCAGCCTTTAGGTCCATAATTGTTCAACAATTTGTTTGGCTTTGTATGTTAACTCTCTTTTCAGCCCCCAGGTTCCAGATGTCAGCATGATGCAGACCAGACTTCCCTGGACAGACGACCCCACCAATGTGTCCTGGAGCTCTGCTTCCCCAGAGACCCGCCCCACTAGGGAAAGAGAGAGGCAGGCTGGGAGTATAGATCGACCAGTCAATGCCCATATTCAGCAGGGAAGCAATTACAGAACCCAGGCCTTCCACCTTCTGCAACCCACAATGACCATACTCCCACAATGACCCTGGGTCCACACTTCCAGAGGGATAGAGAATGGGAAATCGATCAGGGGAGGGGATGGGATATGGAGATTGGGTGGTGGGAATTGTGTGGAGTTGTACCCCTCTTATCCTATGGTTTTGTCAATGTCTTCTTTTTTAAACAAATAAAGAAAGAAAGAAAGAAGAGGAAGAAAGAAAGACTACATTATAAATAGTTGAAATTATGAATGCATTGTTTGTAAATACTACCATGAAGGATGTTATCAAACATTTATCTTAGAACATTTTACTTAAAATATGTCTCTAATATCTGGTAAATATATTGAAAGGTGAATAGTTCTTTTGAAACAAAACCAGGTACAGCAGTGATTCCAGCTATTCAGAACAATAGCTTGTTTCAATCACAACAAATAGATAAAACAAATAAATGTACTTTTCTTGCATATAGCCTAAGTGTGATATATGTCTACACTGACTGAGCCTCACATGCAGTAGCACACAGCTGGGATAAAACCTCTCTGTGGATAAGAACTATATCATTTATTTACCAAACAAGCACATTCTGGGTGCTGGTGCAGTGGATAAAGCACTACACTACAAGACTAAACCCTCAAGCATGAGGTGCACAGTTCATTTTTCAGTGTCACATGTGCCCTAGTGATTTTCTAGTCTTCTCTCTTCTTCCTCCCCCCATGAATAAATAAATAAATAAAATTAAATTAATAAAAGCAAGTCAACCAACCAACCAAAACCTAAGAGAGTTCACCAGCAGCGATGGAATCCTGCAGGCATAGAGTTCTAGTGATAACCCTGACAGGGGAAAAAAACACATACCAAAACTTGTAAAATTTCTGACACATGTCAGGCAAAGTAGCCGTCGATCAGTATCTTTCATATCTACAATGTTTTCATTGAAGCAACGAATACAAACTATTCAACTATTCTATAAGAGCTATTTATTTGCCCTTATTTATGACAAGCTTAGTTAAAAAAAAAAAAGACATAAATTGTTAGCTGAGCTGGAGCATACAACTCACTTCAATGCATTCAGTAGTAGGCAACTGCTGAATAAATCACTGAGAGCTCAGTTTTTAACCTTGATGTTATCTTTAGCATATTCAAATCTACTGTACTTCAGGACAATGTAATAAAGCAGTAACAACAAAGGTTTTTGGTACAGAATATAATGAGAAAATAAGGAAAAATAGCCATTTTATTATTATATTATAGACTAGAATTCTATTAAAATATGTCATCACTGGACTAGATTATAAATGACAAATATGCCTTCATAAAACCCAGTTAAATTCTGAAGATAGTGCTGATCTTCACTTCCAACAAGAGTGATGGAGGTGTCAGGGTGTGTGTGTTTGTGGGGGGGGGGGGAGGTTTGTATCTCAGAAAAGACTATGAAAAAACATTTTTTAACATTTATTTATTTTCCCTTTTGTTCCCCTTGTTTTATTATTGTTGTAGTTATTATTGTTGTTGTTACTGATGTCGTCATTGTTAGATAGGACAGAGAGAAATGGAGAAAGGAGCGGAAGACAGAGAGGGGGAGAGAAAGACAGACACCTGCAGACCTGCTTATCTGCCTGTGAAGTGACACCCCTGCAGGTGGGGAGCTGGGGGCTCGAACTGGGATCCTTACTCCGGTCCTTGTGCTTTGTGCCATGTGTGCTTAAACCATTGTGCTACTGCCTGACTCCCATGAAAAAACATTTTAAAAGCAAAACTTATTTATTTATTTTTTTAACCAGAGCACTGCTCAACTCTGGCTTATGGTGGTGAACCTAGGACCTGACAGAGCCTCAGGCATAAGAGTCTGCTTGCATAACAATTGTGCTATCTACCACCCCCCCCAAAAAAAAAACTTACTCAGCTACTAGGGAAGCTATGTAAACAGAGAAGCTTTCTCAAGTTTCTCAAAGCTAACGTTGGAAGCTTCCTTCTAAAATAAATGCATGAAGAAATGTATTACCTGACAAGAGTAAGGAAAAGATAAGAATAAGTATCTCCTCAGCCAACTAGGTGTAAATATCAGACTTCAAAGGAAGGCAGGACACATACTTGACATCATTTGAAAGGAAGTAAATCACAGCTATATATGTTCTAATACAAGAAAATTCTACTTCCTCAGAGTCACATTTGAGACAAGAAAATATGTTTAGAAAGTATTTCCAATGAAAATTCGTTTAAAATTTGTTCAACAGATAAAACTGACTGTCAGGCTCTTGCAGAATGTGAGAATAGCAGAAAATAAGTCTATCCATGAACTTCAATTGCAACACAACAAAAAAGGGGGACAATACACTACACACACACACACAAACACACAAACACACTTTCTAAGTGATTTTTACACTTGTGCAGTGTAGGCAATTTTTTTTAATGATTAGTGCCACTAAAAAAAGAGAAAATGTTTATTAAATTAAAAAATATATGCTAGGTTGGCAAAATAACTCACTTCGAAAGTGTGCCTACTTTGCCATATATTCAGCCCGTTGCACTGAGGGAGGAAGCTCTGGTCCTGTGGTATCTCCCCCACCTCCATCTCTTTTTCTCTGCTTGGGATGAACAACAGTACAACATTGTATACCTCAGTCAATATCACATGTTAAATTGATCACTCCTTTATTCAATATGCTTAACTCTTTACAGGGAGATAGAGTTGTTTTACTCTGTATGACATATCATGGACATATATGATATATATTGTCATAGTCCTTTAAAAGACATCTTTTAAAATTTTTTTAATATTTATTTATTTATTTTCCCTTTTGTTGCCCTTGTTTTTTTTTTTTTGTTGTTGTTGTAATTACTATTGCTGTTGTTATCCTTGTTGGATAGGATAGAGAGAAATGGAGAGAGGAGGGGAAGACAGAGAGGGGGAGAGAAAGATAGACACCTGCAGACCTGCTTCACTGCTTGTAAAGTGATTTCCCTGCAGGTGGGGAGCTGGGGGCTCAAACCGGGATCCTTCCTCTGGTCCTTGTGCTTGGTGCCACGTGCGCTTAACCCACTGTGCTACCACCCAACTCCCTAAAAGACATCTTTGCTGCCTGGCTGGGGGGGGGGGGTGATGAAGTGGGGGAAAGCAGTATATTTACAGAGAGAGAGAGAGAGATCACTACTCTATTATGGATACAAATCACATGTCTCACTGGGGTACAAATGATAAGGTTTCTTGGTGAGGTGAGAGGTACTGGAATTCTGATAACTGTCTCTGCCTACCTTTAGAAACATGTATCTATAAGTTGCCCACAAAAGTGTAGAAGTAACTAGAGAAGGAAAGAGACAGAAATGTCTATCAGGCCAGGACCAAGGTCCTGCAGAAAGACTCTGCATTCCTTGATATTGTAGTCAACATAATCTTTGGGAGAAGCTTGTGCAACCTTAGTTCCTTGGTGCTTACTAACAAACAATGAGGTAAATAAAACATAACTTAATGAAATCTAGTCAACCTGAGTCTTCTTTCTTTTTCTGCCTCCAGGGTTATCACTGGGCAGGGCTTGGTGCCTATACCAGGAATCCACTTCTCCTGGAGGCTATTTTTCCCCCCTTTTGTTGCCCTTGTAGTTCTATCATTGTTGTGGTAATTATATTGCTGTTATTGATGTAGTTGTTGTTGGATAGGACAGAGAGAAATGGAGAGAGGAAGGGAAGACAGAGAGAAGGAGAGAAAGACACCTGCAGACCTGCCTCACGGCTTGTGAAGTGACTCCCCTGCAGGTGGGGAGCCGGGGACTCAAACCAGGATCTTTACACCGGTCCTTGCACTTGGTGCCATGTGGGCTTGTGGGCTTAACCTGCTACACTACTGCCCTGACCACCTTGAGTCTTATTTTCTATAGGAGTTAAGAATGTTAGAGAACGTTATTTTAAAAAAGTTTCATTTTCAAGAGGTTGAAACTACACAAAATAAATAGCTGGATAACAGTGCTCTTATGGTTTATTTAAAATGTACTTTGAAAAAAGTTTGGATACACTTTTAAAGTAATCTATTGAAGACTGTTAAAACTAGAAACTGCTGGGAGTTCGGTGGTAGCGCAGCGGTTAAGTGCAAGTGGAAACAAAGCGTAAGGACCAGTCTAAGGATCCTGGTTCGAGCCCCTGGCTCTCCACCTGCAGGGGAGTCGCTTCATAGGAGGTGAAGCAGGTCTGCAGGTGTCTGTCTTTCTCTCCCCCTCTCTGTCTTCCCCTCCTCTCTCCATTTCTCTCTGTTCCATCCAGCAACAACAATAATAATTACCAAAAACAAAAACAAAAAAACGGGGAAACAAAAAGGGGAAATAAATAAATATTTAAAAAAATTTTTTAAAAAAACCCTAGAAATTGCTGGCTGGCAATCTAAACTACTATGAAATGTATTTCAGTATTTAGATATTACATAATATAACATTTACGCTAGTACCTAGTGCTTTTAGGAAGCAAAGAAAAAAGTTTTCTCTTTGAGAGAGTAGACATGATCAGCCTCTGAACATTACACCAACTTTGTGGGTATGGTATAGAACCTTACCTCTGCAATTATGTAATCTTGTGAACCACTATAAAGTCATTAATAATAATATATAGATGAAATAAACCTGAAAAAACCATAAGCATTCTAGGAAGTAATGAAGTATGCAACTTTGTTTCTATTTCTACTCTACAGACAGGACCCAGAAGGGCAGAGAATCATAAAGAAGAGGCCAGAGAGAAGATGTTTTCTCTGTTCATGTGGTAGTTCCTCAAGAAATTAGTGAAGAGTTTATAAAGAGACAAAAGGAAAGAAAAGCCTAGAACTGTAAATAAGCAATCTATGTCATTAGATTCAACAGTGGGAAATAAAGTCATGGAAAATTAATTCATTCTTGAAAGAAAGTATGTTAAATTGTACCAAGCAATTTCTCAAGTTTTTCTGTTTATTGTACTTTTAAAAACCAGATGTATTTGAGTTTACATATACATGTACATGATTCTTAAGAGATCAAGTGGGAAGACACTGCCAACAAATGTATAATTTGAACAAGTTCATGACTTGTAGGTGGCATGACATGTATCTATCTACTAGAAGCACAAACTACTTATGGACTCAGCTTTTATTTATTTTTATTTTATTATTATTTTTTAAATATTTATTCCCTTTTGTTGCCCTTGTTTTTTTTTTTATTGTTGTAGTTATTACTGTTGTTATTGATGTCGTCATTGTTGGATAGGACAGAGAGAAATGGACAGAGGAGGGGAAGACAGAGGGGGGAGAGAAAGACAGACTCCTGCAGACCTGCTTCATCGCCTGTGAAGCGACTCCCCTGCAGGTGGGGAGCCGGGGGCTTGAACCAGGATCATTACGCCAGTTCTTGCGCTTTGCGCCACCTGCGCTTAACCCACTGCGCTACCGCCCGACTCTCTGGACTCAGCTTTTAATGTTACAAAAGACCCCGTGAAAGCCAACCTGAAATTCTTCAACATGTAAGATTATAAAAATGTCAACAAAGGGGATTTGTTGAAGTGGGTACCAAATTTAATCACTACTGTTTTCTTTAGTTACAGTTCTGCTCCATGAAGGACAACCCTGAGACATCTTACAATATTTTAATGTGAAAAAAAAAAAAAATAAGAATTGAGCCTACTCATAAACTTCTTCCCCCCATCAGAGCAGTGCTCAATTTGGATTATGGTGGCACTAGGGTTTGAAACTGGAAGTGCTGGTGCCTCAAATATGAAAGGCTATTTGTATAACCATTATGCTCTCACCCCAGCTTGTTCATAAATTTATTAGATTGCACACAAAGAGTAATTTTTTACACTGCATTATTATTATTTTTTTACCAGAGCACTGCTCAGCTTTGGTTTATGGTGGTGTAGGAGATTGAATCTGGGACCTTGGAGCCTCGGGCATGAGAGTTTCTCTGCATAATTATTATGCTATCTACCCCCCACACACACACATTAGTTTTTTTTACATGAATGAATGTACAGTTAACTAACAATTTATGCAACTGATAGACTTCTTATCTGTATACTTGCCTCAAAGAATATAGAAAATACACATTTTTAGACCCAAATAACACCTATTATCTCTAGAAAACCCCAAGATTAAAGCCAAGGCTCCACCAAAGAAAGAACAGTTAATTTAAAATATAGAATTAAAAAAAGCATTTATTTATTTATTCCCTTTTGTTGCCTTTGTTGTTTTATTGTTATAGATATAGGATTTCTTATAAATAATTTTCATTCAGTATTTATTTTAAACTAGAAAAGACTGCTGAATTTCATCAACTGATATTTCTGAATTTATAATCAGCTATCAACCTGATGTCATTTTTTTCAATTTAAAAATTTTTTTATTATTGGTATACAAAATTATAAGATAGCAGGGATATAACTCCACAGCATTCCTACCACCAAGGTTCTGTGTCCCCATTCCCTCCACTGGAAACTGCAATTACTCCCTAGTCTTTTTGTATTAACCCTCTCCTCTTTTCTTTCCACTAATGCTTTATTTAGTCTCTTTAGCTCAAGATTAAGTTATGTTTCTGCACCAATTTTCAAACTGACTTCTTTAAATTCTACTTAAACTACAGTTACTTCAAAGGATGTATATTTAAACAGACAACTCAGAGCATTGCTCTGCCATTTTATATGGTACTGAGGACAGACCCAGGGAGCATCACATTCAAGGTATGTGCTCTACTGCTGAGTCCACCTCCTTGGATACTAAAGTATACTTATATATTATCTTTTAAAAAAATTTTTTATTTAATTTAATAGGACAAAAATTGAGAGGGAATGGGGATAGAGAGGGACAGAGAGATGCTTACAGTACTGCTTTATGGCTTCACGTCTTGTGAAGCTTTCCCCTTGCACATGGGGGGCTGGGGGTTTGAGCCCAGATACTTACGCATGGTAATAACGTGCACTTATCCAGGTGTCACCACCCTGCACTGAAATGATGACTTCTTTTGGCTTCCCTAACACCATTATCTCTTAACTCTTCTCCAACTTGTGAAACCTTTAGCGTTTTCTTAATAACTTCCTTATTCTCCATTTATTCCTTAAATGTTAGAAGTTTAAGTACTTATTCAAAGTCCTGTTTCCCTATAATCTCCCAAGGGATGTTTTCAAACATCAATGCAAGTGTGAGACCCCCAGTATGTCTCTCTAATGCAGAGCCTTGCAAGTTCTAAACTGAATTAAATTATGTGGATGTCCAAAATCACAGCAACATGTACAAAATTGTACTCAACCTTTTGAAGTTCAGCTTAATACATTCAATCAGTTAATTTACTGAGAGCATTTTAAGGTGCCAAACAGAGGACTATTTGCTTCAGAATGAACAGAAAAATATATTCTCACTGTCACAGCTGTATGTCAGATCTTCATTGACGTTTGCTTCATAAAAGCAACTTGTTTTTGTTAGTGCAGAGTATCAAGAAAAATTTAAACTGTCTATAATTCTACAGACAATATAGAAATAGGTTTCCTTCTTTTCTTTGCATATAGTTTTATATAACTGAACATAAACATACAAATTTTAAGTCAGTTATTTCTCATAAATGTTATATTTATTTTTTCATTGGGTTATCGCTAAAACTTGGTGTACACACACACACCACTTTTGTTGTCATGTGGGTTATGGCTGGGACTTGTTGCCAGCACTATGAATCCACTACTTCTGATGGCCATTTCTCTCTCCCTCACTCTCCTACTTAATAGGATAGAGAGAAATCGGGGGGGGGGGGTTAGAGAGAAAGAAAGACAGACACCTGTATACCTGCTTAACTGGTCATGAAGCATGCCCAATGCAGTGGGGACTGGGGGCTAGAACTTGGGATCTTGTGAAGATCCTTGCGCATAGTACTATGTCCACTTAACCGGGTACGCCATCAGCTTGGGCCCCTCAACCCCTGCCATATATTTCTTAGATGTCAGATGTTAGGATTTAAATGACAACCTGTGGCTCAGATTCCTTAGTAACAAAATGAGTTTAAAAGCATAAATTTTTAAGTAGTTTTGTGAGAACTGAAAGAGTCAGTTAATAGGAGACTTTTAATCAAATGGTTGTCAAATATCGGGCACTCAATAAATGTCAGAAATGTTGCCATTTCTACCCATATAAGTTTGGGACAGAGTCACCAAGAAAGACCACAAGAGTTGGTAGCCTTAAGTAACTCTCAAATCTGTAAGTGACTTCTGTGGAGCTCTGCTGTTCTGACAAATCTCAAGCGAGTGGTCCTAGGAAGTGAGAGACAACTTATTCCATGGATAACCATGCCATTTCTTTTGACTATATCTGGAGAACAATGTTTAAAATCTCGAACTTGCTGTTCAAGTGTGCAGTGGGCAGCTGAACAGCTACAACTTTTTTTTTTAATTTGTTTATTTATTTTCCCTTTTGTTGCCCTTGTTTTATTGTTGTACTTATTATTGTTGTTGTTATTGATGTTGTCATTGTTATATAGGACAGAGAAAAATGGAGAGAGGGGAAGACAGAGAGGGGGGACAGAAAGACCTGCAGACCTGCTTCACCGCCTGTGAAGCGACTCCCCTGCAGGTGGGCAGCCGGGGATCGAACCAGGATCCTTACTCCGGTCCTTGTGCTTTGCGCCACGTGTGCTTAACCCGCTGCGCTACCGCCTGACTCCCAGCTACAGCTTTCCTTTGCTGATACCTTGGTTCAGTTTACTAGAGATTGAGAAAGATATCCCTACCTTACAACTTTAGGGTTACTGAAGATATATATCCTGAAAATAGTGAGGATCTCATATAAAACAGAAATAAAATAAGTATGACCGAGGGGCAGACAGTGGGACACTAGTTTGCACACACATTACCATGCACAAGAATCCCAAATTCAAGCCCCTGGTCCCCACCTGCAGGGGTGAAACTTCACAAATGATGAGGCAATGCTGCAGGTTTCTCTCTTCTTATCAAATATACAATAAATAAAAGAAAAAAACTACTTTAAAAATTAAATAAATATGACCCATCTCTTGAAAAAAAAAAAAAGCAGAATTCAGAAAACTTGCAACCCTTGGTTATCTGTTTTAGCCTGAGTTTCAATTGTGAGTTAAGAGGTTTGAGAAGTCATGGAGTTCATCTCCTTTTACATAAGACAGATCTACGTCTACCTAGGAAGATATTTAACTGTTAGCAATTTAAGTAGCTTTGTAAAGGAAGAGATATCAATTTAAAAAAAAAGCCTCCTATATATTCTTTAAAAAAACTTCCTATAGTCATGAAAGGAGTTAAACAGAATTCCTTTGTCTAATTTTCCCCCCCTCTAGTCTCTTATTCCCTGAAGGAATAGCCAATTCCTTTCAACTCTATATAAATAATTTACCATATTCTTTAGCCCACTGCACCACAGGGGCAATGCCAGGACAGAGTAGAATAACTATAAAAATTACAATCCCAACACTGACTCAAATAAATAGTGCTTCATTTAATTTTATCTTTCTGTTTACAAGATTGTAAGATTATAGAGTATAGCTCTGCGATATCCACAACCAAAGTTCTGTGCCCTCAACTGTCCCTGCTAATGGACATCACAGTTCTAATAGTCTTAGAGGCAGTCTGCAGTCAAGCAACTTTTTTTGGTAAGTTCATGTGTTTCATCTCTCCATGTTCCGTATCCACAGGATCAGAACCATCCAAAAGTTGTCTTTTACTTCCTTGCTTATGTCACTAAGCATTATCACCTCAAGTTCCATCCATTTTGTTGTAGTTCTATTTTTAAAAAATATAAGGTAGACTCTAATAAGCTTTTTACTAAGATGGCTTTATCATAAAGAAAGCACTTGAAAGGCAAGTCTTTTATTGTGTGGAAAGTCTCTTGTCAAATCATGCTCTACACAGAAAATGCCATTGCATTTTTTTCTAGTTGGGAGGCAGGATTACACACATACTAGATTTCATATCCCCCAGGCCAAAGGAAAAAATATTTAATACCCCCTCCTTCTCTAGAGTTCTTTACTTTGATGCAATTCACCATGCACAGTCCACATTTCAGTTTGTGTTGCTAGGCCGGTTTTTTTTTTCATTCAGATAGACAAAGAGCGGCAGTGAGAGGCAGAGGAGAGACACAACAGTACCAGAACTTCATTGGGTGACATGCATTCCCATGTAATACCAGGACCGAAAGCTGGGCTCTATATGGTAAGGTGCATGGCCTCAACTGTGAGCTGCATCTCCAACCCTCAGTCCTTTTTAAATGTTAGGTAGAAGATTATTATGTTCTATGCCCATGTCACCTTGGGGATTAAATTCTAATCAACTAAAATAGACCTAAGACAAATTATTTATTTGTCCTAATAAATATAAGATTAGCAAGCAGGAGGTAGTGCAGTGGACAAAGTGTTAGACTCTGAAGCATGAAGTCTTGAGTTCAATCCCCAGCATTGCAGGCATAAGCAAGAGTGACAATCTGTTTCTTGTGCTCTCTGTCTCCTCTCCAACTCCCTCTCATATATAAATTTAAAAAATAAATAAAGGTATCTGATGAGTTTCTATTAAGTTGGAAGTATGAAACATCAATCATTACTACACGGCCCAGGAGATATTTCATATGTAGAGCACATGCCTTACCAAGCACAAAGCCCTAGGTTTGAGTCATGGCACCACCTGGGAGCAATATGGACAGTATGTGAAGTAAGGAATAGAGGAACTTCATGGATGGTGGAGCAGTGCTTTGGTATCTCTCTTCTTTCCTGCTTTCTCAAAAGATGGATGAATGAATGAATGAATGAATGAATGAATAAAAGAACAGAAGATTGTGTTGGAGTGTCCTGGGAGGTGGTGAGGCATTAGATTCCCAAGTATAAGGTATTGAGTGTGATCCCTAGCAATGTATATGCCAGAATGATGCCCTGGTTTTCTGTCTTCTGTTAATAAACTTGGAAAAAAAAAATGCTGAGGAGGTCACTCAGTAATGTTAAGACTGCATTAAATAACAGCGAGTTCTTTCCCTAGGCCCACATAATGCTATACAAACAAAATGCTACTGGATTTGGAGACTTGCACTTTCACAGGGTAAGTATCAGTCCAATTTGTTTGTTTACTACAGGGACATGAAGCCTAAGAAGGAAGGAGAAGAAGAAAAAGCTCTTGAGTTGGCTTTTACAGTGGGTAGGGTTTTAGATAGATTGAGGCTAGGAAAAGAGGAATGTAAGCTTTTCAGGCAGTGGATTACAGAGACAAAGAATAGGAACTTGCTCAGAACATTTAAGGGAAAGGAGATTAGTAAATAAAAAAGCCTAGACATAATTCCTTCAAGCTCCATCCAAGATGGGTCTAAGAAGGTGGATTCACTATTATTAATAGCTAAGTAGTATTCCTCATTTCTAGAACCTCTGGGGTTTTGCTTGTTTGCCTTCATGCTTTTCTTGGTCTACATCATTTGATACTGTATCTGCTGAACTCAGCCAAATCAATGTAACCAGTACCATCTCATAATGTTTCACTTCAGACTATGTCCAGAGAGGCCAGGCCTGGGATGTCAACCCTCCATCTCTAATACCCTGGTGAGACCTTCCCTAGCTCATAGGACTCCTTAGTTCCATTTCGGGTGGTGCACTACCTATCAAAGTTACAGAACCTAGATATACACCGGGGCCCAAAATATAGGGCACATGTGCACATGTATCCATAAGTTAGGGAGAAATATATACCTTAAAGTAAAAGTGTGCAATAGTCTGCAGTGAGTAGACTTAGACTCAATAAGTGCTGCAAGCCAAGTAGAAAGACCTAAAAAAAAGATACCATAAAGTACTTAACCAAATATTTCTACTTAGGCCTAGATACCTTCTTCTACTTCCTATTTCACTTCCCTCAATCACTCTAAATCTAACCTTGTCAGTTAAGGAAAAGACTACTGAATAAGGGCAAGAGACATACTTTAGGTAAGACACATCTTAATGAGGGCCCTTTTGGTCACTACCAGAGGACCCCATCATCTGGGGCTCTAGTCAGGGAATCACTGTATTCCCACGTAGATATGATGGGAATGGACCTCTAACAGATCCCTCTCTCAATCATCACTGGTTACCTCCATCAGGAATAACATCAAAAGCGCTCTTGTGGGTCTCTATAGGACATTGCCCTCAATGTAGAAAAACAATAGTAGAAACTGCCCCACTCTCTGAAGGGAGGCTGGGTCAACATACTCTGCCACTCAAGGAAGACTGGTCCTGAAATGAGTGCAGCCTAGAATGTTCTTAGCTGTGAACTTGGACTGCAAGCTCATACTGACAGGTATGCAGAGCTTACACAGGCTTCTGTACTATATATACCCCAGGGAATATATATGGGCCTTAGGGCAGATCGATAGGGTTTACAGTTAATGGTATTTATATACTTTATCCAGGGAGTTGGGCGGTAGCGCAGCGGGTTAAGCGCATGTGGCACAAAGCTCAAGGACCCACATAAGGATCCCAGTTCGAGTCCATGGCTCCCCACCTGCAGGGGAGTCACTTCACAAGCAGTGAAGCAGGTCTGCAGGTGTCTTTCTCTCCCCCTTTCTGTCTTCCCCTCCCCTCTCCATTTTTTTCTGTCCTATCTAACAACAATGACATCAATAACTACAACAACAATTAAAAAAAAAAAAGGAAACAAAAGGGATAATAAATATTTTATCCATATTTGGGAGCTACACTTTGCCCTCAACCAGCTTTTTAGTCCTATTCCCAACTCTGATACCAGCTTCCCAGACAATACTTTTAGCCCATATGCATGTTACCTATTGGGGCTAGGCAAAAATAAGTGAAGTCATGGGACCCTTGTAATATACCTAAAATAGACTTTCTAGCTTCTTCCCACATGAAGACCTTTAGTTTCATTTGCTCTATTCTTACCTTTACGTTCCTGATTATTAAATAATTTGTTCTGCTTTATATCTTAGTGCTTTTTCAGCTACCAATTTACAGGTGCTACCATGACTCCAACCTGACTTCTCTGGTTAGAAAACCTCACCAATGTCTCCTTTCCAGAGCCCTGCCCCACTAGGGAAAGAGAGAGAGAGGCTAGGAGCATGGATCAACCTACCAATGCCCATGTTTAGCAGAGAAGCAATTACAGAAGCCAGACCTTCCACCTTCTGCACCACATAATGACCCTGGGTCCATACTCCCAGAGGGATTAAAAAAAAAAAAAAAAAAAGTCGGGCTGTAGTACAGCGGGCTAAGCGCAGGTGGCGCAAAGCACAAAGACCGGCATAAGGATCCCGGTTCAAACCCCGGCTCCCCACCTGCAGGGGAGTCGCTTCACAGGTGGTGAAGCAGGTCTGCAGGTGTCTATCTTTCCTCCTCTCTGTCTTCCCCTCCCTCTCTCCATTTCTCTCTGTCCTATCCAACAACGACAACAACAATAATAACTACAACAATAAAACAACAAGGGCAACAAAAGGGAATAAATAAATAAAAATAAGTATAAAAAAATAAAATAAAATAAAAAAATTAAATTAAAAAAAAGGGGAAGCTTCAGGGAGTCGGTGGTAGCTCAATGGATTAAGCACACATGACACAAAGAGCAAGGACCAGCGTAAGAATCCTGGTTCGAGCCCCCGGCTCCCTACCTGTAGGGGAGTAACTTCACAAGCGGTGAAGCAGTTCTGCAGGTGTCTGTTTTTCTCTCCCCCTCGCTGTCTTCCCCTCCTCTCTCCATTTTTCCCTGTCCTATCCAACAATGATGACATCAATAACAACAATAATAATAACTACAAAAATAAAACAAGGGCAACAAAAGGAAATAAATAAATATTTTTTAAAAACCCCAGCAAATACCCGGTAATATGGCCTGCATAAATTAATTACGCTAATAGAGAATAAAAATTATTAGGGTAACACGGTAATGGCTAGAAAAGTTATTTGAAAGCATAAAAACAATTCTTCAAAAAGAATACTCTTCACTATACAGCAAACCCTAACAAAAGGACTTTTCAACCTTTTTAACCCAATTACCAAATAATGTGATGATAACAATAACTATCCATTGTCTTTTTGAACCCTAAGACAGGAGGAACCTCACATCTCCACTATAGAGTCTATATTTCCCCAAGTCCTGGAACCTTAGGATAGGGCCCACTTTCCCGCATGCCTCTCCCAATCCATATCAAATAATATTGCATCTGCCAATCGCGAATAATCCACACAACAACTGCCACTTCAACATGTTTCAGCTCAGACTGTGTCCAGAGACTTCAGGTGTGGAATAACAACTCTTCAGCTTCATTACTCAGGTGAGACCTTTCCTTTCATAGTATTCTCTAATTCCATCCCAGGTGGTTCACTTTCTAACAAAGTCCCAAAACCTAGATATAGACCAGGTTCTGTGAGAGAGCATATGTTCACACGTATCCATAAACTAGAGCAAAATATATACCTGAAAGCAGAAGTACACTAGAGTTTGCAGTGAGTACCCCGCGCCCCCAACACTTCCTCTCCACTATTCCAACCTCTGGGCCCATGATTGCTCAACAATTTGTTTAGCTTTGTATGTTAACTCTCTTTTCAGCCACCAGGTTCCGGATACCATCAGGATGCCGGCCAGGCCTCCCTGGACTGAAGACCCCACCAATGTGTCCTGGAGCTCTGCTTCCCCAGAGACCCACCCTACTAGTGAAAGAGAGAGGTAGACTGGGAGTATGGACCGACCAGTCAATGTCCATGTTCAGCGGGGAAGCAATTACAGGAGCCAGACCTTCTACCTTCTGCAACCCACAACGACCCTGGGGCCATGCTCCCAGAGGGATAGAGAATGGGAAAGCTATCAGGGGAGGGGATGGGATATGGAGATTGGGTGGTGGGAATTGTGTGGAGTTGTACCCCTCATACCCTATGGTTTTGTTAATTTATACTTTCTTAAATAAAAAATAAATTAAAAAAAAGAATACTCTTCAATGTAAATAAAATACATAAATCATCCCTCAAATGACTACATACAGTTATAACCAGATGGCAATATTTTAATATCTAATGATACAGATTTAGATTTTCTCTCTCTCTCTCTCTATATATATATATATATTTTTTTTTTTTTTTTTTTGATGGGACAGAGAGAAACTGAGAGGGGGGGAAATAGTGAGGGAGAGAAAAAAAAGAGATACCTGCAATGCTCATGAAGCCTCCCCTGCATGTGGGAACCAGGCGCTTGAATCCTGGTCCTTGCACATAGCACAGTGTGTGCGTAGCCAAGTGTGCCATTAACCAGTCCTCATTAAATATATTTCTTTTTGGTTTTCTTTAAGTACATTCACAGTGTAGTTTTTACATTAGGTGTACTGCATAAATATTGTATGATTTCCTAAAATCCCCCAGCATTTTTTTTAAAAGTTTAAACCAGATAAACTACAAACTAGTAGTGAGAAAGCACATAGCTCTTTGTCTTACAAGCTCAGAAGTGCTTATTATCATAAGACACATGGCTTAAAGTTATCTTTATATTTTGAATCAAATAGTACATTTACACACCTATATAACATAAGCAAGAAGAAAAAACTACCAATATTTCTTTACCTATAATCTGCACAAAAAGTTGATTCTCGGGCAGCTCCTACATATAATCAGTCTAGTAACTTCCAAAATAAAAAGGGGAAATTAATAAAATAAGGTAGCTATTCTAAAGAATCCCAAGGACAAGCTACTCAAGAACTGTTTTCATAAATAGAAATATCTCTTTCTTGCTGTGTACAGTGCAAGATTACTGGCAAAATTTGAGAAAGCTCAAAATCCCTTTAAATAACACTTCCTTTAGCTTTAATCGCAAATAATTGCCTCTTTTGGTGCTAATGAGCATGAGTACCACAGAATGGAATGTAATTCTGCCAGTTCATTCAGGGTAATGGCTTTGTGAGCTAGTGACACTGCTGAGAGATCTAGCCTCAATTTCCAAGAGTATAATAAGTGAGCAGCAGTAAAATTTTCACTTGAGGAAGACTTTCTGACCTATGTAAATATAAATAGAAAACTCATTATCTATTGATAAAAACAACTATGTAGCTTAAATAAAGTTTTATGTGCTATGTTTCCTTTAATGGCTATCAGCTCCCAGGATCATGAAAGTAAATAAAGCACTTCACTTACTGAAATCAATGAGAAATCGTCCAAATCCTTGCCTTTGGTGCTGGGGCATGATCATTATGCAGGAGACATTATACTTCTGCTGGCAAAGCTTTTCCTGAGGGAAGAAGAAACAGATCAAGTATGTCAGAGCTCTGCTGAAGTGGGCAATTCCCTGCACCTGCCACTATCCTTGTATAATTGTCCACTAATATAAGCTGCTGTTCTAGGTCAGGTTAAAGTAGAGTAATCTTGTGTGATAATCAATTAAACTATCAGCTAATGACAGTCAACACCAGGCATATCTCTCAATTACATTTTTTGAAAAAAATTATTCATTAATAATAGAGATAACCAGATCATGATTGGCACATGAGATGCCAGGAATCAAACAATGGGCCTCATGCTTGATAGTCGCTGTGCCACATCATGGGCTGCTTTTGTTCCTCTTCAATTAATGTTTTAATTTTTGAAAGTTGATACCATAAATTATTAAAAAAAGAAAACATGAATTGAGACACATACACTATGAAAAAAGATATTTTTCTAGCTCTAACAACTTGGGAGGTGGAAGAGGAGAAAAAAAGCCTCCTGAGAGATACACAACTTAAAGCTTAGACTGATATCTTAATAAGTAATTCTGCAACAGTAATCTTTCTTCTAGCTTTGAACAAATACTTTGGACCAACTAAGACAGTATGTATTTGGTACATTTACAGAAAAGTACTTCTCACATTAGCGAAGTAACTAATGTGCAGTTAAATCCAGGAAAACAAAACAAATTAAAAAAAAAAATCAGCAGGAAGAAACCCCAAGGCTTGATCTCAAAAATGAGATCAAAATACTGATGGGAGAAAATCAAAGGAGACAATTCCTGTAGCTAAGGAAGACGTAACAGTTTGCATGGGCTGTGGTATCAGAGCAGCAATATTTTCTTTAGAGCACACTGAAGCAGACAAAACCTTCACAAAGATTTGGAAAAGATTTTTGAGGTTGTGGATGCTCTGGCCAAACATAAACCACTAATAAGACTGACCACAAATGGCACCAGCCACATCAAAGAATTATTTCAGAACACCCAGATCACCCAGATCTTTAATGAAGTTATTTGAAAGATCATAGGAAATGGTTGTGGAAAAAACCCTACAGGAAAGAATTAAGGATTTCTTTGGGAAGAAGATGTGTTGCTAACTTTTGCATAGTTGTCGTTAGGGTCTCTGAGGTCTGAGGTTCAACCTCTGGTACCACCATAAGGAAGAACATAGCAGTACTCTGGTAATACATGAGGTCCCAAATTCAATCCCTGGCAGCACATAAATCAGAGTAATGCTCTGGTTCTCTCTTCTCTCTCTCTCTCCCCTCTCTCTCATTTCACTTAATAATAAACAAATAAAATCTTTTTTAAAAAAAGTTTAACAGAAAGGCTTTTAAAATGCCATTATTATCGTTGTTATTTTAAATAGTGACAGAGAAGAAGAGACAGTGGAAGAGACCACACCAGTGAAGTCTCCTTATTTCTGAACCTGGGTCATGCATGAAGCAAAGCAGCAGCGTCCAATCACCCTAAAGGCAAGCTTTGATAAAAATATTGAAAGGAAGAAAAAAAAAAGAGAGAAAGAAGAAGCAATATTAGTTTTCCTAATAAGACAAATAATCTATGAGTGGAAACATATAAATTGTTATTTCTCAGAATTTTTTAATTTTTTAATTATCGTTATTTATTGGATAGAGCCATAAATCAAGGGAGAAGGGGGTGGTGGCGGGGGCTGGGTGGTGGTGTACCTGGTTGAACACTCATGTAACCGTGCGCAAGGACCCAGGTTTGAGCCCCCAGTCCCCACCTGCAGGGGGAAAGCTTCACAAGCAGTGAATTAATGTTGCAGGTGTCTCTCTGTCTCTCTCCCTCTCTATCTCCCCCTACCCACTCAATTTCTGGCTGTCGCTATCTGATAAATAAAGATAATAAAAATGAGGGTGCAGGTGGTGGCACACCTGGTTAAGCACATACATTACAGTGCACAAGGACCTGAGTTCCAGCCCCCAGTCGCCACCTGCATGGGAAAACCTTGATGAGCGGTGAAGCAGGGCTGCAGGTATCTTTCTGTCTCTCTCCCTCTCTACTTCCCTTTTCCCTCTCAATTTCTCTGTCTCTATCCAATAATAATAATAAGTAAGTAAATAATATTTTAAAAAGTGGGGGGGGGGGAGTGAAAGAAAGATACCTGCAAAACTGTTTCACCATTTGCAAAGCTTTACCCCTGCAGGTGGGGACCAGTGGCTTGAACCTGGGTCCTTGTGCACTCAACCAGGTGCGCCACTTCCTGGCCCCTCTCAGAAACATCGTAAGCAGAAGAATGTGGAAGAAATTTCTCTGAACCAATGCAGTGGGGGAAAACCTGTATTGACTTAATATGTCAAGGGTTTCCTTATGTTACCAGTTGAAGATATTAAAGCTTTAAAAAGGTAAGGATCAGATTTCAAAACAGTAACAAAGAGTAAGAGACAAAACAGTTTAAACTCAGTCATTATATCAGCTTGACTGTTCAAATGCCAGCGTTCCAACTGACTGAAATACTGATGACCACAGAGGGAATACAACGAAGAGAAATGAAAATTATCTCTTAAATGCTACATTACGCTGAAACCTTCATGAAGGCACCACTTAGGGAGCAAAAGGAAATATGCTTAACATTCAGGAAATCAAAGATGCTAGGTGGTCTGTAAGGCAGCAATTATAACATTATACGGATGCAAACACTGCTCAAGTTATAGTCACAATGTTTATTGTTTTTGTTTTTAAAAATGAATAGAAACCTGATTTTTTAAAAAGAAACATGTCATTTATCCAAATTAGAGTTACAAAGGAGCATTGGGCTCTACCAAAACATTTTGAAAAAAAAAAAGAAGGTCATGCTGGCTCTTGTTTTACCTTAGAGAAGTATCCAACCAGATGACAGCCCTTTTCATCATTTTTTGTAAGGACATAAAAAAGGAATGGCTCGACATCGTAATACAATGTTTTGTGGTCCAAGAAGAGTTTGGCTAACAAGCAAAGGTTTTGGCAATAAATTTTGCTCATATTCCCATCAACCTAGAAAAGAGAAACAGACAACATTATTTAACATAAAAACACAATATAAAATTGTTTCTTCTATGTAGTATTTTGGAAAATAATATAATTTATTTCTAAATCCCAAACTGACAAGTTAAAACATTGCATCAGACAGATATAAAGCTAACTTGCCAGATGCCATCAGGCTGCAGGCCAGCTTCCCTGGACTGAAGACCCCACCAATGTGTCCTGGAGCTCAGCTTCCCCAGAGACCCACCCTACTAGGGAGAGAGGCAGACTGGGAGCATGGATCGACCTGTCAACGCCCATGTTCAGCGGGGAAGCAATGACAGAAGCCAGACCTTCCACCTTCTGCAACCCACAACGACCCTGGGTCCATGCTCCCAGAGGGATAGAGAATGGGAAAGCTCTCAGGGGAGGGGATGGGATATGGAGACTGGGTGGCGGGAATTGCGTGGAGTTGTACCCCCCCATTCTATGATTTTGTTAACGTCTCCTTTCTTAAATAAAACAATAAATAAATAAATATAAATAAAGCTAACTTGGAAACAGCTACCATTTGGTAAATTACAACTATAAATTTTCTTTAAGTTAGGATAAGGAAGCTTAAATTTTTCTTTAAGACACCTCAAAAAAGGCCAAACTATTAAATAAAGGAGTACTTCTTGCTTGCATTTTATTAGAAGTCAAAAATTATCAGGCACAGTTGGCAAGATAGTTCACTTAGAGAATGAGCTTGTTTCATCATAGATAAGACCCAGGTTTAAGCCTATCCCCCATCACACTGAAGGAAGCTTTGATGTATTTCCATCAATCAATATCTATTTCTAGCTGGAAAAAGCTGGCCTTGAGTAGTGAAGCGCTAGTGACAACAACAACAACAATGAAATCAAGCTGTGGGCTAAGGGCTAGGTGGTGGCTCACCTAGCAGAGCAGTCATTATAATACATGTGGACTAGAGTTCAAGGCCACATGCAGGGGAGAAGGTTCAAGAGCAGTTGAACATTGCTCCTACTAAAAAATAAAAATAAAAGCAGGGGTTAGGGGTGAGGGTGGGGAGTGGGGATGGTGCCCTATGTGGTCTTAGTGGTTGTAGCGCACCTGGTTTAGTGTATGTTACAATGTACAAGGACCCAGGTTCAAGGCCCCGGTCTCCACTTGCAGTGAAGCTATGCTACAGGTGTTTGTCTTTCTCCCGCTATCTGCCCCTCCCTCCCCTTTTGATTTCTATTCTTCTCTATTTAATAAATAAATAAAGGGGGTTGGTCGTTGGCAGACCCAGTAAAGCACGCATATTACCATGTGCAAGAACTTGGGTTTGAGCCCCTGCTCCTCAACTGCAGGCAGGGTGTTTCATGAGTGGTGAAGCAGGTCTCCAGGTGTCTGTTTTTCTCTCTATCTCCCCTCTTCCCTCAATTTCTCTAACCCAATAAAATAGAAATAGAGAGAAAAAAAAAGTAAAAAAATAGCCTTTGGGGGGAACCACCTGGTGGCACACCTGGTTGAATGCACACATTACAGTGCACAAGGACCCAGGTTCAAGACCCTGGTCCCCCCAATGAGTGGTGAAGCAAGGCTTCAGGTGTCTCCCTCTCTCCAGGTGTTTCTGTCTTTCTTCCTCTCCATCTCCCACACCCCTCTCAATTTCTCTGTTTCTATCTAATAATAAATAAATAGATATATTTTTTTAAATGCTTTAAAAAAAAAAAAACCCAGCCAATTCATAATGCTGGCACTGAGCCCCAGCAAACAACCCTGGTGGGGTTAATTAAAAATGAATAAATAAAAACAGAAAAACAAAGGCAAATGGCTACCATGAATAGTGGAGTCATATAGTCACTGAGCATCAGCAATAACCATTGCTGAAAGAGACAGCAGACAAATCAGCCATGCATGTCCTCTCTAACTGAACTGAGTACATCTGAAGTAAAACTGTAAAACAGATCAAGACAATTCTCAAGTAAGTTACTCTGATATTTGCAAAAATATTTCACATAAAAATTAAATAACTAAATCAAATTATTCTCATTTTCTAGAAGTGTACATCAGCAAAAGAGATTTCCATTTTGGTTTTATACCAAGTACCATTTTAAATATAATTGGGAAAGATAAAATTTCTATATTGGGAATACTTACAAAGAAAAATGAATTTCAACCTACAATAAATACCATGATTACAGTCTATTTCTCTTCAAAATAAAAGAATCAAGCTGTGATACTGATGGTTATAGATAGGGGGCCAGGCACAGATGCCAATTTCTTTGATCAAATGTTGAAAACAAAAAGCACAGCAGATTTAAGAATTTCTCTAACAGTTTTCTTAGGGGAAATGGATATTTGCTAACCAGAGTTCTTTAACAATGAACTTGACCATACTTAAGTCTCTTGTGGACCATATACACAAGCTCTCATCTTGCACAGAATATTTTTAGACTTCATATAACTGTTTCCCTTGGATGAAACCTGGTCCCACACATAGCAAGGTGATCAAATATAGGCAATGGGCACAGAGGATAAAATTTTCTCTTTAATTAAAGGACTTAATTTTGTATATGTATCTGGATACATAGTTCTCATGAAAATGTACTACATTATAAAAAGGAAAGCAATACCTATATGTGTGAGTCAGAAAAGCAAGAGCCAAGAAAACTTAAGGGAAACTGAGATAGGGAAGTAGCAAATAGTCCGCAGTTACTCTTCATATATATATATTTTTACCTCCAGTTAGCTATGGATGGGGCTCGGTGCCAGCACTACGAATCCAAGCCTCTTGGAGGAAATTTTTTCCATTTCTTTTTTTTAAATGGATAGGACAGAGAGAAACTGAGAAGGGAGTGGAAGACAGAGAGGAGGAGAGAAATACAGATACCTGCAGACCTGCCTCACTGCCTGTGAAGCGACCCCCTCTGCAGCGCCTTGCATTTCCTGCTATTGCACTTAACCTGGTGTGCTACCGCCCAGCCCTTATTCTTCACCTATTTTTTTTCTTTATTGGGGACTTAATGTTTTACATTTGACAGTAAGTACAATAGTTTGTACATGCATAGCATTTCCTAGTTTTCCATATAACAATACAACCTCCACTAGGTCCTCTGTCATCATTCTTGGACCTGTATTCTCACCCTTCCACCCCCAGAGTCTTTCACTTTGATGCAATATGGCAACTCCACTTCAGGTTCTACTTCTGTTTTCTTCTGATCTTGTTTTTCAACTTTTGCCTGAGAGTCTTCACCTATTTTTAATGTATCTTAGGAAACTGCTAGACATTTCATAAATGGTACATTCAGCTTTTTAGAATAGTAAGCTCAGCACTAATCAATTCATATACTTCAAACATTTTTATGAATAAACTTTATAAGTCTGATTCTGTGGTGGGGGTAGATAGCATAATGGTTCTACAAAGAGACTCTTATGCCTGAGGCGCTAAAGTCCCAGGTTCATTCCCCCGCACCAACATAAACTAGAGCTGAGGAGCGCTCTGCTAAAACAAAAACAAACAAACAAAATCTCATTCTCATTATTCTCATTTCTGTTTTTAACTAAATAACTGATTGATTACAGTAGTGATTTAATATTGATTTACAAAATTACATCAATAGGGGTATAATACCATACCATTCCCACCACCAATGCTTTGAATCCCCAATTTTTTGGTTTTTATTTATTCTTTAAATTTCATTAGTGATTAATATTGATTTACAAAATTACGTCCCTTGTCATTTCTATATGGACCAAAAGTACCCGCCCTAAAATTACAGACCATTTTTACCACCCTAATAAGACTGACCTCTTATCTCTCAGAATACTCTCCCTCAACTTTCAGAGTTTCTACCCCACTGGAAAGACTCATGCTGCTTTGTTTTTTTGGGAAACAATGTCACGATGATTCCTATCCTATTCTGATTAGATGATAGGATGCAAGGTATAAGCAAACTGTAAAGTTTAATTTGTACTAAGCCTCAACTATGAGCAGTTTTATTTTTTTAATGCTTTATTATATTTATTTATTTTCCCTTTTGTTGCCCTTGTTGTTTTTATTGTTGCTGTTGTTATTGGTGTTGTCATTATTGGATAGGACAGAGAGAAATGGAGAGAGGAGGGGAAGACAGAGAGGGGGAGAGAAAGACAGACACCTGCAGACCTGCTTCACTGCCTATGAAGTGACTCTCCTGCAGGTGGGGAGAGCAGTTCTATTGTTAACACTGTTTTGGGCTGATTAGAAGACTAACAACAGGAAGTTTGACAAACATCTTTTGTGTAAAACTTACTCTTACTTAAGAGTCTTTACTAGGGATGCTTTTATCCTCCAAGGGGCATATGGCTATGTCTGGAGATAGTTTTGCTTATTACAATAAGAAGGGCTAGTTTGCTCAACAATTTGTTTGGCTTTGTATGTTAACTCTCTTTTCAGCCACCAGGTTCCGGATGCCATCAGGATGCCGGCCAGGCTTTCCTGGACTGAAGTCCCCACCAATGTGTCCTAGAGCTCTGCTTCCCCAGAGACCCACCCTACTAGGGAAAGAGAGAGGTAGACTGGGAGTATGAACCGACCAGTCAACGTCCATGTTCAGCAGGGAAGCAATTACAGAAGCCAGACCTTCCACCTTCTGCAACCCACGACCCTGGGCCCATGCTCCCAGAGGGATAGAGAATGGGAAAGCTATCAGGGGAGAGGATGGGATATGGAGATTGGGTGGTGGGTTGTTAATTTATCCTTTCTTAAATAAAAAATAAATTTTTTTTTAAAAAAAAGAAGGGATAGTAATGTTGCTGGCATTTAGTGGGTTATCAGAAAAGTCATAAGGCATTTTTGCATAAAAACCATAGGAAAATATGTCATGGCTTCTCCAACAATCCAATAGTAGGTAGAGGTCAGATATCATGTTAAGCACTCTATAATGCACTGGACAGCCTGCCTGAAATGGTAATAAACAGACTTGAGAAATCCTACTCCTACCCCTTTGTAAGAAATAACTTGTCATCATATTGTCCCAGCAATAATGCCCTTCTCTATCAGGCTTTCCAAGAGAGCCTAATATTACTAGAAAGAGGCTTATTTATTTTATTATTATTACTTTTAAAATCAAAGATGTACTTGTAGTTACCTATGTTCTCTGACAAAACTTGAAAAAAAGCTATAGGCCCAAGTTTGTCTGAGAGGAGAAAAGGAAGACTGGTCTGTATGTGACCCCTCTCCTATATTAAATATAATGGTACATTACAGACCAGAACTAAAGGAAAATGTGAAGCAGAATAACAAATTTTAGTGAACAATTTAGGAAAAGAAAGAAGATATCAAGTCTACTGTACAAGAAAAGTTTGTGCTGAATATTCAGGAATAGAAAACAATGCATAGAGATGTGTAACAGAGAAGAAATTAAAGCAAGATAATGGAAATTCTAAGCCATAAAGAAAAGAAAAAAGAGAGAATTAAGAATCCCTTTAAAATGAAAGGCATATTCTCCTTAAAGTATAACTTACTCAGCTAAACTAGATCGCTGAAACTGACAATAGAAACATGATTAAACAATGAAACTATATGGAGGCAAAGACCTTCTGCTATTAAATCAATTCTGAAAACACAAAACGTCTTCAAGAACCCATAATGACAGACACATGGCCACAAGGGTTTCCAGTGAACAACAGAGATCTCCAGGGGTGGTCATCTACCCAAAATGGGGGGTGGTGGGGGTAGGAGAAGAGGTTCCAACATCTGCTGGGGTCTCACCAAAAGGATTATCTACCCTGCCAAGAAATGGATAGAAACACAGGTGGTTGTGTATTGGATAGATATGTACAGCTGCTCAATTCCCTGGAAGAATGAGCACCTGCCAGACACTGGCTGGATCTGCTGAACAAAGCTAATTTCTTCTGCCAAAAAAAGTAGATTTACAAAGAGCTGAGAAGAGCATAAATTCACTGGTGAATATATCTGGTGCAGACAGGGATTTGAGAGAAGACAAAGTTATTGTGATGAAGTAGGAACTCATCATCAATCTAAGTGGTTGTTCAATATGGTTAAACATTCTAAAATGTAGAGACAATTTAAAGATCAGTCTGAATTTCAGTGCCAATTGAAAATACTTTGCACCTTCTAGACACAAATCAGTACACAGTCAACAATTAGAAGGATGAGGTTTCAAAAAGCTGACGTTTTATTTACACCCACTTACCTCAAATACTGAAAGGTCTTTCCTTCTGTAAATTTCATTTGCAGGAGGATGAAACCATCCACATTTATTTGCATGTCTTAACAAAATATTTTTACTTTTCATATATTTAAGACAGAATTCACACAGGTAAAGCTTTGGTAATCTGTTAAAATGAAAGAATACATCAGAATGCTCAAACTGTCTAAAGGAAAACATTTTCTTCAAGTTATAAAAAAACAGTATGACAGTATTTGGAAAAAGTAATTTCAAAACAAAAAGCAAAGAAAATAAAAATCATATTATCTTTTAATATATTAATATTAATGACAATGATATGTGTTGCCTCTACTTGAACAAATTACTTGTTCACTTAGAAATGTCTATGGAGTGCTAGCAAAACAGCTCACTTGAACAGTGTGCCGCTCTGCCATGTGTATGCCCCAGGTTTGAGCTCAGCCCTCACTTTATTGAAGGAAGTTTTTGTGCTGTGATATCTTTCAATGTCTCTCTGACTCTCATTCTCTCTATTTCTATCTAAAATGTACAAAAAGAAAGGTTTTCAACCACCATAAAATTATGAGGTGGTTTAAACCAACAACAACAAAGGAAACGACATGTGCTGAGAAGGATGAGGAGAAACAGGAACTCTGGATCATTGCTGGGGGAATGCAAACTAGTGCTCTCCCGCTGGAAAATATGGAGAGTTTTTCAGCAAATAAAAATATCTTATGATCCAGCAATAATACTCCCAGGTATATACTCAAAGGACATGAAAACATTAATCCCAAGGGACATATGTACCCCATAAGTTCCCTGCTACATTATTCACCATAATTATAGAGTAGAAACAACCTAAATGTCGATCAACAGATGGCTGGATAAAGAAGTTACAAGACATATACTCATGGAATATTACTCTGCAATTAAAGACAACATTAAACCTATATTTTTGCTATAGTTGGTTACCTTGCATATTCCTGTGGGTAAGGCGAGGAGTACCAGGTTTGGATTTCGTATTTCCCAAATTCTATTACAGAAGGGTATCGGCCACAGTCTTCTACTCCACTTTCACACTCTATTTTCTGTCAGAGAGAAAGAAAAGTAAAAAATATACATATGTACAACAGGGAAAGACAGAAACAGGCTGGGGGTATCGATCGACCTGCCAATGTCCATGTCCCACAGAGAATTACAGAAGCTAGACATCCTGCCTTCTGTACTGCAAAAAGAATTTTGGTCCAAACTCCAGAGAAATATTAGGGAAGCTGACTAGACCGCCCCCATGTTGGCTATCAAGCTCCAGCAAAAATTATCAAAGTCAGAGGCCCTTGGGAACATATGTAAGATTGACTTCCCTAGCTTCTTCCTACCATAAAATCCTTACTATCATCTGCTCTATTACTGCCTGTCCACTTCTGTTTATTAAACATTTTGTCCTGCTTTATATCTTACTATCTTTATCTACTAAATTGTAGATACTACTATGGTTCCATCCTGAACTCCCTGAACAGATGACCTAAACAATGTGTCCCAGAACCTTAACTCTCCAGAGCCCTACTCCACTAGGGAAAGATAGAAATAGTCTGGAGGTATGGATCAACCTGCCAATGCCCATGTCCAGTGGAGAAGCAATTTCAGAAGCCAGACCTTCCACCTTCTGCAACCAATAAAGAATTCTGGTCCATACTCCCAGAGGTACATGTTAGGGGAACCCTAATTCCATCAAGATGCAGAGAGAAAGGGAGTCAGGAGGAGGGAAACTCAGAAGTAGTAGGTATAACTTAGAAAGGAAGAGAAGGCAAGATCATTGAAAAAAGTGGGCATATATGCCAAGATAGATATAGAAATAATAGTCAATGTATATCTGTGATCTTGGGAGAACTGATGCAGTTTCCAATGGAAGAAATGAGAATACAGGACTCTGGTAGTGGGAAAGTATGGAATCAAACCCCTATTATCTTATAATTTTGTAAATCAATATTAAATCCTAGTAAAAATTTTTAGACATATATAAATATTAGGAGAGGATATATATTTGTAAATGACTAATGAATTTCACAATATTTGCAATGTATTAAAAGTGCAAAAATTTTAAGATGCAGCAGACAGGCACAATTACAGTTCCATTTCTTTACAAAAGTTATGTATATTCCAACTGTAATTAAAAGATCAGTTGTAAAGTCTCAGGCTTAATATCCACTACCTTACTTCCCTTACAGTTATTCAGTAAGATAAAAGAGGTTAAGAGGTTAAGAACATTCCTCATGGGAGTTGGGCAGTAGCACAGCAGGTTAAGCACACGTGGCACAAAGCGCAAGGACTGGAGTAAGGAGTAAGAATCCTGGTTCGAGTCCTCAGCTCCCCACCTGCAGGGGAGTTGCTTCATAGGCGGTGAAGCAGGTCTGCAGGTGTCTGTCTTTCTCTCCCCCTCTCTGTCTTCCCCTCCTCTCTCCATTTCTCTCTGTCCTATCCAACAAAGGACGACATTAATAACAACAACAATAATAACTACAACAATAAAACAAGGTCAACAAAGGGAAAATAAATATTAAAAACAAAACAAACAACAACAAAATTCCTTGCCTGATTTACCACTATAGTCTCAGTGTTTAGCACAATGCCTAGCATAGATTAAAAAAAAAAGTCTTAAATGAAAAAGCAATAGTTATTATGCTAGAGACAGACTGATATTTAGTAATATCTTTCATATAATGCCTGCTATTCATCATGCTTATATATGTATAAATACCAGAAATAAGTTTTAAAAAGTTTTTATCATCTTTATTTATTTATTGGATAGAGACAGCCAGAAATCGAGAGGAAGGGGGAGACAGAGAGGGAGAGAGACACCTGCAGCCCTGCTTCACTACTCGTAAAGCTCTCCCCCTGCAGGTGGGGACCAGGGGCTTGAACCCAGGTCCTTGCACATTGCCACATGTGTGCTCAACCAGGTGCACCACCACCTGGCCCCATTAGAAGATTTTTTAAAGTTAGGATTGTAAATTTCAAAAGATTGAAAGAAATTTTGCTATTATCTTATCCAAAAGATAAAAACTAAGCACCCTTATAGGGGCAGAATGAGGAACAGAAATAGTCAACAGACCCTAAAAAGAAACCTATGTATTACTGAAAATAAAGCCTATCCAGAAATCAACTCATTTTACAATAGCAACAAAAACAACAAAATATCTAGGAATAAACCTAACCAAAGAAGTGAAAGACTTGTATACTGAAAATTATGAGTCACTATTAAAGAAAATAGAAAAAGATACAAAGAAGTAGAAAGATATTCCATGTTCATAGGTTGGAAGACTTAACATCATTAAAATGAATATACTACCCAGAGCCATATACAGCCAATACAGTAACTCTTCAATATTTTAGTAACAATAACCTGTTGGTATTTTAAATAGAATTGTTTAAGGGCCGGGTGTTAGCATACCTGGTTGAGTGGACATGTTATAATGTGCAAGGACCTGGGTTCAAGCCCCTGGTTCCAACCTGTAAGGCGGAAGCTTCACAAGTAGTGAAGCAGTGCTGCAGGTGTCTCTGAATCTCTCCCTCTGTATCACTACCCTCCCTCTCGATTTCTGGCTGTCACTATCCAATAAATAAATAATGATAATTAATAAAATAGAATTGTTTAAAGCAAAACTGGACAATGAAAATAAAAGTGACAGCTGATCATTATACACAACAATGCTTTTACCAACGCCAGCAATGAGATGTTTTTCATATGGCTGGGCCATCTGTGTAAAAAGCACTGTTTTTTTTTTTTTGTTTGTTTGTTTTTAGCATTTCAATATCATTTCCTAAATTTGAACAAAATAATCTAAACTCTATTCCTTTATAGCTACAAGCATTTTTCAAAGTCTGCATCAACTCTCATCTAATTTTTTAGACCAAGCAAAGCTCTTACAGACTTTTTACTTTTTTAATTACTTTTATATTAATGAGAACAAAGAGAAGGAACCAGAGCATCACTTTGGGATATGCACAGCCAGTGACTTCAAGTGGTATCTACTGTGCCTCCTAGCCCGAAACCTTTTACCAACTTTTAAGTATGACAAATCTACAGAGTCACAGACTTTGAAAGTATGTTCATAAAGTTAATGAACAATGAAGGAATTTGAGGGGCATTCAGCAGTCATTTCATCATAGTCATATATGCAAGTGGCAAACCCTTGTGGTACTCTAGTCTTACCTCCCAAGAAAGCTCCTGGGCCTGTTTAAAAACATCCAAGTCCTCTTCTGTTATGGTATCCTTGTTTCCAATCACATTTAAATCTGTATTTTCTTGTTTGATGCTTATTTTGATTTCAGTATCTGTCATTCAAAATCAGCAGAGAGTGCATTCACTGAATTGATTCTTGATTAATGAATATATACTACCAAATTAGCATCAAATCAGCATAGTGGGCAAATACAGATTTTATAATATGCTTTATAAGTTTTTGAATCTAAATACTGCTCATAGATGTAGCAGTATCCCTTCCCTGCTATACCCCAAATCTGACTGAATTATCACAGTCCTCTTGTACTACTATATGAGGAAAATTAAGACTAATACAGAGAAATTCATATTTTCCAAACAAGAAGTTACATCAATGTTTAATTATAGAACTCCCACAATCCACTTTTGAGATAACAAAATCTACCACTTTTCCAAATGACACATTTTGTTTTGTTTTATAAAGGGTAGCAATGTAACGGGCCAATCTTTAAAATGAAACTATGAAATCAGTTTTCTTTCTAAAGTGAATACATACAAAGACTCATATACACCTAAAATTACATTTCACAGAATCACAGATCAGGCTTTGAGAAGGAAGCAGGATGAACTCTGTCACGAGAAAGCAATGGAGCAGAAGGAAATGAGGAGCTGAAACTTCCCGATGGAAGCACTGACAGCATCCAACCTAACGGCACTATGGCTGAAGAGGCGGCATGGGAAAGAAGATGGCAGAAGCATGACAAGTAGCTACTCATGCGAGACTACAAAGCCATAAGCAATGCTATGAAGGCATCTGGGGGCCCTAGTGTCACTACAAATGGAAATAAATAATAAAAGAGTAGGAGAGTATTAGTTGGAAAAACAACATTTTGGAGGTTTAGTGAGCATTAGAAAAAGGTCAAAGTTTCACTGCTTCTGTATGAAAAGTGAAGTGAGAACAAGAGAAATAGCTAGGGCCTATGTGACAAATAGGAATTTATTTATTTCTTTATTTTGGGGATGGGGAGAAAGGGACAGGACGCAGGTTTGGTTGGAGCTTTGACCTTTTGCTTACCATCATTCTGATCAGGTTTAATCCTTCCGTCTGTCAAGCTCCCCTTCCCTGGTGAGAGGGTCCCCATCTGAGGGGTCACTTTATATTTTAATCTGTCTAGCATCCTGTGCTTTTTAAAGAAAGTTGTTCGCTTGAAGTGAGCAATTGCTTTAAAAATACGTCCTCTAGCCATCCCCCAGCTAGAGGAGGAGGAGTGAGTTATAAACCTACTTCTAATATCTCTTTTTCCAAAGAAATGGGCTTTAGATTTTGCCGAGGAAGATAATGCAGTTTTACGACGCATACGTTTGGGTGGTGCATAACTTGGGTTTCCCTTTTTTCGAGACTGTCCCTGAGTGGTATAGATATGAGAAAGTCCATCAAAGAGTGACTTCAGCTGGCTGTGATTAGTAAGATTGCTAAAGGAGGGCACGCTGGACTGGCTGGAGGAACTCTGGGGAGAGGTAGAAGAAGTGGAAGTGCTGGACTTTTGTGAACTGGGGCTCTGACCAGAGATGGGTGTTAGGGGTGGAAGTGAAGAAGGTGGAGGTTTTAGCTTTTGTGTGGTACCTGTGGCCAACACATGAGAAGTGCATGACTGTTTCTGAGAGACCTTTTTCCTTGGACGATAGTGCTTTGAAAAGTCTATTATTTCACCTCGTGATCTGCGACCATCAGGTGATGGTGTAAAAAACTTAGTAAGGCCATCAATGAGCCCTTTGGTTTTCTTGTTAACTTTAAGTGTAGAGGCAGAAATGTAGGTGGAGGTGGTGGTGATTTTGGTGGTGGCACCAGGCCGAGTGGGGTCTGTAACAGCCAATCTGCTGCTTGAGTCCTTCCCAGATGCAGCATGACCAGATGAAGGTGTGGTACAGACTTTAGTCTTTTGACCCCTACCAGGTGACCCCCTTCCTGTGAATGCATTCATGGATCCTTCATCACTGGTTACAGACCTAGGCAAAAATTTAGAGAGTAGTATCAGCATTTAATAATAAAGGTATCTAAAACAAATCCACAGCAACTAGATGCATTAAATGTATTTAAACTGAAGAAACTGAGTTGCAACCCTAAGAGTTCTTTCTCAGTGTGTATGCCTCCACCTAGGTGTTTCTCTGTATAAACAGGTAATATTTGCAAGTTCTGTCTCTCTGCAGGCCTATCCAACTGGCATTAGAAGAATCTATGTGCTCCCAAGGGCAAAATAAGTTAGAAAGGATTTGAAAAGTCTAATAAAAGAACAGCCAATGCTTTCATTATAATGAAATAAAAATGTAACAATATGCGTCACAGATAGCTATGATTTCCTGAAATGTCTTTTTAAAAGTATTAAATAACACAAGCCATAAGTGATATGCAGAGGCAAAGAAATTTATCTTATCTTTAGTTACAAGCAATTTTAACCCAATATGAAAATTTATGCAAAGAGATATTGGGTATATGTAAATTAGTACTTTAAAAAAGAAAATATTCAAAGATGCCCTCTTCCTCTAAGCAGTTTACGCTTAGAATGATAAAATAACCAATAATACTTTCTAAGAAGAGGACACAATTAATGAAAGAAGGACAACAGGAAAAAAAAAGCAGAAAAAAATAATAGAGAAGCTGCAACAGATCAGAAATGACAAGGAAAGTCTGGTGAAGAAGCAGCACATTTACCATGATCACTGTCAGACATTTGGTCATTGTCAGAATCTTTCTACATTGCTTCTGACTGCTATTTCAGCTCACTGGGTGCTGGTTCTGCCCATACAGATGTGTGGTAAAGAGAAGCTAGAGTTAACTCTACTAGCAACTGCTTACAAGAACTGCAACTGCCAACCTTCTCTTTAGGCTAGGGCCTAGAAAGCACCCGTTTTGAAGCAAAATTCTATACAACAAAATATTAGCATGTGAATTATTGCAGTGCTGGGGTGCATGGAGGCACTTCAAATTATCAATTTAGCTTATGACTAGTAATGAAGAAATGGAAGCCTGAGAATGATATGATACTGAATTACAATATTAAGGGATAACCAGTAGAAGAGCAAATTGTAGTGCCAGCTTATTAATAAAGATTTAGTGAACAATTTCAGCTATCAGTTGAAGGAGAAGCTGGTCTAGATCAATGAGGCAAGCTACTATACTCGTCTGAGGAAGCGGAAACAGGAGCTTTGCCTGATGCCACCAATTCAGCCAAATTGTTAATGCTGTTGATTTCAAGTCACAGTGAGGGATACCAATAAAGAAGTCATCCAGGCTGAAATGTTTCACATCAGAATGGTACATTTTGGACTATATCTGGAATTGATTGCCCAGAAAGGATAATATGCTTATAAAGCATGTAAAAAGGAGAACTCTCTAGACTGTCTTAAAAATTTCAAACTCAAAGGATAACTTTGGACAAACAAAAAGTTAGGATTGGTGCTAGATGTAATTTTCAGCTGTGTCCTTTGTTTAGAAAGATTATATCCAGGGGCTGGGTGGTGGCGCACCTGGTTGAGCAATCATGTTACAGTGTGCAAGGACCCAGGTTCAAGTACCTGTTCCCTACCTGCAGGGGGAAAGCTTCACAAGTGGTGAAGCAGTGCTGCAGGTGTCTCTCTGTCTCTCTCCCTATCACCCCCTTCCCTCTCAATTTCTGGCTGTCTATCCAATGAATAAATTTTTTGTTTTTAAAAAAGGAGGGGGGTTTAAAAAAAGAGAAAGTTTATATCCTTTTTTTTTTAATTGGACCTAGAGGATACAGTCCCACTTCAAGAACAATGCTTACAAAAGATGAATGTAGAAACATATAAACTCCACTTTCAATAATGCTAATATGAAATATTTTATTCATAAATGTTTGCCTCCAGAACTTAAAAATTCCATTAGAAATAACCACTAGTTAGAGGGTTTTCATATGTTTCTACAAAAAACATTCTACAAAGAAATACGCAATTTCTATTCCCCCTTGAGAGATAAAGATGCACGATGAAACTATTTTTTCCTGAGAAAGGTTATAAAGTGAATTGTTTTAGATAAAATTATAAGGAAGAAAGTGAGGAAGATTTGTTGGTGACATATATAAAATACCTACTCATTTCTATAGCACAATGACCCTTTCACTCTGCCAAAAATTTTTATTGACAGAATTTCTTTATATATACATGCTTACTGATCTCATTTCTGTTCTGCTGGGTTTTAATAGCAAATAGGTTGGTGGAGATGGGTTTCATTATAACTACTGCAAATATATAATTTTGTATTTATGTTTGTACATGTATGCACAAACCAAAATGTCCTAACTTTGGAGGCAAAAATAAAGCCAATCACTTGCAGATTTCTGATGAAGGATCTATTTCATAAACGGGATCCTAAAAGGTTACAGTACTAAATAAGCACTAGAAATGTGAAGCATTTTTCAAAAATGTTATCCCAAGTGAGAGGAGATTCACTAGAGATATGTACAAATCCCTCACTTGTTTCAAAACTCCCATTAAAATATTTGTATAATTAAGCTCTTCAAACGTTTAGTAAGTAATAAAGTAGGCTGAATAACTGTTTCCAATTCTTACATTATTTCCATCCTGCTGCTTGAAAAATGTCACTTAGCATCACATTGACTGCCAACGAAAGATACCAAAATGCCAACTGTAAGTAAAAATGTTATTCTCAAAAAAAAAAAAAATTTTTTTTTCACAGCTTATCCAAAAGGAAAAATGTTCCTCATTATACAAGTTTATAAAAATGATGCTAAAAATTCTAATGGAATGATAGGGGTCATCTATATACCTATCTATATTTATTTTTTAAAGCTTTATGCTATTTTTTAATAATAAAAAGTAAGAAAGAGACCAAAATACCACTCCAGTATATGCAGTGCTAGGGATCAAACCAGGAGCCTCAGGCATACAAGTACTGTGCTCTAACCACTGGATAAACTCCATAGTTGCCTATAATTACTTATATTTTAAAGCACAACATAAAATAATTTTTTGTTTTTTCTTTTTTAAATAAGATCTCAACCTACAACAATCGTTGCTTTAATTTATTTTTCGGTCGTCCAATGGGTTTTGCATATCGTCGTTTTATTTGTGCAGCTTTCTCATGAAGTAGTTTTCTTCCCTTTTTCTTTGGTCTGCAGACTTGGCAAATCCACATCCCTGAATTAATATATATATGAGAAAAATATTTTAATTTTTTCATTTTGGGAGAGATATTAAATACAAACTGCAGCTGTAGTAAGCTGCCCCAGGAAATGCCTGTAAATAAAACTTTAGAAGTGGACCATTCGTTTTGCCATTCTTAGCTGATTCATTAAAGGTCAATTTCCCCAGATTAAGGTGGTGAGAGCAGAGATTCTATTTCAGAAACCTTCCATAAGGTTCTTCTCAACATGATGCCAAGTCTACCTCTAACACATGAAAAATTGATCTTAAGTCAACTCATTTTTTGGAAAAAAAAAAAGGCTATTTTCTTTATCTCATTCTCAAAGTTTTCAACACTAAAATATCAATATAAAATGTGGTTTTAACTACAAATTAAAATGTTAAGTACTATGGAGTTATAATAATTAAAACTACACACCTGGCATAGGGGAATAGTAGAAGAATTGAAAGACTACAAAAACCTAATCCTATATAGAAAAGTTTAGCATGTCAAAGAGGTCATATTTCAAATCAATGGGGAAAGGATAAAATGATTCAATAAGTGGTGACAGAACCAATAGCTATCTATCTGGAATCAAATGAATTACTTCCTATCTTAAAAAAAAAAATCCAGGCAGATGGATATTGTTATTGAATATGAACAGGGAGAAAAAAATTACAAGTTGTTACTATCAAGGGAAAATGTGGCTATATAATCTTAAGCATGACTGACATTTATGGACATGGCTATATAAAAAATATAAAGAGTCTCTGCAAATCAGTAAGAAAAAGGTGAAAGCCCCAATAGAAAAATTATTAATGGATAAAAAAGCCACTTTGTAATTATGATATATAAGCAGCTAGTAATCAAATACAGAAAAAATGTTCAGTCTCACTATAAGTGCTCTGAAAAAAATATTAAACATTTTTCTATTATCTAAGGTAAAAATTTAAAATAATACTGCATTTTATCATATCTCAGAAATTATCAAACTTAAGAAACATGTAGCTAAAAAGTGTTAAGACATCAAAAAAAAAAAAGTATGTCATAGACTAACAGTGAATATAGGAAAACAGGTGATCTCATACAATAGTGCTTAGTCTGAAAACTGATACAGCCTTTCAAGTACAGGACTCTGATCCAGCAATTCCTCCCCTAAGAATTTATCCTAGTAACTGTGGTTGGTTGGGGAAAAAAAATGGAAGTATTTGTAAGGTTTATTGTAGGGCATTAGTTAAATTATTATTATACTGTGCAACATATTACATAATTAATTATAATAAATTATAGTTTATACATAAAATTACAAAATGAAATATCTTTGGGCACTACCTAGGTACAATGTATGTGAGTGAAGCAAGATGTAATGTAAGATAAAAGAGAGAAGCAAGATAGCAGCAAACTGGAGCATGCATGTTCAACAAAAGGAATTAGGTTCAAAAATGTAAAAATGTATAACAGCAAAGCATGGCCCACAGTCACCTTTTACCCCATTACTATACTATGGAGTTCTACACATGCATTAAAAACTATGTTTAGGAGAATATTTAATGATACAGACCACTGAAATTCATTCTTAAGAGGGGAGAAACATAATCCTACAAGTACATGTACATTCCTTTCTTTTTAAAAGAGTCTGTGTTGTTCAGAGAAGGATTTTCCATTGGTTATTATTTTTATTCCTTCTTATCAATCTGTATTTGTAAACATTTTTAAGTAAAAATATAGTTATAAATATTGTAATAACAAGGCAAAGTCAAAGTTTATGTTATCTTTTATGGTTTTTCATAATGTGTTTTATAAAGTGAGGAAAAGGAGACTAAAGTAATCTTATTTACACAATACAGAAGAAAAATCGCATTCCAAATGCAAATATCCATATAAAAATGTTCAGCTATCAAGTAATGGCCCACAAAAAGTGGATGTCTTCTTGTCATAGGACTTTGGAGTCATTATTATCACCCACCATTGTCATAATTTCTTACCTTTTAAGAGTGCAGTAATATGTCAAGTATACCAAAATTTGACCTACCAATCTGAACTTACTCCAATAGAAAAGTAGCTTCAATAAGTGTCTTCCATGTTCTTATATTGGAAGTGGTCACTATCATATAATTAACCCCTAGACTAAATGTACTTACATCCCTCTTATATACAACCTGTGCCAAGCTCAAAAGTATAAGGAGGGTAAGAGAGATGGGTGGCGTGGTGGGCTGGGGCGGGGAGTGGCGGGGAGAGGGGCGATGCTTAAGAAATTTGAGTCCTCAGACATCAAGACAAGGTTAATAAGTATGCAACAAAATGCATTTTTAATATGGCTTAAAAGTTTACCTTTTGGCATTCTGGAGAGTGGGGGGTCACAGCACTCCATATGGAATCCTCTATCACAGGAGTCACAAAAAAGCATATTATCCTGTAACAAAAAATAGTAGAGATTAACTGACTAAAATAAACTATAGAAGGCTATGAGTCCTTGTTAGCCCCTCGATGATAATAATATAGTAAAGAAGCACAATGATCCCTTTTAAGTATAACATCATTTATATTTTAAATATTTTTATATGATTATTGTATAGAGACAGAGAGAAATTGAGAGGGGAAGGGGGGTGATAGAGAGGGAAAGAGACAGAGAGACACCTGCAGCCCTGTTTCACTACTTGTGAAGCTTTCTCCTTGCAGGTGGGGGCTGGGGGTTCAAACCTGGGTCCTTATATACTATAATGTGTGCACTTAACCAGGTACACTACTACCTGGCCCTTAAATATATACATTTTTAAATAGCAATGGTTTATAAAAGACAAAAAGAAAGAAAAACCTTGAAATTAAAAGTAAACATTTCACCTGGAGATGAAAAATTGAGAACCATACTTACTGCATTTTTGCCTTGGATTCTACATGCACTGCACGTCTTGCATTCGATGCACTGCCACCTTAAGGCCTTTACATTTGTTGTTAATTCAGGACAAAATTTCAAGCAGGATGGGTGCCCTGTAAGAATAAAAAGCAAGTTGTTTTATGAAAATGGTACCTAAAAATTTCCAATTCCTGCTGCCTAATATCTAATATTTCAACCAATGAAATTTAAGAACTTGGGTGGGGGTAGACAACATAATGGTTATGCAAACAGACTGTCATGCCTGAGGCTCAGAAGTCGCAGGTTCAATCCCCCACACTACCATAAACCAAAGCTGATCAGTCCTCTGATAAAAAATAATAAGGAAGGAAAGAAGGAAGGAAGAAAGGAAGGAGAGAGAGAGAGAGAAAGAAAGAAAGTCGGGCTGTAGCGCAGCGGGTTAAGGGCAGGTGGCGCAAAGCACAAGGACCAGCAGAAGGATCCCGTTTAGAGCCCCGCTCCCCACCTGCAGGGGAGTCACTTCACAGGTGGTGAAGCAGGTCTGCAGGTATCTCTCTTTCTTTCCCCCTCTGTCTTCCCTTCCTCTCTCCATTCTCTCTGTCCTAACAACTACATCAATAACAACAACAATAAAAAAGGGCAACAAAAGGGAAAATAAATCTAAAAAACTTTTTTAAAAAAGAGAAATTTAAGAACTAGAAAATGTGAAAATATCGGAGAATAAGCACACAGATTATAGTGCACAAGGACCCGGGTTCAAGCCCCTGGTCCCCACCTGCAGGGGGAAAGCTTCACGAATGGTAAAGGAGAGCTGCAAGTGTCTATCTCTATCTCCCCCTACCCTCTAAATTTCTCTGTTTCTATCCAATAATAAATAAATAAGAAATCATACTTTCTGTCCATATCCCATCCTTTGGCCTATCCCTACCCTTTATATGACTGTACATATAAATTTGGAAAATTTCACTAGTCCCCGACTACTTAAAGAGATAAAATTCTTAATCATGTACCTTTAGCCTATCTCCTGTCCTTAGCATCACCACACACCATTTACCTAATAGGTTTTTGGTTCGCTGGAGGAGAGAGGATCTCAAAGTTCAAATACTTGCTCGTTCTCCATGTGTGATGAAATAGTAGCACTTAAAACACAAGTTAGTACTAGATTAAAAACTGGGTAGAGCGAAGGACATGTATGAGAATCCTGTTTGATTTCTAGTGGCAAATGTACTGGAGTGCCCTGAGTTCCCTCTCTCTCATTCTCATGTGAAACTATCCATATGAAGTAAATATATCTTTAAAAAACTAAGGCTACTTAACATATGGTCCTGTGTTCCCTGTCCTCCCCCACAACTGAATTATACAGTACACAAAGAATTTTGTGTATCGATTGCTTGAATATACAAAGATACTAGTACCATCTTTCCCCTGAATCCCTGAATTTATAGTCTAGAAGTATGAACAGAAACAATAAATTTGAGGCTTAAATAGTTGAAAGATCCAGGTCAAATGGAATATGCCAAGAAGCATTCCCTCAGTAGGTTACTTCCATTGTTCAAAGTGTTCAGCTTTTCCACACTATTTTGAGCACACTTTTCATCTAGTACCTCTCACTTCAGAGAAGAAAATGGAACCCTCCAAGGAGTGACACTATTCAAGGAAGCCAGACTCCACTGAATAACAGATTCAAGGAAGGTTTGGGGAACCTTTTGGAAGGCAGTTCAGTTTAAAAATCTGATGGTCTCTTATCACATAAAACTGAGCTCTCCAAACTTGACTTTATTTTCCAAAATCAGGTCATAAAATAGAAAGAACATTAGTAAATCCCATGTGAAAGAACTTATAACCAGGCTGCAAGTGAAACCTGAAGGGTAATAAAAAGAGCAGATTCTGCAATTTCAAAACTGTTTTATAATTTCCTGACTTTGGCAGGCTCATTGTTTAAATATGTATTTTGGGTTGCTGCCAAACTGGTCCTCCTCCCTAAAGTTTAACAGGTGCTTCATAAAATTCCACTCACCAGGAGACTTGCCTTTTTGAAGTAAAAATGTTCAAAATCAATCATCAATAGCATTAATAAAAGTATATTATTCCGAAGTTAAAAAAAAAAACCCTAAACATCTGTATTTAAGATGTTGAGAGAATAAAATGTTGTCATAGGGATTACAACCTCAGGCAGAAGAAACACCCAGGCAAATGTATTTAACCTATGACACTATTCTTTTACAAGGACTTCTTCCATTCAAAGGAAACTGTGGGGGAAGGAGTGGGAGCTGAAGTGTATAAAAACAGTATCAATCACTTCTTTCTGCTCAGGAGTAGCAAACAAAGACAGTTTGCTTGTCAACTATAAAGTATACTCTGAAAGGGGGAAGGGTCTACTTTGATCAGAGTTTTTTCTCTATACAATGGGGGGATGGGTAGGTTAAAGACCTCAAGTTTTAAAGAACAGCAATTTAAATTCCACCCTTAAAATGGGTCCCATCAGCTTAAAAGTATACCACTTATTTTTCTTTTTATTACTTCCTGTAAGGCATACATCACTAGCACATATGACCTCAATTTCATGCACTATAATTTTTCTCTACATTGAACTCTGCTTTTGCACTCTAGCTTAATATTCAGTAACTAAGGTAATTCAGATCATATAGGTTACTATTGATCCTCACATACCCTAAAAAGTTTTTTAAAAAAAAATAATTAGCTTGTTCAGTCACTTTCAATCAAGAGTAAGGAATATTCTTCCTCTTATTGCCTTTTTTCACAGTAAGCAATATTATATTTCAGTGACTACCATTTAAACTAACCTAGCAAATTCTAAAATCTTCAGCCTATCTTTCCTTTAGGCAGCAATCTTACCTTTATTTAGCTCAAGAGAATTGGCCATAGACCCCTTCCAGCTCTAAATTTCTATGATTCTGTAAAAGATGCTGAGGGATGAAGAAACATTTCCATTTTATTTTCTCATGGCCAACTTAAAATAACACAAAATAGTGTAACTAAGTCTTGATATATTTCTACACAACCTATATTAATTAAATAAAGACAATACTATTGATAATGAAAAATTTTACCACCCATTCATTCTATAAACTCTTCTAAAAACCTGGTTCTCTTCTTTAGTAATAAAACTCATGGTGGTTTGTCTTTTTGGAATTTATTTTTTATTATTATGATTTATAATCTATCAGAATTGAGAATACAGTATATACTCATTCCTATTTCAATCACTATCAAGCACTGGTAGGCTATAATAGTTTTATGCAGTAAATCCAAAGAATACTGTCTAAGATGAATACATACTATTGAGCTCACTAATTAGTAAAGATAATTTGAGGAAGGACTATGACACACAAAAAGAAAAAAAAGGGGGTGGAGGGTAGATAGCATAATGGTTATGCAAAAAGACCAGTATAACTGAGGCTCCAAAGTCCCAGGTTCAATCCCCCCTACCACCACAAACCAGAGTCAGGCAGTGCTCTGGTAAAAAAATAAATAAATAAAATTAAATGTAAAAATACCAAAAAAGTATGAAGTCCATAGTAAACAAAGTAAGTCCCTCAAAGATGTCTATAACCTCATATGCATAAACTTTTTTTTTCTTACAATCACTATTATTGCTAGGGCTCCATGATGAACAACTCCACCACTCTTTCCTGACTGCCACTTCCCACCCCCTTTCTTTCTTTTTTTTAATAGAAGGTGAGGGACAGAGATATAAATAGGGAAAGAAATAGGGAGAGAGATACACTTGCAGTATTGCTCCACTGCTTGTAAAGCTCCCCCTGTTCCTGGTGCAAATGGAGACGGGGAGTTTGAACCTAGTCCTTCATTCATGATAACATGTGCACTCCCTTCTGCCCTGCCTGGAATTAACTTGGAAATATACTGCATGATATAGCAAAAGAACCTTTGTAAATGTGACTAGGGGTACACTCCTTATAATGGGAAAGATTACTGTGGATTATCTAGATAGGTACAATTTAATCATTAGTACTGAAAGACTGAGAAAGTTTTCCCAGTTGGCTGAATGAAACAAGATTAAAGGAAGAGGAGGAAAGTTCAAAGCAGAAGAAGGACACCATCTAGTTTTCATAGTTAAGATGGAGGATGGAGGATTATGAACCAAACAATATGAACGATTTCCAGAAGCAGTGTTCACCTTTCAGTCAACAAGAAGGTAGGTAGGTGTGTGTGTGTGTGTGTGTGTGTGTGTGTGTGTGTGTGTTGTCATAATGCTTCTTTTAAAAAAAAAATTCTCATGCCTGAGACTACAAGGGTGCAGGTTCAATTCCCGACACCACCATAAACCAGAGATGAGCAGTGCTGTGGTAAAAAATATAATAATAAAATACTAATTAAGTAAACAAAATGAATTCCAGTCCTTAAAGAAAAGGAAAGAAATTCTATCAACAACTCAGATGGGTAAAGAAAGTGATCTTTTCAGGTTGTCTTCAAAACGGAATGCAGCCCTTGATCTCAACCTGTTCAAGTTCATGTTACGTTTTAAAATACAGGTTGTTTGTTTTTTTTTTTTTTTTTTAGCTTTACGCCTCTAGATAAATGTGCCCCCACCCATACACACCGCTTTTTATGAAGCACAAAGAAAGTGAATGACACCACTACTTGCGGAGGTGGGCGGGGCAGGCTCAAACATGTGTTGTGCACATGGCAAACCAATACACTATCCAAGTGAGCTATTTTGCCAGCCATAAGGATTGATAGTTATTTGCTACAGAAACAATGAAAAACTAAATCAATTCAAATACTGGCTTTCCTGGACTGAATATCTGGCCACTTATCTATCCATATGTGATACAGTGAAGAGTAGGGCAAAGTCATACTTAGTCAGATCATACAGTTTAGGAGGAATGACAGATATTAAAGAAATAGGATTCTGCCAATACCCATATCACTGAAGAAGAAATTACAGAAGCCAGAACGCCCACCTTCTGTACCTTATAAGGAATTTTGGTCCATACTCCTAGAGGGGAGAAAGGATAGAAGAAAATGGCCAGAGGACTCTGAACCCCAACTCCATCAGGACCCAGAGAGAGAAGAAAAGACCTGGGGTCAGGTGGTGGTGCACCTGGTTGAGCACACAGGTTACAATGCACAAGAACCCAGGTTCAAGCCCCTGGTGCCTATCTTCAAGGGGAAAACTTTACAAGTGGTGAAGCAGGATTGCAGCTCTCTCTCTCTCTCTCGCGCTCCCTCTCCCTCTCCCTATTTCCTCCTCCCATCTCAATTTCTGTCTCTATCCAATAATAAATAAAAAAACAGTTTAAAGTGGGATGCTATGATCTGGGGCCCATATTCAACAGTCAACAATATTTATACACCTTTACCATATTTGGGGCTACTCTCTTCCCTGATCCAGCTTTCTGGTCCTTTTTCCAGCCATGACATCATCTCCCTCAGATAATAACTTGGATCCACCTGCATATCAGAAGTCAGACTTAAAAAAAAAAAACTAGTATATTCATGGTCTATTTGGAATATAACTAAAATAGAACTACTAACTATCTACAAAACAGAGACCACCCCCCCCCCCAATCCCCAACTCATCATCTGAACTATTCCAGCCTTTGGAACGGTCGTTATTGGTCAACAATTTGGATTTATATATTGACTCTTTTCAACCACCAGGTTCCAGATGCTATCATGATGCCAACCAGACTTCCCTGGGCAGAAAACCCCACCAATGTGTCCTGGAGCCCTGCTTTCCCAGAGCCCCACCCCACGATAGAAAGAGAGAGACAGGCTCGGAGTATGGATCAACCTGTCAAAACCCATGTTTAGCGGGGAAGCAATTACAGAAGCCAGACCTTCCACCTTCTGCATCCCATAATGTCCCTTGGTCCATACTCCAGAGGGAATTGTGTGGAGTTGTACTCCTCTTATCCTGAGTTTTTGTCAGTTTTTCCTTTTTATAAATAAAAATTAAAAAAAAAAATAAATTAAACTAAAAAGTGGGATGCTGTTTGCTGAAATTTCTCTCATTTCTATTGTGGTGGTTATTTTTGGTATAGAGGAAGCACTGCAGGATTGACAACTTGTTTTGCACACTACCTTTGAGGACTGTCTACGGAAAGGTCTGGAGGGATTTCTATCTAAGTACCAAGATCTCAGCAGAAGTTATAAAGAAAGCAAAGTAAGAAACACAGAACAAAGGACAGAAGCCTGAAGAAACAGAGGATGGAGGCCTATGAGCAAACAAAAGATGCAGAAACAAGGGAAAGAAAGAAAACATGGGGATATAGTATCTCAGAAATGAAAGGAAGAACATTTTCAAGGAAAAGACTCTCAATAAGTCAAATATAGTTAAGATAAATATAAACTGGAAGATGTCCACTAAACTTTTAAAGACTGAAAAATGGCCATAAGCTTTTGCTACATGGGTGCCACTATTAATTCTAACACAATTTTACTGAAGTAGCTGATCAGAAGCAAGGTTTCAAATACTTTTTTTGGTCATCACTAGGGTATAAACACTTAGGGACTAATTTTTCAGACAGAGAAAGAGAGATATATGGGAAGAGTAAAAGATACCTCAGCAAGATGTTTTCCTCAGTGCAGTTGGGGACTGTGCTCAAACATAGGTCCTGTGCACAGCAAAGCCAAGCAAGCAAATTCCCAGGTGAGCTATCTTGCATGCCTCTGCTGCTTGTTCCTTCACTTACATGGTTAGTCTAGTAAGTCTCTTCCTCCTTCCTTTATCTCCCTCCCTACCCTCCCAACCAGGGCTTTGTTGGCGTTTGGTGTCTGCATGATTCTACCATTCCTGGTGGGCACTGTGTTTTCAGTCTCTCTCTCTCTCTCTCTCTCTCTCTCTCTCTCTCTCTCTCTCTCTCTCTCTCCCTCTCTCCTTCCTTCCTTCCTTCTTAATAGAGAGAGCAATAGACATATATATATGGAGTGCGGGGTGGGGACAAGGACCACAGCACCAAAGTTTCCTTCAATGTTGTGGGGGCCAGGCTCAAATATAGATGGTGCAGCACATCATGCAAGGGAGCTATTCTGCCAGTCTGATGCTATGTTTGTTTTTTTCCCCCTAGATAGTGAGTCAAAGACAGTGAGAGAACAACAGAAAGAAGGGAATAGACAGCATAGCACTCCTTCCCTGCATCCTTCTCATAGTGCTCCCATGTGACTTGAACCCTGGCTCTTGCACATGAGGACATATGTGCTCTACTGAGTGAGCCATCTCCTTGGTGGTTCCTCCCTGGATTCTACTGTGAGGTTTCTTCTAGTCTCTTTTCCAATATACTTATTTGTGTTTAGTCAGTGTGAAACTCAAGGAGTAACCAATGAATTCTTAGGGTACTTACTTATAGGGGCCTTAATAATGTAATAATCCTTTTTTATAGCCCCATATAAAACCATATGTCTATATAATGCAACTAACAACCACTGAGGACAAAGGCTGGCAAGGTTAACACACAAAGAAAAAATTTAGGAGGGATTTGGATCTCCTGAGAAGACTGATATTCAACCCTAAGCTCTTCTTTCCTTTACTGTGCACAGTGATTTTTCTTATTCTCCCAGATGCATCACCACAGCCTTTTACTGTTTCCAGTTTCAATAAGCTTCCACTTAGAATGATGCTGTAATTTTGAACTGTACACTTTAATCTTAGATTTGCTAATTTGAAAACACACAACTCATTTGTAAGTAAGATTTAACCACCCAGCAATCTGAACAGCAGACACAAAATTTCATTTGGTATAATATCTAATACTTATGTAAAGCTAATTAAAGATAATTTTGTCTTAATGAGGCAAAGAGAATATAACAGTGTTAATTTCAAAGTAGGCTGATCCATGAAAGTCAAGTAAAATCACTTAAAGTCCTAACATTGCTATAGAGTTGAAGAATATCTGATGGTTCCCACATTTATTTAGTGGTTAGAAGAATCCTTGATGTATATAATGAGTTATGATAGTCTTCATAGCATTATTTCAGTGGACCCTCACAACTGTCCTGAGGATGCAGGTGCAGACATTACTCTTTACTTTTAAGATATGAAATACTGTTTGGGAATCTCAGGACTCCCCAGATAGGCCTAGACCTCAAATAAAGCCCTCTCTCCATTGTTACCAGTCATCTCTATCAGGAAGAACAAAACAGACCCCTTTGTGGGCTCCTCATAGGACTTTGCCCTCAACTTGGATCAACAATGGTAGAGAATGTTCCATCCTCCAAAGGGAAGATGGACAAACATACTCTATGCTACAGACCTGAGAAAGATAGGTTGATATTGGGGCAGCTTGGAATGTTCCTACTCATGACCACAGAATGTGAGCTCAGATCTACAGAGGTGCAGAGGTAACATAAGCTCCTAAGCTTATGGGCCCCAGATCACATCAAATTGATGGGGTTTACAGTCAACAATATCTATACACCTTCCCATATTTGGGAGCTACTCTCTTCCCTCATCCACCTTTCTGGTTCTATTTCCAGCCATGACATCATTTCCTCAGACAATAACTTGGATCCACCAGCATTTCAGATTTCAGGCTCAAGGAAAATAAAAACACTAGTATAGCCACAGGCCCTTTGGAATATAGCTAAAATAGGCCTAGTAGCTATCTACAAAATGGAGATCCGATCCACCACCACTCCCTTTCATCTGCACTACTCCAGCTTTTAGGTTGATGATTAGTCAACAACTTGTTTGGCTTTGTATGTTGACTCTTTTTTCAACCACCAGGCCCCAGATGTCAGCATGATGCCAACCATACTTCCCTGGACAGACAACCCTACTAATGTGTCCTGGAGCTCCGCTTCACCAGAGCCCGCCCCACCAGGGAAAGAAAGAGGTGGGCTGGCAGTATGGATCGCCCTGTCAATGCCCATGTTCAGTGGGGAAGCAATCACAGAAGCCAGATCTTCCACCTTCTGCATCCCATAATGTCCTTTGGTCCATACTCCCAGAGGGTTAAAGAATAGGAAAGCCACCAAGTGAGGGGATGGGATATGGAGTTCTGGTGGTGGGAATTGTGTGGAGTTGTACCCCTCTTATCCTATGGTGTTGTCAATGTCTCCTTTTTATAAATAAAATTAATATATATATACATATATATGTAGTACGACAGGGTAGCAACATATATATAAGATAATCTTATATTAATAAAAATGGAATTTGAATCCCCCAAAAAAGATATGAAACACTATAGTTACTAGTTAGTACTCTATGCATCTCACCTCAAACTTTCACTGTTTACAAACTTCAATATATTTTTTAATTTAGCACGAAAAAATATGGCCCATTTGTAGGATTTGGCCATGTTAAAAGTAGAAAATTTTCTAGTCGGCTTTGCAATACAAACAGAAGGAAATATTGATTACTTGAGTCTATGAAATCCAAGCATTGTTTATATTCGATATTAAAGAAATAGTCCTTCAGACAGGGCAACTAAAACTCAACAGAAAATATGGAAAAAACACTTAAGAACGATACTACGTATGGGCTGCCATCTACACTTCCTTCTTTTGGTTTAATTCAACTTGGAATTTTCCTCTCACACGAACTTCTTATTTTAAGAATTCTTTAACCATTACAGTTTCAATTCAGTCCAAGAATCAACGAAATCCTGTGGATTTGAAGTTGTAGCTATTTCCATAAGACTATTTAGAGGGCACCAAACACACTCTAGTTACCAGTAAGAAACTGGTCTGTACCATGACTACAAAACTCCCACTATTACTAGATAGCACTGCTGAACCATGCTAACTTGTTTTACTTTTGCTCCCTACAATTATCAAATGTGTTACCACAGAGCATCAGAATTGTAAGGATTCACCAAACTCTATAAAAGAACCATATTTCGTTTGATCCTTCTGTTAAAGACTAATAAATAGGGAGTCTGGCAGTAGCACAGTGGGTTAAGCGCATGTGGCCAGAAGCATAAGGACTGGCATAAGGATCCCGGTTTGAGCCCCTGGCTCCCCACCTGCAGGGGAGTCACTTCACAGGTGGTGGAATAGGTCTGTAGGTGTCTATCTTTCTCTCCCTCCCCTCTCTCCATTTCTCTCTCCCCTATCTAACAATGAATGACACCAGTAACAACAATTTAAAAAAAAAAAAAAAAAAAAACAAGGGCAACAAAAAGGAAAATAAATAAATAAATAGACTAACAAATAGCAAAAGTTCATTTACCTAATCTATCAGGTGAGTAAATGTCTAAAATGCATCTTCCTGAGTTAGGAAGCATGGTTTTTTTTATTACAACAGTTAAGGATTTTTTATAGCACACTCAAAGTAAAATTAACCTTAACACAAGAGCTGGATCCCATTGCAAAGTACAAGAAATACTCGTCCTCAACACTAAATGAAAGGCTGCAATTTCTGCTATGACTACAACTTGACTCTGCCTCTCTACCTAAATGGAGGGGTAATGATTAGCTCACAAAATGATGAGATATAATTCTTCTCCATTTGTTAAAAGACAGAAACAAACAAAAACTATGTTTTTGAAAAGAGAAGATGCTATACCTTCATGTCCTGAAAAAAAAAAATTAAGAAATTTCAGGAGAGAAATTTTTTAGTGAATTCAAAGTACAAAGGAGATGAAGCCTCCCTCCCTTGGCAGTTCTTCAATCTGGGAGTGGCAAAGAGAGATCGGTTACATCAGAAAATCTAATCTACCTGTTTAGAATTACACCTTTCTACCCCATGAAGGAGACCTTAAAGTTACGGTCCAGAATATAATAATCTTGAATTCCTTATCAACTTACATAGTGTATCTCTAGAGTTAAGGAAATATATAAAGGGAACTTTTCTTCCCATGTTTAAGCACATCTTTAATCTGTCTAGTCATCACCCAGACAAGTAAGACACTCAAGAAACAAAATAGTGAGGAATGTTTTTAACATACCACCTTAAAAGCCACAAAGGTTAAACCTTAGACAAGGGAACATTAAATTGATCAGGCAGTTTACACAAAAGAATAATTCATTCAGAATGAGTCTCATGGGAAAAACCAAAAGATAACTAGATAGTCAGAACTGATGAGTGAAGTACTACTTTATCAAGATAAAAGTGGGAGATTGTATGGTTGAAATTTATTAAACTGAACTTACAGATAATGTTTCCATGCCCCTTTGTCACTATCCATGATACCAGGGTCAGATAAAAGAATTTTTACGAATTAGTAAAGTTCAACAAAAAGACTGTCAGAGTGCATTTCTCAAGCACAGCTTGAAATATCTTATTTCCAAAGATCTGTTCTCAGTAAGTTCAGGAACCACATGGGATCTTACCAAGAAAAAACTTAAAAAATAAAAAAAATTTTAAAAACCAACTTCATAGGAGGAGGAAGAATCATTACATAACAATGTTATGCCTCAGTATGAAATATTTTCACTCTCCTAACATCAAACAGCTGTCATATGTGGCGATAAGATTTTAAATTACTTACAGCAATCAAGGGTAATAATAACTTGACATACAAAATAGTAACAAAAGATGACAGTTACAGTATATTTATCAATGCTGGGGAAGCTGAGCTAGGCTATTTATTTGTGTTCTCATTAAACTTCCATAAAACTTAAGAGTAAGTGCTATCATTATTTAAGTTTCTGGTCAGAAAACTGAAGCTCAGAATGGTAAAGTAACCAACTCAAGCTAGATGAGCCGGGTTATGATTGCCTTTTGAGTTTATTAACTACAACACTTCCGTGACTTCCTAAATGAGAGTACCTTATGGTGTTTGTAAATCTGTTGTTTTTAGAAATAACTCTACCTTAAAAAAAAAAAAAAAAAGACTTGATCATGATCACAAAATTTAAAATATTTTGTGTGCTGAAAGGAAAAGTAAAGATTAACATGAAGGTTTTTAAATATTCAACAACTAGTGCTGGGAAAATAGCTCACTTGGATAGCCATGTGTATAACCCAGGCTTGAGACCTGCCCTATTGAACTGAAGGAATGTTTGGTGCTGTGGTTTCTTTCCCCCTCCCTCCCTCCCTTTCTTTCTTTCTTTCTTTCTTTCCTTCTTTCTTTCTTTCACTGAAGGAATGTTTGGTGCTGTGGTTTCTTTCCCCCTTCCTTCCTTCCTTCCTTCCTTCCTTCCTTCCTTCCTTCCTTCCTTCCTTTCTTTCTGAATAGACACAGCCAGAAATTGAGAGGGAAGGGGTTGATAGAGAGGGAGAGAGTCAGAGAGATACCTGCAGCCCTGCTTCACCACCTGTGAAGCTTTCACCCTGCAGGTGGGGCCTGGAGACTTGAACCTGGGTCCTTGTGCACTGTAACATGTGCGCTCAACCAGGTGCGCCACCACCCGGACCCTGCCTCTCTCTTTCTATCCAGAAAGGGTAACCTGGAGCAGTGCAGCCCTGGAGATAACTAATAATATATATATTATTATATATATTATATATATAAATATATATTGTATTATATATAATTATATATATATTTCCCCCCAGTAACTTCCATGAGATCTTTGATATATAGATATGCATATGTTCATGCACACGTGAATAAATGTAGTTATATGTGTACACATGCAGATATACACATTATCATGTATATCTCATAAAGGCAACTATCACCTGCTTAATCAGAAGTTATCCTTTCTATTAGGAATCATACAGAGCTGGGCTTAATATACATTTCATCAGTAGATAGCATAAGCTGAAACTTATATGCCAATTGAAATCCATCTAACTGAGCCTTAATAAATATCATTACCAAATAATTGCTTTAAATGACAAATACAGGTTGTGATGGAGAAACAAAGAGCATGAAGTTATAACTGGGAATAACTGTATGCATTCAAAAACACTAACTTACCACTACTGCCACAATCTGCACAAGAGAGAAGTTCTTCTGGTTTCTTTTCACGATTTGATTCTTTAGTCCCCAAACAGAAGCTACATATTGGAATGGGATCAGCACGGGGCTATGACAAAATAAAATAAAGAAAATAGTGTTAGCTTCCTATTTCAAAATTAAAAACATTAAGTTTCTTATATATTTTCTTGAACATTAAAAGTATTAAGTATTCAAACTATTTTCAGCTAAAAGTTTCTTAATTTGATATTAAGTAACTACCTGAAAACATACAAAACCAAAAAGTAGTTTTTACTAATCCAGTGATATCTGAGAGATGTATATATTACAATAGATAAGCTTCTTGAAATGAACATTAAAGATTCATCTGAAATCTCAATTGTTCCCATCATCTACATGCCTCTAAATAATTGATTCATCTGTTCACACATTACAGTCTATGCCATATAGTTGCATGAGATTTTTAACTTTATCAAAGTATAAAAAACTTGACTTCAGGTTTATTATTCTACTATTAAATATTTAATATAAAGCACTATTACATTTTAGATGACAATAATAAAAGAATTGAAACCACGTAAAAGATTAATAGGATCACCTGAGAAAATCAAAAGACCCCTAACAAGACTCTGGCACCAAGATCTTCAAAAGTAAAGCACATCATGTATATTTAAGAGGAAAACTTCCAATCTCCCCACTTTAATAAAAGAAACAAGACATTGTTTACCCTGCTAACATTCTTTAAGGAATTACTTTTAGAATGCATAAATTGCTTATATTTAGTGTCTCTATTGTTACTTACAACTTTCAATAGCAGTCATATGATAGCTGTCTTTACCTAAGTATCTGGCCACTTTTTAAAAATATTTATTTATTCCCTCCCGTTGCCCTTGTTGTTTTATTGTTGTTGTAGTTATTATTGTTGGATAGGACAGAGAGAAATGGAGAGAGGAGGGGAAGACAGAGAGGGGGAGAGAAAGACAGACACCTGCAGACCTGCTTCACTGCCTGTGAAGTGACTCCCCTGCAGGCGAGGAGCCCGGGGGCTTGAACTGGGATCCTTATGCCAGTCTTGCGCTTTGAGCCATGTGCGCTCAACCTGCTGCACCACCACCCGACCTACCTCCCCCCCCCCCCCCCGCCCCACCACCGCCTTTTTTTTTTTTTTTTAAACCAGAGCACTTTTCTGCTCTGGGCTTATAGTGGTACTGGGACTCAAACCTGAGATCTTTGTTAAGTCAAGCATGACAAGTCTTTAGGCATAAACATTATAAAATCTCCCCGGCCCTTAAACAGCCAAAATTGAATGCAATTTGAAATGTTTTTTTTATCTTCCCATTTCTTCTTTCTTTTTTGAAGACCAGAATTTATTTCATGTTCCAAGTTTTCACACTTTTTTCACAAATGCTTTCTGCTAACCACCTGAATGGAAACATATATTTATATATATATATATATATATATATATATATATATATATATATATATATATATTGAAATTTCAGGGCAAGGACTGGGGAGAAAGCATACTGATTATGCAAAGAGACTCTCATGCCTGAGGCTCCAAAGTCCCAGGTTCACTCCCTTTCACCACCATAAGCCAGGGCTGAGCAGTGCTCTGGTAAGTGAGTGAATGAATGAATGAATGAATGAAACTTAAAACAGTCCAAAGTAGGGAGACAGCATAACAACTATTTTTTTTTTATATGATGCAGAGCAACAAACTCGGGGCCACCTGTATGAGACATGTACTCTACGTATGAGCTACCACCTCCAATGCCTAATTCTTTTTTAATTTTACTTTTTTTTTATGGGGGTGGGTGGAAGATATCAAAGCACCTTTATACCCTCTGTCAAGTTCTACTCATGTTGTCTTTGTTCTCCTGTGGTGTTGAGAATTGAGCTCAATGGAAATCATGGGTATAAGGGAGGGACACTACTTCTGAAAAACTTCCCAGGCCCATAAATGTCTTTTCAATATAAATTCAAAACAAGATTTCACTAGGTCTAACTTTCTAAATATATAATGTCAAAAAATATACCTCATTTGTTCAGTTACTTATCTTGCCTATTATATTGCTTGATCAAAATATATTTGTTAACTGAATAAATGAAAAAAAAAGGAAAATAAACACACACACAAGAGTAGTTTTTTTAAAAAATTACCTGCAAATCCCAGTTCGAGACCCTGTCTTCCCACCTGCAGGGGGGTAGCTTCACAAACAGTGAAACAGATCTGCAGGTGTCTTTCTCTCCCCCTCTCTATCTTCCCCTCATCTTTCAGTTTCTCTCTATCCTATCCAATAATGACATCAATAACAACAATAATAACCACAACAACGATAAAAAACTAGGGCAACAAAAGGGAAAAAATAGCCTCCAGGAGCAGTGGATTCATGGTGTAGGCACCGAGCCCCAGCAATAACCCTGGAGGTAATAATAATAAGTAAAATAATACAATGGATATAATGATTCCAACAGCTGTCTTAGAATCATTGTGACATGTCATCAAAAAAACAGAACCGATCTTATGAACAAACGTATGCAAAATTGCTAAATATAACTGTTATCTTACATAAAGAGCATTTATTATCTGGCCCTTACTTTAATTTATTCTCTTAATATGAACAGGCTTTACTTTCCAAGGCAGTTATGCAAATGTATTTTGTAGTCCCATTTAAAAAGCAGAGTATAAAACACCCTGTACTAGGAAAACCAAAAATGGCAAGTTACAACAAATTGGTCACTGACTCCAGCCAGCTAATCAGCACTGCATAATTATGAAGCCATAGTTATTACTTGCAACTGCTCAACTGCAGTACCTTGGGAACACTTTTGTTCCTTTAAATAGCAATTAAAAGAACAATCTGGTTTTAAAGTGACAACATTCCCCTGATAGATTCTAGCTAAAACCCAGTCCTTCTACTAATGGGATTCCTGCTTTCATTTGATATAAGAATGTTCAAGCCATTGCTGTCATCACTGCAGTGATAAATAATTTACAAAATGTCACATATCATTCATATAATGAATAAATCCAAATCTGCGATCTCATTTTTATCTCATTTTTCTTTCCAAGCTGAATTTCCAGCTTTAAAGACATGGCCATCAGTCAGCATTCAGGCTCATTTTTCGTTTTTTTAACTAAAGGTAACACAAAGGACAAAGGTTGCTAGTAGTTCATGGCCAGAAAGACTGATGTCCCACTGTCTAACAATAATGGAATGCGTGGATGCTGTCACCTCATGCTACATTCAAGTGAACCCCACCACACTGATATATGCTCATAACCATTTATTTTAGGGATAATTATCTCACAATACTCTATAAAACCACTACATTATACAGAAATGTCTGCCCTACTGAATTATTGATAATTCAAAGCACTTTTTTTGGCTAACCTCAGTACAACAAAGTCTAATTAATTTTAAAAATGTCAATTACATGAAATGAAACATTTACAATAATGCATGTAAATGGGTCACAGAATTATTATTATTCATAATATTAAGACTACATATAAACTAATAAAATGATCCTGGTAGTAGATAAAAGGGGATTGTTGTCAGAAAATAGTCTGAAGAAATGGCAATTCAATTCTAAGAAAGTCACCTAAAGCATATGGTCATAATTAAAAAGTCCAAAAATGGAACTGACCATCTCCCAATTTTTAGTTCCTATCTTTGGAATTTCAAAAAGACGCCTAACTTGTTGCTTACTTTTTATCAACATTTCTAAATATCTCAAATTGCCCTGAGGAATGAATTCCTGTGGATAAATTTGAACTGTTTAGGAAATACCCCCTCCTCATCTCCCATACGTATAATGATCCTGGGGTAGAGGCAAAGTTAGCATTATCTCACTTAGCCCACTTTAAAATTCTATTTGGGATAGATAATTACTATATCCATTTTAGGAAAGAAATTGTAGATGGGGCGGTGGTGGCACACCTAGTTGAGTGCAAATGTTACAACTTGCAATGATCTGGGTTCAAGTTCCCACCTGCAGGGGGAAAGCTTTGCGAGTGGTGAAGCAGTGCTGCAGGTGTTTTTTTTCCCCCCCTCTGTCTCTCTTCCTCTCCCCTCTGGATTTCTAACTGCCTCTAACCAATAAAGCTAATTAAAAAACATAATTGTGTCTCTGATAAGTTAGGTAACTTCTTTTTTTTTTTAAATAATTTATTTATCAATGAGAGGTATAGGAAGAAAGAGGGAAAGAACCAGACATCGCCTCTGGTACATGTGCTGCCGGGGATTGAACTCAGGACCTCATGCTTGGGAGTCCAGTGCTTTATCCACTGCGCCACCTCCCGGACCACAAATTAGGTAACTTCTAAAGCTGCACAGGTCCAACTGTGCAGCCAGAATTCAAGCATAAAGTCTATCATCATCAAAATCCATTGCTCACCTTTACTACTTATTCTCTCCTGTCTCTGAAAAACAAATATTAACAATTTTCTGTTCATATTTATTATTCCATCAGGTGACAAGTCTAGCAATGGAGACTTGTCTCAAGTGGCCTCCCCCAGGGCTCTGTTCTGGCTCCTACGCTATTTAATATTTACATCAATGATCTTCCAGAAACTTCTTCAAGTAAGTTCATCTACACCAATGACATCTGCTGTGCAACTCAGGCATCCAAGTTTGACATCCTCGAGGAAACACTCACAAAAGACATGTCTCTGATATCTGATTACTGTAAAAAATGGCGACTAATCCCTAGCACTGCAAAAACGGTATCATCTGTTTTCCATCTACACCATGCCTCGGCCTCGCGTGAGCTTAATGTGCGGCTTGGCGATATGAGAATCCGGCATGAAGCCCAGCCAGTCTATCTTGGCGTTACTCTCGATCGCACTCTGTCATTTCACGAACATCTCATAAAAACTGCAGCAAAGGTGGGCGCGAGGAATAACATCATTGCAAGACTGGCCAGCTCCTCATGGGGCGCGAGCGCTTCCACACTACAATCATCATCTCTGGCATTCTGCTATTCCACTGCAGAATACTGTGCCCCAGTATGGTTCCGTAGCCCCCATGTCCACTTGGTCGATTCCAAATTATATTCCTCCATGAGGATAATTTCTGGAACCATCCGTTCCACCCCGGTTCCATGGCTGCCAGTTCTTAGCAACATCGCCCCGCCAGATATTCGTGGGGATGCGGCATCATCTAAGTTCATTTCCCACGTCTACGCTCGACCGGACCTGCCAATATACGCGGATATCTTCGCCCACTCTGTCCAACGCTTGACGTCTCGTCATCCAATCTGGTCCCCTACGCCTACACTGAACTTCTCTGTTCCATTCTCTTGGAAACAGAGCTGGCAGTCAGCTGAGGTAAAGAACAAACACCTCATCACAGACCCCTGCAGGCGTCAACCTGGCTTTGACCTAGCACGTTATGATTGGGCCCTCCTCAATCGCTATCGAACAGGCCATGGCCGGTGCGCCACTATGTTCCACCACTGGGGAGCCAGAGACGACCAGAACTGCCCCTGCGGCTACAGACAGACTTTGACCCACATAGTCAACGACTGCCACCTCTCCAGATTCAAAGGAGGTCTCGAAACTTTACATCAGGCTCAACCTGACACTGTTGACTGGCTACGGAAGAAGGGCAAACGCTAGAAGAAGAATTCCATCAGCAATAATATTTTTAGTTGCAGGTTCATTATTTCTTATAACCAATTTCTTCACATGACATTTTTTTCCTACCCAGTCTTTGCAGTTGTTTTACACCTAAATTATTCCATAGCTTCCAGATTGTTTTTTGTTATTTCTTTATTGGGGAATTAATGTTTTACATTCAACAGTAAATATAATAGTTTGTACATGCATAACATTCCCCAGTTTCCCATATAATAATACAACCCACACTAGGTCCTCTGTCATCCTTCTTGGACAGATTCATTTTTTAAAATATGTTTTATTACCTAATGGCTAGAAACAGAAATTGAGAGAAGATAGAGCGGAAAGGCACCTTCAGCACTGCTTCACCGCTCACAAAGCTTCCTCACTGCAGGTGGGGACTGCAAATCCCTGTGATTTGTTAACATGTGGCTCAACCAGGTGTGCCACCACAGCACGGTTCCACTGCTCACGGAGCTTCCCCTTTGGACAGTCTATCTGAGTGGTGCTTGGGAAAAAAAAAAAAAAATCAAACCTAGATCCTTGGTCATGGTAAAGTGTGTGTTCTAGTACCCCTGTCCATAATATGTGTGTGTATGTATGTTTTAAGATTTATATGTGTCTAGTCTTATAAAAGACACTAAGAATATCAAAAGAATTATTCTGGCATAAGTGGTACCTGGGATTGAACATATAATCTCAGCAAGTAAGTCTAGCCCTTTCCACTATAAGCTTCTAGGTCACAACTGTTAGAATATGTTTACAAAACTCAACCACTGTGGACCAAGAGCTGCTACAGTGGATAAAGTATTGTACTTTCAAACATCAGGTCTAGAGTTTGATCCTTGGCAATGCTCTAGTTCTCTTCCTTTCTTTTTCATTAATGAATGAAATCTTTATTTAAGGTCAACCACTAATAAACTACAGATTATCTATTCATTACAAGGGGGAAAGTGAACCTGCACCATGAAGAAATCTGAGATTCTACCTCCTTAAATAAATGATCACGTTTATCACAAATACACATCATGTTCTTGCAGAGCACTCCACTGAGTGACTCAACTTTGCCTCTATTCCACAGTATTTTGGTGAAAACATCTGCCCTGGGTAAAATCATAAGTAAACAATCAGGCAAATCCAAATTTAAAGACATTTTGTAAAACAGCTGCCCTGGAATCTTAAAACAACACCAATAGCTTAGGCCAGAAAAAGGACAGAGTCAATTTAGACAGCCAGAGTAGAAAGCAAACTAAATACTTTTTTTTTTTTTTTTGCCTCCAGGGTTATTGCTGGGGCTAGGTGCTTGCACCATAAATCCACTGCTCCTGGAGGCCATTATTTTCCCTTTTGTTGCCCTGGTTGTTTTATCGTTGTTGTAGTTATTATTATTGTTTTTATTGCTGTCATTGTTGTTGGATAGGACAGAGAGAAATGGAGAGAGGAGGGGAAGACAGAGAGGGGGAAAGATAGACACCTGCAGACCTGCTTCAGTCTGTGAAGCAACTCTACTGCAGGTGGGGAGCCGAGAGCTTGAACTGGGATCCTTATGCTGGTCCTTGCGCTTTGCGCCACGTAAGCTTAACCTGCTGGGCTACCACCTGACTCCCAACTAAATACAATTTATGATCAATGCTTGGATCAATGAATTCTAAAAAGCCACACATCACTATAAAGAACAGCATTTGAATGGCTAGAGAAATAAGCCCTAAATAGTAAATACTATATACACTAGATATAAATTTCAATTGTTAACATAATTGTACTTATATGGGAGAATGCCTTCTTCTTAGGAAGTATAAGAGATTAAAAAAAAAAAAAATTGCAGTGGGATCCCGGGAGGTGGCGCAACGAGTAGGGTGCTGGATTTAGAAGCATAATTGAGTTTAATTGCTGGTATCCCGTGTGCCAGAATGATGCTCTTGCCCTTTCCCTCTCTCTCTGTCTCTCTATCTGTCTCTGTCTCTCTCTCCCCCTAGCTTGTGTTATTGAGTAATAATGTTAAACAAGAAGACATTATAAAATAATTTAGAAACATATTATATAGTGGGTAGGCATGTTTTTCTAAGGAAAAACGTGTCGTGACTTTTCCAACAATCCAAAAGCTCACTTGCCAAACATATGATTCAGGTTTGAGCCCAGTCCCTACTGCATTGAAGTGAGTGTTGTGGTTTTTTCTCAAGAAAATCCCTCAAGAGGGGGGAAAAAAAGACAGTTACAGCAACAAATAAAGTAAGTGGGTAACAAAGAGCAGGGGAGGAAGCGACAAATAGGTGTTATAGGAAAAGTCAATGTTGAAAGAGATTTAAAAGGTTCATCATTAAATCACAATGTAAATAAATAATAAAACAAAATGGGGAGGGTGGCCCTCACCCAGTAGAGTATACACTTTACCATGTGTGAGACTTGGGTACAAGCCCCTGGATACCACTTGGGAGAACCATGCAAAAGGGAAAGCAGGGCTACAGGTATCTATCTATCTATCTATCTATCTATCTATCTATCTATCTACCTATCTATCTAATAAGTAAATATATTTTAGGGGGGAGCTTCAGGAGTAGTGAAGAAGTACTGTGGTGTCTCTTTTCCCCCCTCCCCCTGTCTTTCATCCTCTATCTGAAGGGGAAAATGAAAAAAGGAAAAAGAAATAGGTTGTGAAAAGTATTTTCAAGCATGAAGTATCCGTGAAGCACTGGTGGAGAAAAAGGAATGGGGGAATAAAGACCTACTAAAGTAAGTAGGGCTAGTTAATCTTGACAGGATTGTGGTAGCACAAACTATGCATCTTCATCTGAGGCAAAACTTTTAAATGAGTAATAGCACACATGCAAATAATATGAATACAAATCCTTTACACCCAAGTATCAAACAGTTCATCTATAAACAAAGTTTTCTAGGGGTACCAGGCAGTGGCACACTTGGCTAAGTGCACACATGACAGTGCACAAGGACCTAGGTTCAAACCCCTAGTCCCCACCTGCAGAGGGGAAAACTTCACAACTGGTGAAACTGGGCTGCAAGTGTCTCTTTCTCTCTATTTCCTCACCTCCCATCTCAATTTCTCTCCATCTCTATCCAATAATAATTAAATAATTTTTAAAAGATAGTTTTCTGTGTGTACAAACTATTGTATATACTGTTGACTGTAAAATATTAATCCCCCAATAAAGAAATTTTTTAAAAGGTGGCTTTCTACACTTGAGCTAAGGTAATTCAAACAAACTATGAAAGCACCCTTTTAAAATTGTTTTGTATGTACCGTTTTAAAAATCATTTTATACTTTGAAATCAAGGTTATCTTTGCCAGTTACTAAAATGTTTTTTTCCTCAAATGCCTTCCTTGGGCTGAAAACATACTCAAAAAGGCCTGGTGGCAATTTTATGTCTCCATTTACAAGTAAGCAAAATCCTTCCCTATGTTTACATTGCTATGAAGACAGAGCAACCTCAGTTGACTGATTTCAAGCCCTTTGTTCCCCATGGTTGATCCCTTAGTTTGTCTGGAGCTTGATTCAGTTATCACTTTATCTGAGGGGTTATACCTAATCATTCTCTTTGAAATTATATTCCATCAACTCCACTCTGGATCTTCCGTACCTTGCTTTTTCTTCATAGCACTTGTCGCTATCTGATATACTTAATATAATTCATTTGTCCACACTGTCTCACTAAACCGTAATAGCTTTATCATGAGGGCAAAGACTTCTGGCAAAGCTCTTGCTTCAAAGTACATTTGTTGAATAGGTGAACAAGTGAACAAACTGTTTTCAGGCTGAATACTGGTCATTAAGGTTCACCAGGCCCCAAGATATTCAATACTGTTCCTTAATGACTATAACATGAGGTGTGAGGCAGCAACCAATGGGAAGTGGGGCTCCACCATGATTTAATTTTTCCCCTACTCCGACTCCAATAATTTATAATTAACGATGTAGGTTTCCATACAACTGTATTTCCTTAAGTATTATCTGACCAAAAGGGAAGCAAAACTTAATAACCTGGGAAGAAATTATGCTCAATGATACTGTCACTAATTACCTAATATGTGGGCTCATTCACTAATAGTTCCTATATTTACATGTAAGACAGACATGGGATTGTAGATAGTTACCAACTTCTAGTTGTAATCCCCACCCATTTCTTACTATCTAAAGAAAGAAACATGGTTTCAAAATAAGTATAGGTCCAAAAAGGATGACAAAGGACCTAGTGGGGGGTGTATTACTGTGTGGAAAACTGAGAAATGTTATATACAAACTATTGTATTTACTGTCAAATGTAAAACATTAATCCCCCAATAAAGAAATTTAGAAAGAAAGACAGAAAGGAGAAAGAAAGATTAAGAAGGGAATGAAAATGAACACATTCCAGTGTTTTAATTTTAACAAAGTTACTTATAACCCAAAAAAAAAAAAAAAAAACACATAGCTTTGTTCTACTTCTGTGTTTATATAGTGTGTGAGGAATTAATCCGTGGGCATCCCACATGCACAGCTAAAACCATTCAGCTAAGCAACCTCCCTAGGCCAATTATTTTATTTATATATGAGACAGAGAGCAAAACACTGCTTCATTATCCATGAACTTCTACTTGTTTTGTCTTATCATCCTTCTCAAGTAGTATGGGGATTGAACCTATGAATCTCAACCTACCTCCTTGGTCATCAATCTAGTTTGAAAAGCAAATATGTTTTAGAAACTTTTGTGCTTTAATATCAATAGCTGTTTTCTACAAACTGCAGAACTGATAGCATGGGCACAACAGGCTGAAAACAATGTCATGACTTCAGCACTCTAATTGACATTTTCTTAATAAAGAACTAGACTTCACGTCTTGCCACTTGACACAGTTATTCAACTGATGTTTGCCTGGACAGATCAAGACCAGTTCTAATTAGGATACAGATCATACTCACTCAGGATTTTCCTTTACAGCAAGCTGCTTAAGATAGGGCCTTCAAAAACATACTGGCTCTACAAGTAGAGATTTCCTGTGATGATCAAAATTATCTTATTTTTTAAAGTGTTAAATTGTTCCCACTGGCATGCGCTGTAACTGTGGCCAGCTCTCTTTATAATCTGTCCACAGAAAGGTCCTGTGTCTTCACTGTATCAGCATACCAGAACTTTGTGACAATTCTATCACCATTTGTCTACACTCATATGACCTTTTTATTTATTCTAAGCTATTGCAATTCTATCATGGATTTTGATCCAGAGATCTAAATAATTTATCCAGAAGGCAGATGGAGATATACTTATGGTGAGATTTTTTTTACAGGCAATGATTTTGCTCTCTTCATACAGATTTTTGTTGTATCACATCTCTGCACTATAATCTTTTGTGGGTAACTGGTTCAGTAACACCATACTACATCATCCCCACTGGATCTGGCCTGAATTTCTGCATTACAAAAGGATTTATTATTGCTAATGTATAGAGATCTTGACTGGATTGCTGTGTTTTACTTCCTTGTCACAGTCAAGAGGGTTTGGTGTATTTTAAGAGTGAGAACAAGTAAGTTAAATGTAGTTAAATAAATTTATAAAATTTATAAAATAAATAAATTTTTGCTACTAGGGTTATTGTGGGGGCTCAGTGCAGCACTGCAAATCCATGGCTCAGAGCAGCCATTTTCCCCCCTTCCTATTTTATTTGATAGGACTAACAGAAATTGAGAGGGAAGAGGAAGACAGAGAGGGACAGCAAGAGATAGACAGTTGCATGCCTCCTGCAGGTGAGAGCAGGGTCTCAAACCCAGGTCCTTCTACATGCTGATACCTATGCTCAACCAGGTGAACTACCTCCTTGACCCCCCCAATAAGTACCGTTATGTGCATAATAAATGTATCATTTCTTTTTTTATTTAAAGAATCACTTAGAAACAAAAACAATATCCATGATCATACACTGAAAAATTCCACCAAAGCTGATTTAAAAGTACAGGAGAGAAGGACTTTCTAAGAACATCAGCCTAACAGTTACCAATTGTGTGCAGTTAACTGAAATGCTCACACTGTATCCTGTAGTCTAGAATTTGTTCTAATTAGGCAGGTGTGCTGTTTATAAGAGTGCTGATTAAGGACAATGATTCTATTGGAAAGAAACAAATCTAACTCTACACACTGCACTGAGCAATAGCATCTTTCTCCCTCTCCCTCTCCTTCTTCCCCTTCCCTCCCCTCTTTCCCCTTAAATGAAGCCTACAGGCCAGTGCAACCACAATGAAAACAGCCTTCCCCAGAGTCTTTAGTTTTTTGTTTTTTTTTCAAATCTGGATAGGAACTTATCTTTTAAGATTTCATCTGAAAGTCTCTTCTCCACCCCTACCATTAGAAACTGCAGATATTGCATTTATCTTCTTAAGAGGGATCAAAGTCTGATTCAACACAGCTGGATATTTAAGGAAGTCTGCTTAGGATATACAATCTATCCTCCATGGCAAGCATGTTTCTATATTAGCAACATAATATAAGCTTTACTCTAGACCTAAAGAATAGAATTCAAAATAAGTTCCTATTCAAGCACCACAAATCTTTAGCTCATTTTACAGTACTATTTTTAGAGCAGTTTTAGGTTCAGAGTAAAATTAATAGAAAGTCACAAAGTTTTCCCAAATAGTCCCGGCTACCCACACCCCTCCCCCACACACGTATAGTTCCTCAGTTATGGACCACCCCCCCCACATAAAGAATATCAGAACATCAGCAGATACATTTGTTAACATTGATGAGCTGACTTATTATATCACATAAAAGCCACAATTCACATTAGGTTTCTCCCTTAGTGCTGCACATTCTGTGGGTATGGACAAATTTACAATGACAAGTATCCATTATTACAGTTTCAGGCAAAGCAGCCTCTCTCTCTCTCTCTCTCTCTCTCTCTCTCTCTTTATCCTCATGGTACACCTACTTATCGCTCCCTCCCTTGGCAATAACTGGTATTTTTTATTGTACCCAGAGCTTTGCCTTTTCTAGAAAGGTACATACATAGTTGAAACCTTAGAGCTGACTTCCTCAGTGTCTCAGGCATGTTTTTAAATTCTCAATTCCACAAATGAGCAACCCCATTAACCTAAGCTCATTCGTTATTTAGAAAGAGGGAGAAGAAGAGAGAGACAGAGAAAGTGAGGAGAAACATCAGAGCACTATTTCACTGTCCATGATGCTTCCATGTCATGCCAGGACTCCAGCTCATGACCTTGCACACAAGAAGACCCAAACTCTATGGGGTGAATCACTTCCTGGCTCAATGCCACTCAGATGCAAAGACTACAACCCCGCCTAGGCACATTGTTATGGCTGATATTTCCATGACCAATCCCAAGGAAAACCTGCATGGCGACACTGGACACACAAATGGCCTGACTGCAACTACCAATAGATCCAAACAAGAAGATATAATGAAGAACTGAGACATGGTTCTTTTAAAAAAATATTTTATTTATTAATGAGAAAGATAAGAGAGAGAGAGAGAGAGAGAGAAGGAATCAGACATCACTCTGCTACATGTATGCTGGGGATTGAACTCAGGAACTCATGCTTAAAAGTCAATGATTTATCTACTGCACCACCTCCTGGGCCACCTAAGACAAAGTTCTCAGGTGCATATCGACAAACTAGTCAAGTCATATATATGTTGCTCACTGTCCCAATAATACTATCATCCTCAACAATGTTTTGCATTCACACGGCAGTTGAGACACATTGTGCTATTCATGAAGTTGCTAATATTTACTCAGCACCCAAGTGTGCCAAGCAGAATATAATTGCTAATCCATGTGCTTGTACTCACAGCGCCAATAAAAGTAGTGTAATTCCATTACCACACTTAATTCTCAATTGCTCTGTTGGCACATAAACCATCTGGTATATAGAATTTCTGTGCCTTTACTCTTACTTTCGTTTTCCTCACTTTCAGTATAGTAGGCATAAGCAGTAGGAAAAGAGGACTGCTCGGATAATTACCATCTAAAAGTTAATAACACTGACCTTGTTTTTTAGGACTTAGTGGTGACAGTAAGGTACCACCCTGAGCACTTAAATGAGCATAATATGAAGATACTCTGCTCTTTGGTGCTACAGCATCATTTCATGGTACTTTGAAAAAAAAAGCACAAGACATAGCTCTTCCTCCTACAAGTGCAAGATACAATAAAGTCGGGAAGATAAGCAGTGGGTGGTATCCTTCCACCAAAGCAAGCATTTTTCCACCCAGTACAAAGGCATTTTTAAAGGTATTATTACTACTACTACTACTACTACTACTACTACTCATTTATCAATGAGAGGGAGAGAAGGAGAGAAAGAGAAAGAAAAAAGAGAGAGAGAATCACTCTGATAAATGTAATGTTGGAGGTGGGGTGTAAAACGGGGGGCCACACACCTGAGAGTCCAATGCTTTATCCAGTATGTCACTCCCTAGGTTGTTCGTCTGGTTTATACACACATAATGAAGAACAGTAGGTGTTTGGTAAATATTTCTTGAATATACAAATGCAACAATATTTCCCATACTTGGTACTTTCTCATCCTTTCTAAATTACATTCTTATTCTATTAATAGTGTATGAATGGAAAATAATGAAATGTACTTGTTAGAATATCACATGGTTGTGTAAGAAAATAAATACATAAAATGTATAATTTAAACAATTTTAAGCGTGAAATTCAGTGACACCAAGTCACATTGTTGAACTAAATTAAAGTATACTTTAAATATAAAGTGTACATGTCTCAGGGTCTGAAATATATACATTCATATACCCCACACCTCTATCATGATATAGAACATTCCATAACTTCAGCAAGACTTCTAATACTTCTTCTGCACCTTCCCAATATTCTTTTTTCAAACATTTTTTTTATTCTGTTTTCCACCACCATCATTTGGTTTGATCTGTTTTAAAACATCACAAAAATAAAATCAGGTGCAACCAGTACCATCTCTACATGTTTCATTTGCGACTGTATCCACAGGCGACACACCTTCAATGTCAATCCTTCAGCTCCAGTACCCTGGTGAGACCGTTCCTAGATCATAGGACTCCTTAATTTGGGCAGTGCACTTAATAACAAAGCCCCAACACCAAGATATGAACCAGAACCCAAGAGACAGAGCACATGTACACATGTATCCTTAAGTTAGGGGAAAATATATACCTTAAAGCAAAAGTACACAATAGTTTTCAGTGACCCAGTAAGTGCAGCAAACAAGTAAAAAGACCAAAAAAATACAATATAAAGTGCTTAACCAAATAGTTTCTACTTAGACCTGGACACTCTCCTCACCTACGTCCTATTTCACTTCCCTCAATCACTTCGAGGCTAACCTTGTCAGACAAAGCAAGGACTACAAAAGCTGAATAAGGGTAAGAGACCAGCAAACTTTAATGATGGCTCCTTTGATTATTACCAGGCCAACTCATCTCCCGGCCCAGGTCAAGGAATTCTGGGATTCCCACACAGACATGTAGACCTCTATCGGATCCCTATCTCCACTGTCTCTAGTCATCTCCATCAGGAACAACATAATGAACCCTTTTGTAGGCCTTGCCCTCAATGTGGATCAACAATGGTAGGGACTACCCCATTTTAGGAAGAGAGGTTGGACCAAAATCCTCTACCACTTGAGGTAGATGGGTCTGGCAATGGGTGCAGCCTACAATATTTCTAGGTATGACCACAGAATGTGAGCTCAGACCTACAGGGATGCAGAGGTTATACAGGCTTCTGCACTGAATATGGCACCAAAAGTGCTTTGGTAAAACAAACAAAAACAGAATCAGACATGGAGTTCTTTTGTGCAGGCTTTCTCTCACTATGTTCTTTGACTTTTTAGATTGTTAGTCACCAAGGCTGTATGCTCATCCATCCACTCATCACCCATTCTCAACCAAATCCCCAAAGCCATCACAACCACCCCCATATATACCCACATTCCTACCTGCCAAGCCACCCAGCCACCATGCATGAATCTTCATAGGCCTTTATACCCATTATAATCCACCCCACTAACCTATAAGTATTCTAATGTGTTTTGGTCAATATGTATTTTCTATTCCACTGAGTATGCACAGCTAGGAATGAAACTTTACATAAAGTAGGTGTATATTTAACTTGATTAAAATTCTCTAACTGGACCGATTTAAAAAAAAACAGTAATTACCAGGGCAGGGGTAGATAGTGTAATGGCTATGCAAAGAGACTCATACCTGAGGCTCCAAAGTCTCAGGTTCCATCCCCCGCACCATCCTATGCCAGAGCTGAGCAGTGCTCTGGTAAAAAAACAAACAACAAAAAACAAGTATCGGGAAGTAATAAAGGAATATCAAAAAATCGTATCTCCACTCAACCGCTAGTCCCATCCAACCCCTCCCCTGCCCCCCTTTTTTTAAACCAGAGCAATCCGCGGATTGAGCCTGGACCCTTGGTGCCTCAGGTATGAAAAATCTGTTACACTACCAATGGTGTTATCTCCCTGACACAATACAGATCTTAAAGACATAAAAATGATGGGGAAATACTGTGAACAACTTTATCCTTTTTAGAAGAAACAAGCTTTACTGGTTAAAAACTAGGGGGGTCGGGCGGTAGCGCAGCCGGTTAAGTGCACATGGTGCGAAGCACAAGGACCCGATTAAGAACCCCTGGTTCGAGCCCCCACTTCCCACCTGTGGGGGGGGGGGTCGCTTCACAAGTGGTGAAGCAGGTCTGCAGGTGTCTGTCTTTCTCTCCTTCTCTTTTTTTTTTTAATATTTATTTTATTTATTTATTCCCTTTTGTTGCCCTTGTTTTATTGTTGTAGTTATTATTGTTGTTATCATTGTTGGATAGGACACAGAGAAATGGAGAGAGGAGGGGAAGACAGAGAGGAGGAGAGAAAGACAGACACCTGCAGACCTGCTTCACCGCCTGTGAAGCGACTCTCCTGCAGGTGGGGAGCCGGGGTTCGAACTGGGATCCTTGTGCCGGTCCTTGTGCTTTGCGCCACCTGCGCTTAACCCGCTGCACTACAGTCCGACTCCCCTTTCTCTCCTTCTCTGTCTTCCCCATCTCTCTCTCTCGATTTCTCTCTGTGCTATCCAACAGCAGCAACAGCAATGGCAAAAATAACAATGAAATCAACATGGGCAAAAGGGCAACAAAAATGGGGGGGAAATGGTCTCCAGGAGCAGTGGACTCATAGTGCAGGCACTGAACCCCAGCAATAACCTTGGAGGCAAAAAAAAAAAAAAAAAAAAAAAGTAAATAAATAAGAAACAAAGTGCTTTTCCAATGTGGTTGTACCCATTCCCCAATTACATTTGGTATTGTCAATCTTTTAAATGTTAACTAGAGAGTGTGCTTTCATTCTAGAAATCATACTTCTTTAAAAATTTTTATTCATTTACTTATTTTTACCAGAGAACTGCTAAACTCTGGTCTTTTTATATAAGCACTATGCTATCACTATATCCCTAATTTGCTCATTTTTATGGCTAATGATATGAAGCCCCCTCCCACACACACACCTTTTGTAAAGTTTCTATTAAACTCTGTCCATCATTATTGTCACGACCAAGATATTATCAGATGATCTTTCAGTGAAAAGGCTGTTACTGAGAAAGTCACAGCCAGTTTTTCAGTTGTCAGCTCCCTTCAGGGACTGCTGCATTTGCAGTCATGTTGCCCAAGGAAAATAATCCCCATTCAGGTGGAACTGGTTCTACCACTGAGTGACCCAGACATAAAGTGGCTTGCTTATCTTGGCCCAATTCTTGTTCTGACTCTGAAAGGCAAATCTAGCTCCAGATAGGTAGGAAGTCTGCCAGGACTGGTATAGAGCAGCACAACTGATCAGCTCGGAGCTCCATTTGCCCAATGCTGCTTTTTTTGTTCTTCCCAAAGCAATAACTAAGGACCCCCCCCCCCCCCCCGTGATAATGGGCACTTTACACATAACACTTTTATCACAGTGCCTCCTTTTTGAGAACACTCTTATACACCTATTTTCCTATTTTAAAAATTGGGCTGCCTGTCTCATTATTAAATTATTAGAGCTCCCATGGAGCTGAGTTGGTGGCACACACACAGTAGAGTGCACATGTTACATTACACAAGGATGGGGGTCTGAGCCCCCACTTGCCACCTGCAGAGGGAAAGCTTTGCAAGTGGTAGAGCAGTGCTGCAAATGTTTTCTGTTTCTCTCTTTCTCTCTCTCTCTCTCTCCCTCTCTAGCCCCCCTACCCTCTCAATTTCTGCCTATCTCTATCCAATAAATAAAGATAATAATAATAATAAATAAGATTTAAAAATTATATAAGAGTACCACCCCTGTGGTCCGGGAGGTGGCGCAGTGGATAAACCGTTGGTCTCTCAGGCATGAGGTCCTGAGTTCAATCCACGGCAGCACATGTACCAGAGTGATGTCTGGTTCTTTCTCTCTTTCTCCTACCCCTCTCATTAATAAATAAATCAAATATTTAAAATATTTTTTTTTAAAACAGTTCCCCTAACATTACTGGGTAAAGTCCCTCTGTTTATGCATGTAATACACATGCATCTATCTGCCATTCTTAGACATGTCACTTCATTTTCCTGTTTATTTCTTTATAAAGAACACTAGTTTGGAGGATCAGGCAGTAGTGCAGCAGGTTAAACACACACAGCAAGAAGTAAATAACAGGCATAAGGATCCCGGTTTGAGCCCAAAGCTCCCCATCTGCAGGGGGGTGTTGCTTCACAGGCAGTGAAGCAGGTCTGCAGTTGTCTATCTTTCTCTCTGCGTCTCTGTCATCCCCTCCTCTCTCCATTTCTCTCTGTCCTATCCAACAACAATGACATCAATGACAAGAATAATAATAACCACAACAACGATAAAACAAAAGGACAACAAAAAGGGGGGGAAATGGCCTCAGGGAGCAGTGGATTCGGGAAGGCACCAAGCCCAGCAATAACCCTGGAGGCAAAAAAAAAACCCACTAGTTTTTAACTTTGATGAGGTTCCACATATTCGTTTTCTATTGTTTCTTATTCTATACCACACTTACATCACTTCTATTACGCTGGGGTGGGAGGTGGAGATAGCACTTCTTGAGTTAGTAGAAGAGGAATTAAACCAAAAATTATTCTCTGGTTCTTAACCAAGCAGAAGATAAAAATCATTTATGTAGCTTCTTTAAAATGTACATACCTAAGCTACACCCACAAACTTCAATTAAACAGGTCTAGAGTTGACTCAGGCATCTTAGCTTTTTTGTTTTTCATTTTAAGTGCCTTTCCTCCCCCTCTCTATCACCCCTCCCCTCAATTTCTCTGTCCTATCAAATAAAATTAAATTAAATTAAATTAAATTAAATTAAATTAAATTAAAAAGGGAGAAAAAAATGGCCACCTGGTGCAGTGGATCCATTATGCTGACACGGAGGATACTGATGGTACCCCAAAATGAGAAGCATAGCTCTGAATAGTTATGGCATCATTCATTTTATGCTCAGCAGATCCCAAGGAGTGGGAGAATAAATTCAGGGCAATGAGACTGCTAAGAATTCATAGCCTACTCCTAGTAACTACGGATCTGAGTGTCTAGAGTCATAAAGAGTTGTACATAAACATACTTCAACAGGAGGTCAATTTTGCTGAGCTCAAAGTAAAAGTTGTTATAATAGGTTTTTGGTTTTTTTTGTTTTTTTTTTTAAATCAAACAGCACAAAGATGCAAAGAATGGAAAATAAGTCTACCTCCTATGGTCTAATATCTGGGCATTCAGTTCCCCTCTTCAGAGGTTCAATGAGATATTTTTATTGATAGACTTGGCAGAAAGGAAGGAAGGAAGGAAGGAAGGAAGGAAGGAAGGAAAGAAAGAAGGAAGGAAGGAAGGGAGGGAGGAAGGAAAGAAGGAAGGAAGGGAGGAAGGGAGGGAGGGAGGGAGGGAGGGAGGGAGGAATGAAGAAAGAAAGAGAAAGGAAGAAAGAGAAAGAAAGAAAATAAGAGGAAGAGAGGAAGAAAGGAAGGAAGGAAGGGAGGGAGGGAGGGAGGGAGGAAGGAAGGAGGAAGGCAGGGAAGCATGGAGAGAAAGATGAAAGGAAAGAAGGAAGGGAGGGAGGGAGGAAATGGCTCAATTAGCAGGATGTGTCTAGGTCTCAGTATGGATCCCCAATACATGCCAGATAGGTGCTCTGGTTTCTGTCTCACTCTTGTGAAATAAAATAAATCATTAGTAAAAATATTTAAAGCTGTTGTACTTTCATCCCCATAGATTTTGAGTTTATTATTATTCTTTTCCTTCTAAAGAAATGTACATACAAGCACTTTCATATGCAAATATACCTATAGGATAAATTCTTAGAAATAAGAATGCTGAGTGAGGGAGACAGAACCAGAGCATCACTTTGGCACATCAAGGATCAAACTCAGTCCAACACTTTATCCACTACACTACTGCCCAAGCCACAACATGGGCATCTTTAACTATAAGAAGTATGTCACCTCCCCACACCTATGGACATCTAATCTTTGATAAGGGGGCCCAAAGTATTAAATGGAAAAAAGAGGCTCTCTTTAATAAATGGTGCTGGGAAAACTGGGTTGTAACATGCAGAAGAATGAAATTGAACCACTTTATCTCACCAGAAACAAAAATCAACTCCAAATGGATCAAAGACCTAGATGTCAGAAGAGAAACAATCAAATACTTAGAGGAAAACATTGGTAAAACACTTTCCCGCCTACACCTCAAGGACATCTTTGATGAATCAAACCAATTGCAAGGAAGACTAAAGCAGAAACAAACCAATGGGACTACATCAAATTGAAAAGCTTCTGCACATCCAAAGAAACTATCACACAAACAAAGAGACCCCTCTCGGAATGGGAGAAGATCTTTACATGCCATACATCAGACAAGAAACTAATCACCAAAATATATAAAGAGCTCAGCAAACTTAGCACCAAAAAAGCAAATGACCCCATCCAAAAATGGGCAGAGGATATGAACAAAACATTCACCTCAGAGGAGATCCAAAAGGCTAACAAACATATGAAAAACTGCTCTAGATCACTGATTGTCAGAGAAATGCAAATTAAGACAACACCTCACTCCTGTAAGAATGGCATACATCAAAAAGGACAGCAGCAACAAATGCTGGAGAGGTTGTGGGGACAGAGGAACCCTTTTACACTGCTGGTGGGAATGTAAATTGGTCCAGCCTCTGTGGAGAGCAGTCTGGAAAACTCTCAGAAGGCTAGACATGGACCTTCCATATGATCCAGTAATTCCTTTCCTGGGGTTATACCCCAAGGACTCCATAGCACCCAACCAAAAGAGGTGTGTACTCCTATGTTCATAGCAGCACAATTCATAATAGCTAAAACCTGGAAGCAACCCAGGTGCCCAACAACAGATGAGTGGCTGAGAAAGCTGTGGTATATATACACAATGGAATACTATGCAGCTATCAAGAACAATGAACCCACCTTTGCTGACCCATCTTGGACAGAGCTAGAAGGAATTATGTTAAGTGAGCTAATTCAGAAAGATAAAGATGAGTATGGGATGATCCCACTCATCAACAGAAGTTGAGTAAGAAGATCTGAAAGGGAAACTAAAAGCAGGACCTGACCAAATTATAAGTAGGGCACCAAAGTAAAAACCCTGTGGTGAGGAGTAGACATGCAGCTTCCTGGGCCAGTGGGGGGTGGGAGTGGGTGGGAGGGATGGGTCACAGTCTTTTGGTGGTGGGAATGGTGTTTATGTACACTCCTAGTAAAATGTAGTCATATAAATCACTAGTAAATTAATACGAGAGGGGGAAAATAAATTTTATGTCTCGAAGTTTTTCAAAACACAATCTGAATCTTTTCAATATATAGGCTGTGTAATTGATATGCAGACTCTCTCAAAAGCCTAGACCAAGTAGATCAGAAGCAACCAATAGCACAGCTATATACAAGATACTGGGTACTGTACAGCAAACCCTAACAAAAAGACTTTTCAAAGTTAAACCAATTACCAAACAATGTGATGATAACATTAACTATCGATTGTCTTTTTGAACCCTAAGACAGCAGGAACCTCACATCTCCACTATAGAGCCTCTACTTCCCCCAGTCCTGGAACCCTTGGATAGGGCCCACTTTCCCGTATGCCTCTCCCAATCCATATCAAATAATATTGCATCTGCCGATCACAACCTAACCAACACGAAGATTGCCACCTCAACATGCTTCACTTCAGACTGTGTCCAGAGACTTCAGGTGTGGAATGACAACCCTTCAACTTCATTATTCGGGTGAGACCTTTCCTTTCATAGTATACTCTAATTTCATCTCAGGTGGTTCACTTTCTAACAAAGTCCCAAAACCTAGATATACACCAGTTTCTGTGAGAGAGAGAGCATATGTTCACACGTATCCGTAAACTACTGCAAAATATATGCCTGAAAGCAGAAGTGCACTAGAGTTTGCAGTGAGTATCCCCCTAACATTTCCTCTCCACTATTCCAAGCTTTGGGTCCATGATTGCTCAACAATTTGTTTAGCTTCGTATGTTAACTCTCTTTTCAGTCACCAGGTTCCAGATGTCATCAGGATGCCAGCCAGGCTTCCCTAGACTGAAGACCCCACCAATGTGTCCTGGAGCTCTGCTTCCCCAGAGACCCATCCTACTAGGGAAAGAGAGAGGCAGGCTGGGAGGATGGACCGACCAGTCAATGCCCATGTTCAGCGAGGAAGCAATTACAGAAGCCAGACCTTCTACCTTCTGCCACCCACAATGACCCTGGGACCATGCTCCCAGAGGGATAGAGAATGGGAAAGCTATCAGGGGAGGGGGTGGGAAATGGAGATTGGGTGGTGGGAATTGTATGGAATTGTACCCCTCCTACCCTATGGTTTTGTTAATTAATCCTTTCTTAAATAAAAAATAAAAAAAAAGAAGTATGTCACCATATACTCCAAACATATAGTATCTCTTCTGCCAATTTAATGATTAAAAACTGCATCATATTTTATTTAAACTGTTCAAATCAACTTGTCAAAGATATATTCAAAAGTGATATTTTAAATAAGGAGATGCCCTAATATGGAAACATACAAATAAAACTGCTTCTGCGTCCATCCAAACTCAAGACCAGAGTTTTCACATATCCTTAAACCCTTTACATTAGCACAAGCAAAGTATGCAAAAAGTAGAGCTAACAGAGAGAAGTAGTAAATAAAACTTTACTCACGTACCCAATGATTTCTCAGAATCAGCACATTAAAAATATTATCTTCACATCAAAAAGTTAATTAAAGCAAAACCATAAGCAAACTGTACTGTGTGTGTGTTTATCAAAATGGGTATATGTAACTGTTTTTTCTTTTAGACCATTAAAGAGAAAGCTCTCTTAGTAAGTTAGCTCCGGAAATAAGTAAGATTATGTAAATCTTTTACTTGCCAATAAAATTTCAGTATATTTTCCACATTCAGTGTCAAAACAAATGATATGGTGGTCCGGGAGGTGGCACAGTGATAAAGCTTTGGACTCTCAAGCATGAGGTCCTGAGTTCGATTCCTGACAGCACATGTGCCAGAGGGATGTCTGGTCCTTTCTCTTTCTCCTCCTATCTTTCTAATAAATAAATAAAATTTTTAAAAAGAAAAAGATAACGATATGAAAGCCCATATACATCTAGAGAAGTATAATGCTGATTATGCCAGTCATAGGTTCTTCTCTCTTCTTTAAAAAAAAAAAAAAAAGTGACCTTTAAGGTCATGGAAGATGGCACAGCAAGCAAATGTATGTTTTAATGTGTAAGACCACAGGTTTGATCTTGCCACCACATGGGAGAACCATGGACAGTACTAGCAAAACTCTTCTGATGGTGCAGCCCTGATTTGGTTTTACATTGTAACTAAAATATGGAAATAAAAAATTGGGCTGCAGAGGTAATTCAGAAGTATCACACACGTGCACGTGGTGATCCTAAGTCATCATTCCTAACAATGCATTCAAGAAAAAGAAACAATGACCCAAAAAAAAACCCCTCAACTATCCATATTCAACTTTAGGATCTATTTTACTGTTTCAATATAAAGATTCAACAAAGGTGGTCCAGGAGGTGGCGCAGTGGATAGGGCATCGGACTCTCAAGCTTGAGGTCTTGAGTTCAGTCCCCGGAAGCACAGGTACCAGAGCGATGTCTGGTTCTTTCTCTCTCTCTCTTCCTATCTTTCTCATTAATAAATAAATAAATAAATGATTCAACAAAGAGCAAAATCCTAAAATTGTCCTAAAAGAGACAACGTTTAGGTCTCAGGATCAGGTAATATCCAATCTGTTGCTATCAAGTTTACAATTACTACACTGTTATTAATGGATGTCTTGTTTCTCAAATTGACAAATGGTGGGGAACATTTCCTAGCTCCTGTAAATTATAGCTTAGCTAAACAGATCACTGTAACTTATCCTTTTAGGTCACCATCAGATTTTTCCACCCAGAGCTGCGACCTGTAACAAGCATGATTTCACTGCTCCTGGGCTAACAAAGTCTTAGATATGGAGAAAGAACGATAGAGGATAAGGGAAAGACAGACACCACAGTTTGGGAGCTTCCCCTTCTGCCACGGCACTCGCATAATGGTGTCAGGACTCAAAAGTAAGCTGTGAGACATCTCTTCAGTCCAAGAAAAATTGAAAGTTAGTATTTGTTACTATGGGCACTCTAGTCTTAGATAATCCTGACATTCAGAGGTCACAGACATGAAAATGCTATTTTAAATCTTTAGGTTTTGTTAACTATGGTATCATTAAGTGGAACAGTATGCCTTTGAAGTTATCCTATGATTAATTTTGGTTACAATGGGAATTTCTGCATATTTGGCTTTGACACTACATTTTACGCTTTTTAGTGATCAAACTAAACACACAGTTCTCAATCAAAAAGCCCTGTAGAGTAACCTGATAGGAGCCGGGTGCTTCAGCTCACTGCCAAACAAAAACCATGATTGCTTTATTCTACACACACATACCATTCTAGGATAGGTCAATTAATCATGAATATAACTTTTCAGACATTACATAATTTCACAAAGACTTGCTTCTAGTGTCTGCCAAAGAAAACAGCAATTTGTATCACTAGGAATAAATCTATACTTGAAAAGAAATGAAAGTTACAAATGTGAAATGGTATAAATCAGCTCTTTCATACCACCTTCCCTTATGATTTCTGTAGTAAATTTATTTTACAAAATTGATATTAATAAACAAACTAAAGTGATATAAGCTATAAAGTTATATAAATAGTGATGGGGAAATCTTAAGTAATTTTTTGTACCTACAAAGGCAGCAACTTCTAAAATATGATTAATGACGGTAAAAGTGTAAAGTCAATGCACATTGCGTATTTCTGAGTTATCCAATGTTACATGAAAGCACTGATATATTAAATCATTTCTTTTTAAAAGAAAAAAAAAAAGCAAGTCTGCTAAGTATCTTATTTAGAATATACACCTAAAGTCAAAGCAATCTTCAGCATGTTTACAAAATTCCGTAACAGAATATTTACAGGCAACAAGGCTAGAATGACAAATGCTACTAATAAGTGGCTATATTAAAATATACCAGACTTAAGTCAGATTTATCTGTAGTCACCTTTTCAAATATCATTCTCCTTCACACTATCCTTTTAAGAAATGAATTTATCTTTCATCTACTAAAAATTGAGTGAATTACTGCCTACTTTTGAAACATTCCTATGGAAAATCTACAGCTTAGTGCTGGGGAGACAGCATAATGGTTTTATGCAAAAGACTTTTGTGCCTGAGGCTCTAGGTCCAAAGTTCAATCCCAACTGCACCATAATAAACCCAAGCTGAGCAATGCTCTAGTCTTTCACTATGGCTTTCTCTCTCATTAAATTTTAAAAATAGTAATAGTATTTTAATAAGAAAGAAAATCTATAGCCTAGTCATTATCACACAAACATATATAAAAGAGACAAAAAAAAAACTAGTAGGTATGCAGAAATCAGTACAAATTACAAATCAATTACTATTTTGATCATCTTAACTTTGTTTTGCATTTACAAATATATATTTTTTCATCTTTAAAAATGAATTATTTTACTAAATATTTATTTTAATATTTTATTTTTTATCTTGGAAAGCAACAAAGAGAAATTAGGACAGAAGAAGGAGAGAGGGAGATAGACAACTGTAATAGTGCTTATGAAGCTTCGCACCTGCAGGTGTTTGTTGGGGGCTTGAACCAGCATCCTTGCACACCATAACCGTAATATGTGCACCGAACCAGGTGCTATCATTAAGCCCCTTCTTTCTTCACCTTTAAAAAAGAAGTGTTCTTATATTTCTGAATATTCTTTCAAACTAACAATGTATGTGTATACATATATGTGAGTGATGTGTATAATGAGGTGTGTTCTTCACTCCTTCAGTTAATAAGTAATTTTTTAAAAGTTAATGTTTATTGCCTGCTTACTATGTGAAAGTCCTATGTGAAGTGCTTAAATTATTTCAACAGGAGGTGGACAAGTGGCTCACCTGGCAGTAGGTACATGTTGCCATGTGGGAGGACTAGGACGTGAGGAGAGGGGAAGCTTTAGGAGTGGTTGCTGGGTGTCTTTCCCTTCTCTTTGTTCCTATGCCCCTCTGTTTCTCAGCCTTATATCTAGAGGAAAGGAAATAAAATAATGGCCTCCAGGAGCAGGGAAGTCATCAAGGCACTGAGCCCTGGCAAAAATAAATGTGTGTGTGTGTGTGTGTGTGTGTGTGTGTGTGTATTGGGTTGTCGTAAAAGCCGTGAGACACAAATCTGCGCAGAAAGGTATGTCACTACTTGTCCAACAACCTAATATTTCAACGTGACAGGTAGATATATTGACTGTACCAGGAGGAAACCCTGCACAACAAGGTTAAATAATGAACCACAAGGAGCACAGCTGCAAGTGGCAGAGCTCAGAAAGCAAGTCAGTTAACTGACCTCTGAACCTGCTTTCTTCAGCCCTATGTGGGTCTCTAAATTAGGAGAGGACCAGAACAGGGCTGCTTTTACACCTAAGTCAAGGGCAAGGGTCATTTTTGATGTGGAAATCAGAAGTGCATTTATTGGAGCTATAGGTGGTCTACTGTTGACAGAAGAGATGAAAAGGAGACAATGAGTAATTCTCAACTTAATTCATAATTACTTCTATATAAGTTGGAATTTCAGGAGTTATCTAGAACTGTCCCAAAAAGCAGATTTTGTTGGAAAGAGAGTCTAAGGAAATAATAGTTCCTGGAAGTTTGCTGAAAAGACTAGTACTGTAATGAATTCACAAGGAAGGTGTTGCCTGGAGGAACTTAAAATGAATGAAGAGAGGCTGGGGATACAGGCAGCAGATGAGGGAAATGAGATAATCCAGAGCCTGCTGGTAATTGACTTTGATGCATGGGGTGAACAGCTAGAGTAGATGCAAAAGGAAATGAGGAACCACTATAAAGATTTAAGGAAGGGATTGGCAGGTTCAGGAAGCCGACACAGCAGGAGGCTAACAGACCGCTCTGGGAAGTTGGGAAAGAAAGAAGAAGAATGATATACATAGAAACTACTGAGTTTAGTGGATTTCATTGTCATTAAAGAAAGACTGGTATCACCTATGGGAAAGTCTGTATGTTGAGAGTGAGGGAAGTTACCCAGGAATTGCTCTACATTTCATTATGTCTTTGAAATTTAAAACAAAACAAAAAAAATGTTTTACAAGGCAGAAAACTTTCTAGTGACTCTGCCAAAGTAGCTAACTTCTTAGCAATTACTCGTCATGATCTTAACAGTAATTCAGACATTTAAAACTCTTTTATGCTCTGAGGAACTATGTCTGAAACCCTGGAAATTTTTACTTGTGTTTATGCTCTAACTATTCTACACATGTCAATAAAATAAAGATGATAATTTCCAAAGAAAAATATTATATAGTCTTTTCTATTAAGTCAAAGTTATCCTCAACAAAATGTGCATATGAATAATTCATTCTCACCTGGAATGGCTAAGATGTGAACACGTTGTTCCAACATAGTTTTCTTAACAATGCACATCACAGAAATCCCTAACAGTCCTTTTCATTTACTTAAAGGGATAAAATACAAGCTTTTATGAGGGAAAACAACTTAAGCAGCTTATTGATTTGGCTTTTGGATTATTTCACAACTGAGTTTTTTTTTTTTTTTAAACAGCATACAACCAGGGGCCTATGTCTAATCAATAGTGAACATCTATCTACCTTGCAGTTGGGGCTCATGAATTAATCAACAACTACTCAAACTCAAACCATCAAGCAAAAGTCAGCAGTGACCTACATCTCTTTGAACACACTAAAACCACCCAAACAATGTTATAATTTAAAATAATGATAACACAGTCAGTCAACCTTTAACCTCTGGCCTCAAAACTAGTTGTCTCTACTCAAAAGAGTTACTTATTTCTAAGTTACCTCTTTTTGTTCCAAGCAAATAATGGCAGGAGTTAAAACTGTCACATGCAACATTTCTTGTATTGTTTTATTAGTTAGAAAATATAAGCTATGGCCTTATGCTGAAAAGGGTCAGGGGATAACCCCAAAGCTACAAGGCAAAATTAGTGGGTATGGGGAATTTGGGACTCTCCATATTATTCATTGGTCTATTGTTAGGCCAAGTGACCTGTTTCCCAATCAGCCTGTGAACTAACAGAGGGAAAAATGAAGTGTAAGCAGAAAGTCTCTCCTTGAGAGCTGCGATTATATAAAGAAGGTTTTATTTCTAATTATGGTCATATAATTACAGACACTTTAAGGAGCAGAATCTGTTCTCCCTGGTGTAAGCAACTCACTGATTTAGGCTCTCTTGAAGCCAGCAGCCAAGTGGCAGTGGCACAGATCCAGGAGTTCCTTAAGGAGAACAGATGGACAGCTATTCCTCCCCCCCCCCACCCCCCAAAAAAGAGCTCCCTGATGTCACCCAGCAATGAGATGCAAAAGCTCAATAAATACACTATCCTCATTCAGGTGTTACATGCATCAAACAAAAGGATCTACAATGCCAAAAGATATTTTTCTCACTGGGAGTAAATAATAGCACACTTGGTCTCCCATTCTCTCCCTTGTTGATTACTGAAGTCTTTACAATACTTTGAACTGATAATAAAATCTACTTCATTTTAAGGATTATCATTTCAGGTTTTCCAAAAGCTACATTTTACCTAGGCTTTCAGAACAGAATTTGTTAGAATGGTAGTATAGCTCAGTGGGAGTATATCTAACTGTAGAATGTGTTAGAGAGCTTCTAAAAAGGTTGTTAAATCTTTCACATCACACCATGTGTGCTTAACCCGCTGCCCAGCCCTCCAAGTCTATACATATTTATGAAATGGAGTTGAAATCTAGAACTCCAAAGATAAAGACAATTCTAAGAAATAACAAGTAAGTGAGTGGAGAATTCTAGCAAGTTACTGCAATAAATGACTTCTAGGCATCCTTCCCTGAACATGCCAGATCACATCTGATCTCAGGACCTACTTAGTACCTGGATAGGAGACCACCTAGGAATACTAGGTGCTGCAGAACATCTGAAAGGTTGAAATACACTGTAGTTTAAGGAATTCAGGGCTCAGAATCTAGAATCAGATTTCTTTTTGTTGATTTCTAGCTCTGCCACTTCATGAATGTATGACCTTAGTGAAATATAAATAATACCCCTTTTACATTTCTGTCTGTAAAATGGGAATTAAAATTACAGAAAACCACATATATAAAATGCTTAACACAGTGTCTATAGTATGTGATACCTGCTCAATTAACGTTAGCAGGAATAACTAACACTGGTGTCTAATATGGCTATTTTGGCTAATCATTGACTGTACCTTCTATTCATCTGTATAAAAAATACAAACTATGGTGGTCCAGGAGGTTGGTGCAGTGGATAAAGCATTGGCTTCTCAACCATGAGTTCAATCCTGGGCAGCACATGTGCCAGAATGTTATCTGGTTTTTTCTCTCTATGCCTATCTTTCTCATGAATAAATAAATTCTTTTATTTATATATATATATAAACTATGTACTATGCCACAGAAGATTCAAAGAGTGGACATATCAACTATGAATCTGATGGTTTGCAAACTATTGGGGAAATAATAAATTCCATAAAAAAGGAATCCCAAAACAACAAGGGCAACAAAAGGGGAAAAAAATGGCCTCCAGGAGCAGTGGATTCGTGGTGCCCCAGCAATAACCAAGCCCCAGCAATAACTGTGGAGAAAAATAAATTAAAATAAGGAATCCCATAACATTCCTTTCTTCAGTGGCATTTTTTGGATAAGGTTAGCAAGTCCCATTCTAAAAGGCCAGTATGATATATGCCTCTTAAAAGAAAACTATGACAAGCAACTATGAAACCTTAAGCACCTCAAGAATTGACCTCTGTCAACTACATATCTAAATAAAACTGATGAAAACTGGTTTTCTTTATAAATTCATATGACTAAAGAAATGGGTAGGGCGGGAGATGGTATAACAGTTATGCAAACAGATTTTCATGCCTGAGGCTCTATAAGGTCCTGGGTTCAATCCCCCATACCACCATAAGTCATAGCTGAGCAGTGCTCTGGTTATTAAAAAAAAAAAAAAAAAAAAAAAAAGTTTGAGCACCTACAATTGCTGGCAGAAGAGATTTCAATTAGAAATAAATAGCACAGGGTGGGTAGGGAGGGTAGCGCACTGGGTTAAGCACACATAGTATTAAGTGGACAAACCTGCATAAGGACCCAGGTTTAAGCCCCGGGCTCCCCAACTGCAGGGGGGGTCGCCTCACAAGTGGTGAAGCAGGTCTGCAGGTGTCTGTTTTTCTCTCCCGCTCTGTCTTCCCCTCTGCTCTCAATTTCTCTTTGTCTTACACAACAGCAACAACAATGGAGAAAAAAAAGATGGCTGCCAGGAGTAGTGGATTCATAGTGCAGCCACCGAGGGAGGCTGGGAGGGAAGGACGAGAAAGGGAGGAAGGGAGGAAGGAAGGGAGGGAAAGAGAAAGGGAGGGAGGGAGGAAGGGAGGGAGGGAGGGAGGGAGGGAGGGAGGGAGGGAGGGAAAGGAAAAGAGCACGGGACAAGGGAAGTAGATATGGCTAGAAAGAGGAAGGGGTGGCTGTAATGATTAAAATACATAAACAAGGATTCATGGGGGTGTGTGTGTGTGTGTGTGTGTGTGTGTGTGTGTGCTTTAGATGGAAAGCCAACTTGGCAAGAGTCTCAAATTAAAAAAATCAAACAAGACACCACAACTACAAAGCACTCTTAACTGACCACCATGTAACAAGCTAACCAGTCCAGAGCTCTATATTTAAAAAAAAAAATTTTTTTTAATTAACATTAGTAGCAAATGAACTACTGTCCTGGACACTCAGGCACTTCTGCTTCCACCCGTTAGGGTCTACATTTAATTAGATTTGCTTTCTACATCTGTTTATGGCAGTTGTGCCTACTACTATAATCAAGTAAATTAATTAAACAGTGTTATCCAGCACCCAATAAACTATGTGTAAAAAAGAATTTAAGGGGAGACGGGCAGTAGCGCAGCAGGTTAAGCGTAAAGATCCCGGTTCAAGCCCTCGGCTCCCCAACTGCAGGGGAGTCGTTTCACAGGCAATGAAGCAGGTCTGCAGGTGTCTATCTTTCTCTCCCCGTCTTCCCTTCTTCTCTCTATTTCTCTCTGCTCTATCCAAAGACAGCAGCAACAACAACAACAGTAATAACCACAACAATGCTAAAACAACAAAAGAAACAAAAGGGGGAAAAAATAGTCTCCTGGAGCAGTGGATTCATGGTGCAGGCACGGAGCCCCAGCAATAAGCCTGGCGGCAAAAAAAAAAAAAGAATTTAATCCCTATGGGCCCTTAGGTAACACATAGGCCTATGGGGGGGAAATCAGGGTCCGGGAGACAGTTCCCTGGATAGGGTGCACACTTCACTGTGTACAAGAGCTAAGTCACAACGTGGGAGCACCAGGAAAAGAGGAGGCATAATAAATGGTGCTGTGGTCTTTTTCCTTCTCTGTCCCTCACTCTCTATCAGGACGATGGTGGGGGGGGGGATTGGGATTCTGACAGGAAAGGTAGAATTGTAAAGGTGTGTGTTAACAAAGCCTTGGGGGGAAGGGAAAGGGGTAAAAAAAACATAGAAGGGAATTATAGTCTGTAAGAATTCTGCATTCAACTTTACTTCACAAGTGCCTTAAGTGAGACTGAAAACCACTGAGGAAAGAGATGAGCTGTATGCCTTGCCCAAAGAATAGCCTGGACTTTCCATCAAACAATGGGAAAATATTATTCATTATGAAATATATACATTATAAAAATGATTTTTATCCCTCACTCATAACTACTTTTTGGATTAACTAGTCAATTCCAATTCTTATCATATTGCCCCCCAAAATGAATCACATAAATATTTATTTTTTGTTTTATTTTAATTAGAAGGAGATACAGAAAGAGACCAGTATACTGATCAGCACTGAAGGATCGATCCTGAAACTCTGAAGCCTTGGTCATGAAAAGTCTTTTTTACATAACCATGATATCTGCCACAGACAAAATTACATAAATATATGCTTATTACTAATTAATTTTAATTTTTTATTGGGACTCAGTGCCTGGACAATGAATCCACCACCCCCCCAGCAGCCTTCCCCGCTTCTTTCTTCTATTCTGATAGGACAGAGAGAAATTGAAAGGGAGGGAGTCGGGCAGTAGCACAGCCGGTTAAGTGCACGTGGCACAGAAGCGCAATGACCAGAGTAAGGATCCTGATCTGAGCCCCAACTCCCCACCTGCAGGGAAGTTGCGTCACAAGCGGGGAAGTAGGTTTACGGGGAAGTAGGTTTACAAATGTCTTTCTCTCCCCCTCTCTGTCTTCCCCTCCTCTCTCCATTTGTCTCTGTCCTATCCAACAACGACGACATCAATAACAACAATAATAATTACAACAATAAAAAAGGACAACAAAAGGGAATAAATAAATATTTAAAAGTATAAAAACAAGGGCAACAAAAGAAAATAAATGAATAAATATAATTTTTTTAAAAATTGAAAGGGAAAGGGAAGATAGACATCTGCTTCCCTGCTTCACTACTCATGAATCTTCCTTCCTGCAGGTGGGACTTGGGGATTTGAACCAAGGTCCTTGCACATGGTAATGTATATGTTCATCAGTCACTCCACCCCTTATATGCACATTCTTAAGTAAAAATTATCCCATAACCTGCACCTTCATATAGGAGGGAACCACTATTCAAACACACACATTTTTATAATCATATTCACTATGAGTCATTTTAGTTAAACTTAAGTGAGTCAAGATAACAAGTAAATTAAATATAAACTTCATTAACTATTTTGCCTACAAAACTCCAATCTGAATATTGAAATTAAATAGGTTTTTGTGTTGTGTTGATGAAACCAATACATCTTCATTTTAGCTAATGCAAGTAAGTCCTTTACATTAAGCACTAAAGAAGTCTAAATAGAGATTAAGTATTTTCAAAGTATCTTAAAATAATTGCAAAAGGATAAATACAACAAGGATAATTAATCAGTCTATGAAATGTGAAAAACAATCATGTCTCAAATAATTTGCTGGTGATTGACTGTATGACCTAAATAAGGAGCTGGGTGATGGCACAATCAGTAAAGTGCACAAGATCCCTGGGTCCCTAACTTCAGCGGGCAGTGTCACAAGCAGTGAAGCAGTGCTGCAGTGTCTGTATTTCTAGCTCCACCTCTTTCCCTATTTCACTCTGTCTCTATCGGCTGGAAGGGAGGCAGGAAGGACTTAATAATATTACCCTAAAGAGTGGGGGGAGGGCCTAGGAGACAATTTATCTGGCAGAGCAAACCCTTTTTGTGTGTTGAGAGTCTGAATTTGAGCTCCAGCGCCATGGGCAGCACCACAGAGTACTCTGGAGTGGTGCAGTGGTACAATGATGTTTCTCCTGACACTAGGGCTTCCTCTATGGAGTGACTTTTTCAGATGGAGAGCCAGGGACTGAGACCACGGCATCAAACCCTTCTCCAGTGTGGTGGAAGTTGGGGGTGAAACTCAGGCCATACACATTACAAAGCAGCACACTATCCAAATGAGCAGTTTTGCTAGCCTTCCCCTCTTCCCAAAAATTAAAGAACGCAAAATTGGGCTGGAGAAGCTGGTAATGGGTATAGTACATGCATTAGACCCTGGGTTCAATCCTGGCATGTCTCTCTCACACACATGCATGTAGACAGCCTACTTGTGCTCGTTTTCTTGAGTGGATTAAAACTACACCTGTGATGTTTTAATAAGAATTGTTTTAATGGAGCCAGGCAGTAGCACACTTGGTAAAATGTAGACATTGCCAAACATAATGACCCACTCCCTACATTCAAGGAGAAAGCTGTACAAGGAGGGAAGTAATTACCTCTTCTGTCTATCTCCCCCTAGCCTCTCAATTTCTTTTTGTCTCTATCAACAAAAAGGGGGGATATTATGATAACCCTGAAAGCAATGAAAAAAATTTATTTTTAAAAGAACTTTATTCATAAATCTTGTAACTTATTATTAATAACAAATAAAAACTGAAAAGAACTTTATGTGCTTTCTTTCTTAAGTGTGTTAAAACTAAAAATATTTTACTTAGTATGCATTGTTTTGAATACATGCATACTGGTTATACATGTTAAAGTAGCAGCTTAATCAGATCCATATCTATTTTTTCCTCTCAATGATCCATAGCATATTTATCACAATTTCAAACAATTTGCTCTAAGGGTGGTTATTTGGCTACAGCTTCTTCTCTTTCTCCTTCTCCTTCTTTTCTTCTAGCATGATCATTTCACAGACTAAAAAAACCACTAAGTAGGGATTGTTTACTGGATTATGCTCTGTGCATGATGATGAATATACTGATGGCATTCAGTCAATGTATGAGTAATGATAACACTGCTATTCGTTTATTTTTAAAATACTTTATGTTCACAGAAAAAATATTTATCACAGGATTTTCACTGAATGTAAGAGCATCTGTAACACAGGATAGAAACCAAATGTTTTCAAAACAGAGTGCCTGGAAACATTAGCCAGAACTTATACAGCCAAAAATTTGTTTGGTTTTTTTTTTTCTTTTGGCAGGCTTATAAAATAGATCTGACATTCTGGTTAGAAATTAAATCCCTGTGGTCCAGGAGGTGGTGCAGTGGCTAAGAAACTAGACTCTCAAGCATGAGGTCCTGAGTTCAATCCCTGGCAGCACATGTACCAGAGTGATGTCTGGCTCTTTCTCTCTCTCCTCATATCTTTCTCATTAAAAAATAAATAAATAAAATCTTAAAAAAGAAAAAAGAAAAGAAATTAAATCCCTACACCTAATATAGACCTATTAGCTGTTTCCAAAATGGAGACCCCAAATCTTCATCTGCAATATTCTTGCATTTAGAGTCATGATTAGTCAACAATTTATCCTGCTTTATATCTTAACTTTTTTTTCAGCCACCAGGTAGGTTCCAGATGCTACCATGATGCCAACCTGACTTCCCTGGGCAGATGGCCCCACCAATGTGTCCTGGAGCCCTGCCTCCCCAGAACCCTGCCCGACTAGGCAGAGAGACAGGTTGGAAGTATGGATCAACCTGCTAACGCCCATGTTCAGCAGGGAAGCAATTATAGAAGCCAGACCTTCCATATTCTGCACCCCATAATGACCCTGGGTCCATACTCCCAGAGGGATAAAGAATAGGAAAGCTTCCAATGGAAGGGATGGGAGACGGAGTTCTGGTGGTGGGAACTGAGTGGAATTATACCACTTTTTTTTTAATATTTATTTATTCATTTTCCCTTTGTTTTTGCCCTTGTTTTATTGTTGTAGTTATTATTGTTGTTGTTATTGATGTCTTCATTATTGGATAGGACAGAGAGATATGGAGAGAGATGGGGAGACAGAGAGAGGGAGAGAAAGATAGACACACCTGCAGACCTGCTTCCTAGCTTGAAGCCTGTCCTTGTGCTTTGCGCCACCTGTGCTTAACTGCTGCACTACCACCCGACTCCCGGAATTATACCCCTCTTATCCTATGGTCTTGTTAATATTTCCATTTTATAAAAAAAAAAAAAATTAAAAAGAAACTAAATCCCCAGTATTAGGTAAAAGAAATAAATTTCACTTGAGAGAGATGAATATTTTCAAATTCCACTAAGAGAAAGGCAGGGAGAAGCATAAAATTGTGAAAGACAGGGGCCAGGAGATTACTTTACCTAGAGTACACACACGTTACCAAGTACTGGAACCTAGGTCTGAGGCCCCTGCCCGGCACACCAGAGCACCACGCAGAGGGAATTGCTATGGTGTCTTGCCATCTCTCTGATTTTCTCTCTCCCTTTCAGTCTCTACAGAAATTAATGGATTAGAGTAGGGCCAGTGAAATTGCTCTTAACTCAAGTTTGAACCCAGTCACCACTGTATTGAAAGAAGCTTTATTGCTGTGGTCTTTTCATTCTCTCTGGAAAGAAGGAAGAAAAGAAGAGAGGGAGGGAGAGAGGAAGGAAGGAAGGAAGGAAGGAAGGAAGGAAGGAAGGAAGGGAGGGAGGGAGGGAGGGAGGGAGGGAGGGAGGGAGGGAGGGAGGGAGGAAGGAGAAAGGAAAACTACATAGCCAGAGGCAGGTGTGAAGCAGGGAAGAGTCCCAATTGGGACAAAATGTGTGCTTGCTGGTTCCAGGCACTCTGCAATGCAGCACAAAGTTGCAGCAGAGCTTAGAAACTCTATGTGCAGGCACCAAGCCCCAGCTTCTTCCCTCCAGGAGGGGGAACAAAATGACTCAGGATCAATGAAAAAATATAGCAAGCTGCTAAGGAAAGAAGGAAAATGATATGCAAAGGTAGGGCTAACAAGTTTTCATAAGATTTCTCATCACAAATTTAAAAGGCAAGGACAGAGTAGAACAACAGACATATGGTTGTCAGAAAAGTCATGACACATTTTTATATGAAAAATGTCATGATTTTACATACACACAATAAAAGTGATCTCACATGAACAGAAACGAAGTTGCTACCACTAGCCTGGCTTTGCAAGAACTATTTAAAGGAGTCCCACAAGAAAAATGCAACTATTGATAGATCACAAATTAACACTACACACCAACCCCATGGGCAAGTAAAACTACAATGCAATTAATGCATGGAAATACATACAGTTGAAACTTTTCTCCAGGAAGGAAATTTCTCACGGAGGAAAGGCACCCCAGCAACTGGGAGAAAATATATGCACATTGCCCATCTGATAAAATACTGATAGCGGGAGTCGGGCTGGTTAAGCACAGGTGGTGCAAAGATCAAGGACTGGTGAAAGGATCCCGGTTCAAGTCCTGGCTCCCCACCTGCCTATCTTTCTCTCCCCCTCTGTCTTCCCCCTCCTCTCACCATTTCTCTCTGTCCTATCCAACAACAATGACAACAATAATAACTACAACGGCAACAAAGGGGAATTAAAAAATAAATATTTTTTTAAAAAGATTGATAGCAAGCATTTGTTTTAAAAAAAAAAATCAGGGCAGGGGGTAGGTAGCATAATGGTTATGTAAAGAGACTCTCCTGCCTGAGGCTCCAAAGTCCCAGGTTCAATCCCCCATACCACCATAAACCAGAGCTAAATTGTGCTCTGGAAAAAAAATTAATTAATTAAAAAAATCATAGTTAAAGAACCACAACAAAACTATTAAGAAGTGGGCAAGGGGGGCCAGGCAGTGTCATAAACATGGCTCTGTGCACATTTTATAACACACAGAGACCCAGTTCAAGTCCTCAATCCCTATCTGCAAGACGCAAGCTTCATGAGTGGTCAAGCAGTATTATAGGTATTTCTCTCCGCATTTCTACCTTCCTTTCCTCCTCTCTGCCCTAGCCAATAAAAAGGAGAAGAGGAAGAAAGAAAGAAAGAAAGAAAGAAAGAAAGAAAGAAAGAAAGAAAGAAAGGAAGAAAGAAAGGAAAATTTCTGCTGGGTGCAGTAGGTTTATCATGCAGGTGCCAAGCACCAAAAAGTGGGCAAAAAGTCTAAACAGTTTTATTTCTATTCTTCCAGATAAAATGGATGGAAATGGAGGTGATTATATTTAGTGAATTAAGGAAGCAAACAACTACTACTAGAATATAAGGAACTGAGACCCATGAACGAGCAAACAAAAAAAGAATAACCAAACTTTCTCTAAGAGAGAACTATAATGGTTATAGTTGAATGGGGCAGATAGACAACTTTGGTGATAGATGTAGTATGAAACTATAACCTTGTAATTCTATGATCTTCTAATAATTGTTGGATAAGTTTTTTTAAAGAAATGATTTTTCCGCTCTCTTGCTACCACTTGGATATAACTTCAAGGAATCATGTTAAGTAAGATAGACTGGAAATGATGAATGCCAGATGATCTCACACAGGAAAGTAGAGGGGAAACTTTAATTAGCTATGCTCCACTGCAGCATATCCAAGGACTGAGGGGGACAGGACAGAAGGGTGTTCAGAGAGAGGCGGAAACCCACTGTGTTATGATGAAGGATGATGAAAAGGTGATGGAAGGAATGGTGTGCTGGCATCTATCATATGGAGGAGATAGGAAACTGTACACATGTGAAAACAACAGGCTTAGAAATCATCGTTTCCCCCCAATCAAGTTAACTTAAAAAACAAAATCGAACAAAAATGGGAGCTAGCTGACCTAATAGGGCACCTACCTGCCTTACCATGTATGAAGCCCTAGGTCTGAGCCCCAGAAACACATGGGCATAACCGCACCTAGGGAAGTTGCACAGTTGGTGGAAGTTGGGGAAGTTGTAGCACACAGGTGCTACAATGTCTCTATCTGAAATAAATAAAAGAATGGGTAAAAAGAAAAAAGGCTATGATGATTCCACAGCTTTACATTTATTGACTGTGTGTAACTCTTCACTACCACATTTGATCCTCACAGCCCTATGTGAGAAGAGGAAATCTAAATAAAGACCCCAAAATGCAGGAATGTCGCACAGAGCTGATCTACACAAAACAGTAGACCAAGACTTGTTCAACTAAACCAGTTAATCAATTTACTACTTTTTTTACGTGATTTTACTACTTCAAGAGCTTTTCCATCCAGATAGAGACAGGAGGAAGGGGAGGGGGAAAGAGACACTGCAGCACTAGTGCTTCCTCTAGTGCTAGAGCATCTCCCACACGGCACCAGAGCTTGAACTTGGGCTGTGTGCGAGGCACATTCCTTACCAAGTGAGCTATTACTTGAGCCCTATACCAAGATTTAGAATTTCACAGATAAATACAACATGGTCTTTGTGTTAACAGAGATGTGCGATGATATGGAAGGAGTAAACTGACATTTACACTGGGTCTTTAAAGGCTGGACATCATGAGGTGAAAAAAAACCAGACCATGTGAGGAACATGTGTATGGGCAGTACCTATGAAAAGACCTGAGTTAGTTAAGTACACACAAACTTGAAATAATTATGTATAAATATATGTAAAGCAAGTGCACATGAAACAAACAGTTCTTATATGCACTACTAGCAGCTTAAAAAAAACAAAAAACATTCATTCCATTGTTGACCCATCTAAAACCTTCAAGATTATAAGCAACTTCAGAATCAAATGAAACAATGGTGTGAGTGCTAACAATATACCTATTAGTATCCATTCAAGTGCAGGCTCACTGAGCCCTGCACCTACCTGATGCAATTGAACAGTTATCTGTGTGGGTATTTACTGGTGTGCCACACCATCCTCCATTTGAGTCACTGGCTACCACTTCAACACAGTACCAACTGTATTTGCTCTGTGTACTGTTCTATTTCCCACACACATGCAGTGTCAGTGTCAGACACAGAGTGAGCATTCTTTCAATGAAAGGATATCAGTAACTGTTATAAAGGAATTTCAAGTCTAGCAGAATGGAATGACACCTGAAAATTAATAGAAATACTATATAATGAATATTTTAAGAGTTATTGTTAAAGAATTTTAAAAATACAAATAAAAACGGTGTAGTCGTATATCCTCCTGCATATCACCCTTTATAGAGTTTCTACTTCTTAATAATTTGATTTTATAACAAGTACTAAATCCTACAGAACCTATGTAACCCTGTGAAACAAATGAAGCAATAAAAGTGACTCAATTTTCAGGTGTAAACTTCACAAAATGCTTTATTCTTTGGCAACCACTGTGATTACTAATGTCTTTGTAAGGATGATGAAAAAGAAATGTTGTTATGAGACCAAAGGAAGGTAGAACAGAAATAAAACTAGACCTGCTAAGGAAATCTTCATTGCAAATTTTCACGGGTTTGGGGCAGATTAAAGAGAAGTATAAAATTATTATCTCACAATTTGAACTAAAAAGTGAAGTAGATATTTTACATTTTCGTTTGATACAAAATGTAAAAGATCTCCTTTGTCATCCCACAAATTCCGATATTAGACCTTCAGTTTTCAGATGTTAAGATGTAGTTTATGCCTCAAAGGCTCAAAATAAACAAAATTTTTAAAAATTCAATAGAGCAAACAGATCTCATCACAGAGTAGTAGAAAGCATTTAACTGGTGGAGAAATATAATAGGCAGGGGCCTGGTGGTGTTGCACCAAGTTAAGCACACATAGCACGAGGTGCAAGACCCACACAAGGATCCGGGTTCCCCATCTGCAGGGGGGTGCTGCTTCACAAGCAGTAAAGCAGTTCTGCAGGTGTCTTTCTCTCCCCATGTCCTCTCAAATTCTCTCTGTCCTATCCAATAAAATTTTTTTAAAAAATGCCACCAGGAACAATGAATTCATAGTAAAGATGAGGAGCCCCAGTGATAAGTCTGGAGATAAGGAGGGAAGCGAGGGAGAGAGAGAAGGAAGGGAGGGAGGGAGGGCTCTCTCTACAGCATAAAATTATTATTTTTTCCCCCAGCAAATGGAGGGCTGTCTTAAACAGCATACCAGGAAGCGAGTCAGGATTCTAATTTTTTTTTAAGTTACCCTATTTCTTAGTTAAGAAGCTATATTTTGGGGTCAGGTGGTGGCACACCTGGTTGAGGGCATGTACTACAGTGAGCAAGGATCTAAGTTCAAGGCCCTAGGCCCCATCTGCAGGAGGGAAGCTTCATGAGCACTGGAACAGTGTTCACAGTGTTTCCTTCTCTTAGCACCCCTCCCTCCTGATTTCTGTCTCTAGCCAATAAAATAAAATAAGGCTATATTTTTGGGGGGAGGAGCCATAGAAATTATGCTAAAAGACTTTCATGCCTGAGGCTGCAAAATCCCAAATTCAATCCCCCACACCACCATAAATCATAGCTGAACAGCGCTCTGGTTAACCATGGGATTTTCAAAGTAAACCAAATTCCCTAATAATTTTGTTACAATAATAACTTCTTATTGCCTTCTTAAACTCCCAAGGCATCAGGAACCCTCCCCATTCTATATAAAACCTGTATTTCTCCCAGTCCTAGAAACTCCAGGGCATGGCTTGCCTTCCTGTATGCATCATTTGATCCATACCATTTGATACTGCCATCTGCTGAGCTCAAAGCAACCAGTACCACCCTCAACGCCGTTCACTTCGGATTTTGTCCAGAGACAACAGGTGGTGTCAGTTCCATATTGGGTGGTGTACCTCCTAACATCACAGAACCTAGATATAGATCAGGGCCCATGAGACAGAACACATGTACACATGTACCCATTAGTTAGGGGGAAATATACACCTTAAAGCAAAAGTGCACAATAGTTTGCAGTGACCAAACACAGCAAGCAAATAGAAAGACTTAAAAAAAAAAAAAAGACACCATAAAATGATACTTATATACTTTCCCCATATTTGGGAATTACTCTCTTCCCTGATCCAGCTTTCTAGTCCTATTCCCAACTCTGACACCATCTCCCCAGGCAATACTTTAGGTCCATCTGCACGTTATCTGTCAGGCTCAGGCAAAGATCAGTGGAGTCATGGGGCCCCTGGAATATACTTAGGATGGACCTAAAGCTTTTTCCAAAATGGAGGTCTCAAAACTCATCTGCTATATTCTTGCCTTTAGGCTCTTGATTATTAAACAATTTGTTCTGCTTTGTATCTTATTCAGCCACCAAGTTGCAGATGCTACCATGATGCCAACCTGACGTCCCTGGACAGAGGACCTCATCAATGTACCCTGGACCCCTACATCTCCTCACCTCTGCCCCACTAGGGAAAAAGATAAGGACAGGCTGGGAGTATGAGTCCACCTGCTAATGCCTGTGTCCAATGAGGAAGCAATTACAGAAGCCAGACCTTCCACCTTCTGTATCCCATATTGACCCTGGGTCCATATTCCCAGAGGGATAAAGAATGGGAAAGCTTTCAAGTAAGGCGATGAGATGCGGACTCTGGTGGTGGGAATTGTGTGAAATTGTACCTCTCTTATCCTATGGTCTTGTCGATGTTTTTTATGTATAAATAAATTAATAACAATTTTTTTAAAGTGTTGCTTTGACAATACCTTCTGGCTTTTAAAACCCCACCATGAGCAACCTGGGAGGTGGTACAATAAGGAGTTGGACTCTCTCAAGCATAAAATCCCAAGTCTAACCTCTAGCATCAGATATGCTGGGGTGATGTTCTGTTCCCCCCCCCAAACCTTTAAAAGATAAAAAGAGGGGGGTCGGTGGTAGTGCAGAGGGTTAAGCGCACATGGCGCAAAGCACAAGGACCAGTGTAAGGATCCTGGTTCAAGCCCCCGGATCCCCAGCTGCAGGGGGGTCGCCTCACAAGTGGTGAAGCAGGTGTGTGGTTGTCTAGCTCTCTCCCCCTCTGTCTTCCCCTTTTCTCTCCATTTCTCTCTGTCCTATTCAACAATGACCCCAATAACAACAATAATAATAACCACAACAATGATAAAACAACAAGGCCAACAAAAGGGAAAATAAATAAATACTTTAAAAAAAAATGAAAAGAGGGGGTCAGGCAGTAGCGCAGTAGGATAAATGCATGTGGTGCAGTGTGCAAGGACCAGCGCGTAAGGATCTCGGTTTGAGCTCCCCACCTGAAGGGGGGTCACTTCACAAGCAGTGAAGTAGGTCTGCAGGTGCCTTTCTCTCCCTCTCTGTCTCCCCTCCTCTCTCGATTTCTCTCTGTCCTATCCAACAACATCAATGACAATAACGACAATAACAAGTGCAACAAAATGGGAAAAAATGGCCTCCAGGAACAGTGAATTCATAGTGCAAGCACCAAGCCCCAGCAATACCCTTGGATGCAAAAAAAAAAAAAAAAAGTGAAAAGAAAGTATACAAAAAAAACCATGAGAATTAAGTAGGAGAGATTTAACCAAAATAGGTATTGCCCAAGGTTAACATCCTCTTTTTTTTAAACGTAAAACTTTTGGGAGTCGGCAGTAGCACAGCGGGTTAAGCACACATGGCTCAAAGCACAAGAAGTGGAGAAAGAATCTGGGTTCGAGCCCCGAGATCCCCACCTGCAGAGGAGTCGCTTCACAGGTGGTGAAGCAGGTCTGCAGGTGTCTGTCTTTCTCTCCCCCCATTTGTCTCCCCTTCCTCTCTCCATTTCTCTCTGTCCTATCCAATAATGACTACATTAATAACTACAACAATAAAACAACAAGGGCAACAAAAGAGAATAAATAAATATTTAAAAATAAATAAAATAAACTTAAAACTTTTAATACTTTGGTTTGCAACATGTTTTTTAGTTGTTCCCATTCTTTGAGTCTTTGTCCAATACAAGCTTTCATTTGAATATACCACTCACATTGTTGCTTGATGTTTATACGGTTGTCTTACTATAACCTCTATCACAATTGGCAGAATGTATTATTATTTGGAAGTCACTAGTTTATGGTGAAGTTAAAAGGGAAAAAAAAAAACAAGTTAATATACTGCATTACGACTACTTTATAGTTGGGCTGCTTTTTTATTTTTAAGCATTCTAGGAAATCTATTGTAACAAATTCAAAATACAAGCAAACATAACACACTTTTTTTTTAAATGCATTGGGACAGAAAAAGAGTAAAACTTTTAAATAAAAAAACCAAGTTTTGAATGGTTAACGATGCCATCCACCTTCTGAGATGTGCCACCTTTCCCTTTCCACCACCACCTCTTTATCTCAGTAACTTCATTTCTCCAGTTATTTGGGGCAGTATCCTTGAAATCTTTTCTTTAGCACTGTACATCAAACTACATCTATGTGTTCTGTTAGCTCTATTTCAGAATAGAGCCAAATCTCTCAATTTGTCACCATTCTCTACACAAGGGATGGAGAACGTCTGACCTTAGGGACTGAAATCATTTGGTCTGGCCAACTGAAGCATTTCTTCAGCAATGCTTAAGCAATCTTAAGTAATTATTTTATATATCATTACTAATATGTTACAAGATAATAAGATTACAGTGTATAGCTCCACACCACACCCACCAAAGTTCTGTATCCCTACCCTTCCAACTCCCAAAGATAACCACCATAGTCCTCAAAAGTCTTAGAAACAGTTTACTTTTAAGTGCTAATTTTTTTTAAATATTTATTTTATTTATTTATTCCCTTTTGTTGCCCTTGTTGTTTTATTGTTGTAGTTATTATTGTTGTTGTTGTTGTTGGATAGGACAGAGAGAAATGGAGAGAGGAGGGGAAGACAGAGAGGAGGAGAGAAAGATAGACACCTGCAGACCTGCCTCACCGCCTGTGAAGCGACTCCCCTGCAGGTGGGGAGCCGGGGTTCGAACCGAGATCCTTATGTCGGTCCTTGTGCTTTGCGCCACCTGCGCTTAACCCGCTGCGCTACAGCCCGACTCCCTAAGTGCTAATTTTTATGCTGATCATTTAGTACGGCCCACAAATGCTCTGATAAAAAAAAATATATATATATATATATATATATATATATATATATATATGTATGTATATGATTTCCTAGAAAAGTTCTTTTTTTGAGCACCATTCCATCTGTCTGTCAACCTGTCTTCCTTTCCTTAAAAGGCTGAGATTGGGGGCCAGGCAATAATGCACTGGCTTAGGTGCACATAGTGTGAAACACAGAGACAGGCACAAGGATTCTGGTTCAAGCTCCCTGGCTCTCCACCTATGGAGGGGTCGCTTCACAGGCAGTGAAGCAGGTCTGCAGATGTCTATCTTTCTTCTTCCCTCTCGATTTCTCTCTGTCTTATCCAACAACAACAAAAATGGAAAAAATGGCCGCCCGGAGCAGTGGATTCATAGTGGAGGCACCAAGCCCTGGAGGCCAAAAAAAAAAAAAAGCATTAAAAAAAACTAGATTAATAACCTAGAAGACATTTCCTAATGTCCTAAGCTTGATAAAGTTTCTCTAAAATAACAATTTACAGTTTATTTCTGGCACTTTATCAAATTTGATTTGTAATACCTACATTTCTATTTTAGAGAATCACATTATATACTCTGAGAACAAGAAAATTTTTTTTAAACAAACTAAAAAGCCATCTCTACACTCAAACATGTCCAAAAAGTGAGCAGTATTCTTAACTAGCTTCTGGCAACCTACAAAAGCACAAGTTATTTTAAGACAAAGATTCATATGGACACATTTACAGAAGCTAATACTCACGTGCTGTTCTTCCAATGAAAAGGTTACTGACCTATCAGTAGGAGTTGTCTTTTCTGGTAGAGATGATAGATTTGCCCTGTCTTTTCTACGCCCCTACTCTGTCCCCATAATGAGGTATGCCATATATGTCCAGACAGCTGGCAAGGGGGAGTCAGGTCTATGGCCATGGGCCAGAGGAAATCTTACCAACCCATTCAGAGCCTGAACCTATGACCTATGTCTCATTAACACCTTCTCCCAAGCAGCAGAGCTGCCACAAAAATCAACAGTGGCTTAAGCCATCTTGCTTATAAGTGAAACAAATCAGGTCAATCTGACAATCAATAGTTCAAGCAGCCACTAGAAAATTGTCCAAAGTATACAGGATCCAACTGTCCAAAGTATACAGGTGAGGAGAAATGATAAAGGTTTTTCACTCTTGATTTGGGGGTTACCCCCAAGTAAAGATAAAGCTGAAAGGAGAGATAATGTAAAAGGCAAGTCTGTTTTCAACCCCAGGTATTCAGTGTGTATTAACAATGATAGAAAGTAAAGAAAGAACATCAACAGCTTCCGAGTTTATATCCTTATTGCCCTCTGGCTAGAGCACATTTGGTAGATGTGTCAAAGTAAAACAAACAAGGGAAACCAAAAATTGAGCTTAGTGGAACAGTTCCAGAAATAGATGAATAAAGCCCTGCTTTTAATCTGATACCAGAGAGAGAACGCACTCAGGAATTGCAAGTGTAAAAATAGGAAGGTTAAACGTACTTAGATTACAGCAATCCACTCACATTAGGACATACCACTTGATATTAAGACAAAATAAAAGAAAAAGACATTCATAGTAAATTAAGACAAAAAAGAACTACATAAATATTTATTTATATCACTGAACACTGGACTTCAAATTAAAAAAAATGCTCCCTGTAGGGGGCTAGGAAGTAGCTTAGCAGTATACAACTGGGTCTTGGCTTTAATTCCTAGTAGCAAACATACCAGGCTGAAAAAGTCTCTCTCTCTCTCTGTCTCTCTCTCTGTCTCTCTCTCCTCTCTCATCAAGATAATAAGTATTTTTAAAAGTAATAAAGAAAAACTCCCTGGATACCATTCTATGTCCAGGTTTTAGTGATGAGTTTAATTGGGGGGTTACCCCACCTAGGGATGGAAGAACAAGGGAGAGGATGAAAACCCAACATGGCTATTTTTAAAATTTTAATAAATATTTCCTTGAGGGACAAAAGCAGGCTCAGAAATGGGAGAGAGGTTAGAAAACTGCCCTTACCCAGTCAGCTGACTAAGATATAGTTATAGAAAATCAGCTACACAGTTACCATTATTATTAAAGGCCGTATGAGCTGGCTTTAAAAATATCATACTATCGGGAGTCGGGTTGTAGCACAGCGGGTTAAGCGCAGGTGGCACAAAGCACAAGGACCGGCATAAAGATCCTGATTCGAACCCCGGCTCCCCACCTGCAGGGGAGTCGCTTCACAGGCGGTGAAGCAGGTCTGCAGGTGTCTATCTTTCTCTCCTCCTCTCTGTCTTCCCCTCCTCTCTCCATTTCTCTCTGTCCTATCCAACAACGACAACAACAATAATAACTACAACAATAAAACAACAAGGGCAACAAAAGGGAATAAATAAATAAAATAAAATAAGAAAACAAAAATTTAAAAAATATATATCATACTATCAAAGATTAGTAAATGTCAACAAGCATGCTAACCTAAATACCTACTATCTATGGAACAAATGCTGCAGGCTGTCTTTTGATAATGGCAGAAAAGGTAACTTATATCAATTCTCCTTTCTTAAAATCAATGTGAAAAGCTGGTCAAAACAAATATATCATCATACAAGGACCAAAGATCTAAGGGAATAGGCTTGACTGAACTCTTTAAAGAAGAGTTGAAGATTGATAAGGACAGAAAGCCAGAGAGTAAATGCAACACTCAAAGTCAGTTTATGTCCTGAAGCTATTTAACCACAAGCATATATAATCTTCTGAAATTACTTCACTATAAGAAATATCTGGGAGTCCAGCAGTAGTGCAGCGGGTTAAGTGCACGTGGCACGAAGCACAGGGACCAGCTAAGGATCCTGGTTTGAGCCCCTAACTCCCCACCTGCAGGGGGTTGCTTCACAATCGGTTAAGCAGGTCTGCAGCTGTCTATCTTTCTCTCCCCATCTTCCCCTCCTCTCTCCATTTCTCTCTGTCCTATCCAACAACAATGATATCAACAACAACAGCAACAACAACTACAACAATAAAACAGCAAGGGCAACAAAGGGGAATAAGTAAATAAATATTTTAAATATATATTTTTTAAAAAAGAAATGTCTGGGGAGTCGGGCTGTAGCGCAGCGGGTTAAGCGCAGGTGGCGCAAAGCACAAGGACCGGCATAAGGATCCCGGTTCGAACCCTAGCTCCCCATCTGCAGGGGAGTCGCTTCACAGGCGGTGAAATCTATCTTTCTCTCCTCCTCTCTGTCTTCCCCTCCTCTCTCCGTTTCTCTCTGTCCTATCCAACAATGACAACAACAATAACTACAACAATAAAACAACAAAGGGCAACAAAAGGGAATAAATAAATAAAATAAATATTAAAAAAAAAAAAAAAGAAATGTCTAAAATGACTGATGAAGGTAATACTGGCTCATTCTACAGATAGTTATTAAGATAATGTGTGGTGGCACCTTGGTTAAATGCACATTACCATGCTCAAGGACCAGAGTTCAAGCCCTTAGGTTCCTAAAAAGCTTTACAGGTGGTGAAGCAGTGCTGCAGGGGCCTGCTTTTCTCTCTCCCTCACCCCTCCTTCTCAGTTTTACTGTGGTTTACAATACCACAAATAAATATGATGGTGTTATATTAGAAATGAAATCAAGGAGCAATGGAAGTTCAAAACACTGTCAAGAAAGGTCTCTGAGATTCCAATGACATTTACACTGAAACCTACGGAGTGAGGCACCTTCTAGGAAAACGGGGAAGTACATGGAGTATGGCATGTTCAAGGAAGTGAAGAAAGTTCATAATGACACAAAGTATAGTGGGATGAGGTGGAGCATACATTAGTAATCTTGCTTCTCAAAAACAGATTTTTATGTCTAAAGAAAAGATGAATTTGCACAGAATGTACAAATCTGAGCTAATATCTAAGCCATATCTTAGCTAAGCAGTCCTTTTATACTTGGGAATTCAATAATACAGCACATTATTTAAAATTTTTACTCATTTGTCTAGGGGCTGTGAGAGACCAGAGCATGCTCCCTGCTTGTGGTGCCAGGAATTGTATGCAAGGCTGCATGCATGCAAGCATTCTCCCTACTGCTGAGCTATATTCTCCTGTATTCCCAAGAAATTTTTAATTTCTGTTTCTGGAGCCAGTTACTTGGAGAAGTTACCAATTTTGGCAGAAATCCCTTACTCATGAGTTACTGAAACTTTCCAGAAGAAACAAATTGTTTAGCTTTTGCAAGTAAATAAAAATTAACTGTGATAAATAATGAAACAACTAAATGCAGAATATTTCCAAACAACTAATATTGGAAAAATATGTTGAAAGTTAACCATGTAACAATTCTTCAAATTCAAAAAGAATTTAAATAATGACTAAGATCAAATTTATTTATATTATATTTTTGTGAGAACAGCATCTGTTTTCTATCACATAACATTTAATTTCTGGACAAAATAATTATACATTGAAAAAGCACAGTGGAGGGTGGGGCAGATAGCCTAGTGGTTATGCAAACAGACTCTCATGCCTGAGGCTCCAAAGTCCCAGATTCAAACCCCTGCACCACTGTATGCCAGAGCCTGATCAGTGCTCTGGTTAATACTCCCAGAGGAATAAAGAACAGGAAAGCTATCAGGGGAGGGGACGCGATATGGAGTTTTGGTGGTGGGAATTGTGTGGAGCTGCACCCCTCTTATCCTATGGTTTTTGTCAGTGTTTCCTTTTTATAAATAAAAATTAAGAAGAAAAAAAATAAACTTGGGGGGGGGAGAGGGAGGAGTGTACAGGTCCTGGAAAAGGATAACCTAGTGGGGATTATATTGTTATGTGAAAAACTGAGAAATGCTATGCATGTACAAACTTGTATTCACTGTCAAATGTAAAACATTAATCCTCCAATAAAGGAAAGAAAAAGAAAAAGCACAGTGGATTATTATAAAGATGTTATAGACTTGTGGTCCGGGAGGTGGAGCAGTGGGTAAAGTATTGAACTCTCAACCATGAGGTCCTCAGTTCGATCCCCGACAGCACATGTACAAGAGTGATGCCTGGTTCTTCCTCTCCTATCTTTCTCATGAATAAATAAATAAATGCAAAAAGGGGGGGGGATGTTAAAGATTTAACACATAAGACTCAAAACGAGGGGCCAGGTGGGTGGTGGTGCACCTGCTTGAGCGCACATGTTACAATGCACAAGGACCCAGATTTGAGCCCCTGGTCCCCACTTGCAGGGAGGAAGCTTTGCCAAGTGGTGAAGCAGGGTTGTAATTGTCTCTCTTTCTCTCTTCTTTATTATCACACCCTTCCCTCTCAATTTTTGGCTGTCTCTATCCAATAAATAAAGATAATTTTAAAAATAAAAATAAAAAAAGACTCATGAAAATTTTGAGAACAGGTCTACTATAAGTGCCTAGAAAAAAAGTGAATCAGCAGGTATAGGTAGATATCTGCTGGAAAAGCAGATTTACTAGTGGGTCTCAGGAAAGCAAGTTTTCTTTCATTTCTATGCTCTACCTCTCTCAAAAGGGCATATTTCTAAAATACAAGTTGTTCAACTTAGGTCAAGTAATATGCTTCTTAAATGTCAAAGTTTGGAGGCTGAGTGGTGGTGCACTTGTTTGGGAGCACATGTTATCATGTGCAAGGATTAGGGTTCAAGCCCCCAGTACCCACCTTCAGCAGGGAGAGAGCTTCATAAGCAGTGAAGCAATACTGCAGGTGTCTCTCTTTCTCTCCTGTTCTATCTCCCCCTTCTATCTCAGTTTCTGTCTCTGTATAATAAATGAATAAAGTCAAAGTTTGTTTGTGGTAGGTTGATTAACTTCACATTCCCCCCCAAAAAAAAAAATGTAGGTTCTGAAAAGGCTATCTCAACACTGTCACTCATTGTTCCCTAAAATGCAAAAGGAATTAAATGAATAACTTGTTAGAACAACAGTAAAATCTAAGGAGACTGACAAATAGAGTAACAATGGGAAGTCTCTGTCCAATCCTACTCAATAGAAACAGAATTTCAATAAAAGAAAGTAGTAAAACAGTAACAATATTAGGGAAAGTAGAAATAGCTGAATACAAAAGCACATTAATCTGTTGCCTCTTAGAAGCAATTTAGGAGCTAAGTGGTTTGTGGTATAACTTTAGAAAACTAGGCACTATGTTCCTCCTGTCAATACAACTGCACACAAAGTTTCCTATAAAATAAAGATAAAGAGCTGAACACTCCATGAACTATGTAAAAAAAAACTCTGGGGAAGAAATTCCAACACTCAAGCTGATATTTACTTGTCCAAAAGGACCACTGGCTAAAGAACCTCTTTCCTCATCCAGAAGACCATTATTCAAACAAAACCCAAGAGAAGTAGGGAGAAGTAATAATATTCAGTTAAGAGTGAGAGGCGGTGGGCACGAAGCAAAAATACACAGGGGAAAGATTACCCAGGAAAAATGTATGAATCTGGTTCTGGTGAAATGTTAACCTAAATTTGAGTAATTCGGCCTGGTATCAAGCCAGTCAAGAGCTGGAGCCAGAAAATTTCTTCTGCATAATCAGGGTGATAAACTCTAAAATTGATTTTAGGGAACAGTTTACAGTTTAATATGGCCAAGATGTGAGTGTCTAATAACAGATGAATGTATAAAGATGTGGTATAATGATTCATTATTTAGTTACCAAAAAAAGAAGAAAATTTGTCATTTGCAACATGACTGGATCTTGAGGAGCATTATGCTAAGTAAAATAACACAAACAAATACCACACGGTACAACTTAAACATGGAATATCCTCTAAAAGTCAGAGAGAGAGAGAGAGAGATACTAGGAGTTGGGAGGGGGGTTAAACATCATAAAAAGTTCACACAGGGGCACAATTAGCTATAATATAAATGAGGTCTGCAAAGCTAATTAATGTAACACAGTGGCCATACCTGATAACAGTGATAACTGAAATTTGCAGATAGTGGAACTTAAAACAGTCTCACTAAAATAAATTTTCACCACAATAAATTTTAAAAGATACACATTTGAAGTGATAGATGTGCTAACTAATTAAAGGATGGGAATGTTTCCACACTACAGAGGTAAAGCAAATCATATAGATGTACACTTTTTTCATATTTCTCGTGTTCCCACTGCTTACTTTTCAGCCCAAACTGTTCACATATATGACCATGAGTAAAAGAAACCTTGGTTCATAGTCCACAAAGGAGAGCAGCCGTGAAAAATTTGTATGTAATTTGGGAAAGAGGAGTCATGACCAAATCCCTGGGGTTTACTCAAATAAAGGTAAGCATAAATTAATTTGTAAAAATCTATAAAGGATGGAAGGAAAGAACGTATATTAAGGATTTAAGATAGTCTTGAGTGATCTCTAAAAACCCACCTGGAATATTCTCAAAATTCAAAAATATTTAGAAATGTGGAAAAATGACCATTTCCACCATTTTCAGTGCCTCCTTTTGAGAACCTAGAGACTATCCCATCTTGATTGCAGTGAAAATCTGCAGGCAGAAAGAAGACTAAGTCCTGTGGTCTGGGAGGTGGTACTGTGGATAAAATTTTGCAATCTCACTCATGAGTTCAATACCTAGCACTGCATGTACCAGACTGATACTCTGGTTTTTTTGTTTTGTTTTTCCTCCCTCATAAATAAATAAATAAATAAATAAATCTTTAAGAAAAAAGAAGAGGAGAAGGAGGAGGAGGAGGAGGAGGACGTCCTTATATGCAAGTGAACACCACTAAAATGTAGTAAAGGGGGTTGGAATAGAAAGGCTTCATGGAACTTAAACTGCAAAACTAAGGAGGTAGGTTTGGAATGGATAGCCTGGGACAGAGTAGAATGTACTTTGGGGGCTAAACTTCATAAAGAAGTGCAGCAGTGCAGTAGTTAATAAATTTAGCTGCAAAATTCGGAGGCAATGAATCAAGGAAAATGGGCTGAGGGCAAGATGAAGTTATCTTGATTACCAAGCTCAGGTTTCCTCACTATCTTCTTTTTAAAAACATATTTTATTTATTTTAATGAGACAGACAGACAGACAGACAGACAGACAGACAGACAGGAATAGAGGTGAGGCCAATGCTTGGCTCTGGCTTATGGTGGTGTTAGGGATTGAATCTGGGACCTCAGAGCCTTGGCCATGAAAGTCTTTTGCATAACCATTATGCTGTCCCCCTGTCCCTTCACAAGTCTTTTAAGTGTAGTTTATAGCCAAAATAAAAGACTGAAGTAAATGAAGGGATTATTTCATGTATGCATTTGAAATAATACAATGTTCAGGATACAGAGAAAGGGAAAAAAAAATCAAAAGCTATTTTTTTGGTGGGTGGGTCATTTCAACTACTGCAGGCCCAACTTTTCTCATCCTTTTATTTCAGCTTTATAGAGAGAGGACGAGAGACCAGTGCACTGCTCCACCATCCATACAGCTTTCTCTATGCCATACATGGTGCTTCCACCTAGTGCTTACCAGGCTTTTCCTTGGTATGATAAGTGCTGTACTAGGTGAGTGAACTTTTGGACCCCTAAAAATAATGCTTGGTTTCTGTGCATTATTTTTTCTATTTAAGAAATATATATTGTTTATTGTTGAGTCCAAGAGACGGTTCAGCTGGTAAAGTACATACTTACCATGCATGAGGCTGTAGTTTTAATCCCTGGCACCACAGAAACCACCCTGGACAGCACCAAGGAAATTCAATGGATGATGGATCAGAGATTTGGTCTCTCTCTACTCCTTCCCCTCTCTAAATATAATAGATTGAAAATGGGACCAGGGAGGTAATTCAGCAGTATCATGTATGTGTGGGACTCTGGGTTTGTTCCCCTATAGTGCAAATCCAGGGCTTTCATACATGGTAGCTATACACACCACCTGCTGAGTCACTTCCTTGGCTGCCATTTTCCAAGTCAGATCTTGGTGTGTTCTTTTTTAATTAAATTTTATTTTATTTTATTTATTTTATTTTGTTGTCCCCAAGAGGGTGGGTGGGTGGAAGAGAAGGAAAGACTGTGAACAGCACCATTACACCACTCAGAAAGCTTCCCCTTTGCTCCCATGTGGTGGCCAGGGGCTCAAACTCGGATCTTCCTGCAGAGTAAAGAAGGGCTCAGGCCGGGGCCAGTGGCGCAATGGATAACGCGTCTGACTACGGATCAGAAGAAGGGATCACACATGCACTACTGAATAGTGTGAGCTAACTTCAAGTCCTTTAGGCTTCAATTTTAATAAATCTACACAATACTAAAGGTGTCCCATAATTTAAAAAATTTTTTTTATTTCTTTATTCATTGACAGCCAGAAATCAAGAGGAAGGGGGGGGGTGATAGAGAGGGAGAGAGACAGAGAGACACCTGCAGCCCTGCCTCACCACTCGTAAAGCTTTCCCCCAGCAGGTGGGGGCCTGGGGCTCAAACGCAGGTCCCTGCGCACTGTAACATGTGCACTCATCCAGATGCCACCCTCCCCATAATTTTTCTTAAATGTAGTATGTCAGGCATTAAGCCACCTCCCCCTGACCCACCCTGCATTCCTGATACTATGGCCTATTTACATAATCATTGTTTTTGCCTGAAAGATCCCCACCCATTCCATTCTTTGATCTATCTTCTTTCTACCTTGAGACCCTCCACGCTTGCAGGGTAACATTAATCCCACCAGTTAAAACCCTCGCAGCAGTTGCTTAGAAGTTCTACCTTCCAGGCCCACTTTTGCCTTTCTCCACCCCCTTTCCTAGCCATTTCCGTGTTTCCGACTTGCCACTTCCGGTTCTATCCTCTCTGATCAATAGACATTGCATTACCACTCCACCAGTGCAAGGCAGTTCAAGACTCTCCTGCATCTATGAGTGAGTAGCAGCTCAGGCTGGCTCCGGTTGAGTTCTCTCCAACCCAGAGAGCTCGCCCACGCACACGGGAAGAGGCACCCCCATGCTAGCCCGGCAGCAGTACCAGAGACCTCACACATGCGTGGTACTGCTCAGCAACTGCCCTACCCAGTTTTCATTCTGTAAACTTAGGAAGAGAGACAGAGGAGAGAGGGTGAGACACCAAAGTACCAGTCCACAATTCATGAAATTTTCTTGGTACTATCCAAGTTGTTTCCATCTGTTACTGGGGGTTGAATCCAGGGCCTTGTGCATCAAGCCCAGGGCCTCAGGTACAGAAAAATCTGCACTCTACTTTTTGATATCTTATGATGTTTTTCTTTTCCTTGCTGTGCCAGGGCTTCATTGGGGTTTCATGTCTATAGAGATCCACTGCTCCTGGGGAGGCTATTTTTATTTCCTATAGATGGGGGGAGGGAGAAAGAAGAGGAGGGGTCAGGAAGAGGAGGAGAGAAGAGGTAGAGAAACCTTGCTTGGCACTAACATGGGGCTTGGGGCTTGATTCTGGGTCCTCAAGAATGATGACGTGTGCACTCTACTGGGTAAGCCACCATCTGGCCTCTACACCCATTTTTCTACGAAATTCCACATTACTAGACAATGTGTGCCCAGAATTTCCTCTCTAAAGAAAACATACATCTCAGTTCACATGAGAATAGAACAGTAACACCAGACATTTTTGAGCACTTCAATGCAAGGCAGCGCATTTCAAAGGATAGGTGAAAGAAGTGATCCACCCAAAGTGTAGGCAATAGGAGAGTTCCTTATCTGTATAGAATCTAAAAACGGGGCCAGGTGGTAGCACAGTGGGTTAAGTACACATGGCGCAAAGTGCAAGGACCAGCATAAGGATCCCGGTTCAAGCCTCTGGCTCCCCACCTGCTGGGGGGGGGGGGTCGGGGGTAGGGGAGAGTCATTTCACAGATGGTGAAGCAGGTCTGTAGGTGTCCATCTTTCTCTCTCCTACTCTGTCTTCCCGTCCTCTCTGTCATACCCAACAACAACAAAAGCAATAACAATAATAATAACAAAAGGGAAAAAATAGGCTCCAGGAGTAGTGGATTCGTAGTGCTAGCACAGAGCCCCATCAATAACGATTAAGACTGGAGGCAAAAAAAAAAAATAAATCTAAAAACAGAATTAAATCAACTAAAAGTCAGTCCTTTTTTTTATTATCACTTTGCAATTGCAATTCTAAACAATTCTAACTCCTTCCTGCTGTGCCTGATGGCTCCCATCATAGACACCTCTCCTTGGTCCACCACTAGTAGCAGTTCTCAGCATCTTACCATGTGCTTTACACTGACTTTCTTTTAACCCTCATTCTGCAGGAGTGAAAAGAAGTGTGAGAAGACTGAATAAATGGGAGCATGAGGATTTACCCCAGGCAGCCCAGTTCTGCAAGCTTAATATACAAGCTGCCACCACTCAGGGGAAATGAGTAGCAAAGTAGCAGAAACTACCGGGCAGTTCAGCTGAGAGTCAACACCTGAGTTTGAATGTCATCTCCCATTAGTCTGACTCCTGCCCAGTCCAATAGTCAATCAACAATGGACAGCCTACAGCTCAGAAAACATTTCTTACTTATTAATTCATTGCTCATTTTTTGACAGTTTCCCTAGAGAGTGAAGCAGGTTAACTCTGCTACATCTCTGTCCAAAGTGGCCTAAGGCAATGATCTCTCACAATGGATCTGCAATGGTAAAAACCCTCCTAATGAAATCATTCTGGACTCTGTTAGTGTTTTCTTTTAATAAGCAAGGACATTTATGTTTCTATATTGTCATAACAAAACATTCTTTTCCTTAATTGCTTCAATTTTTAGACTATGCTTTTCACTGGAAGCAACTATAATGAAAGAATGCAAAATATAGAGTAAAAAACAAGTACATTTCTTCAATGGTTAATAATTTAACTTGAAACATAACTCATTTTCTCTCCTTAGTCTATCCTTTTCTTACTTGGAATGTTAAGATACAATCCTCAAAAGTTTAGTGAGGGTAGAATCTCTCTGACAATTCATAATAATAAACTGTAAGCAGAGTCCTGCAGTGAAGACTCTGAAAAATATTGAGAACCACCCCCCAGCTCTTTTATTCTAGCCCAATTACTAGAGTGGGAAAAGATAAGATAAAATTGCCAACACAAATATAAACATGAGGGGCTAGGGAGACAGCAGAATGATTATACAAAAGGATCTCATGCCTGAGGCTCCTAAGTTCCAGGTTCAATCCCCAGCAACACCGTAAACCAGAGCTAAGCAGTGCTCTGATAAAAAAATTAAAATAGGGGGAGTCGGGCGGTAGCACAGCAGGTTAAGCGCACAAAAGAAAAGGACTATGAAACTGAGGTACTGTTATTGGCTATATCAAATATCTTCACAAAGTCTGAATTCCTGAGTACAGTTTGAAACTCAACTAATATTCAAATAACTACACAATATCCTCCAAAGAATAAAGAGAAAGAAACAATGGTGGTTGGGAGGAGCAATTATCTGTGAAAATAAGGCATATTTCCCTTAATTTTAAACAACAACAACAACAACAACAAAACTAGTACTGCTAAACACAAGGACCAGTGTAAGGATCCTGGTTCGGGAGCCCAGCTCCCCACCTGCAGGGGAGTCGCTTCACAAGCGGTGAAGCAGTTTTGCAGGTGTCTATCTTTCTCTCCCCCTCTGTCTTCCCCTACTCTCTCCATTTCTCTCTGTTCTATCCAATAATGACAACATCATCAACAACAACAATAATAATAACTACAATAAAAACAACAAGGGCAACAAAAAGGGAATAAATATTTTTTAAAAAGAAAATAAAAATAGAAATAAAAACACATATTAAATATGGATAGAGATGTGTGGCCATTTCACAAAAAAGCTTCCAAGCATTAAATTTATTAATATTAATTAATTATTAATCAATATTTTTTAAAAGACAGCAAGGTCATCAATCGAGGCTGACTAAGATAACGGGAGGCAAAAATTTAAGATAGCTTCTTGGTATACATAGCCTGTTAAATTTCAACCACCCTTCTTTGTGAGCAGTGCTATGAATATGATAAATTTCTCTGCCATGATTAGGTTGTTACATGACCAAAGCCAAGAGGATTTTTGTGAAGCTACAAAGGTTCCAAATTCATTGACTATTAGCCCATAAAAAGAGAGACCATTCAGGGTGGACCTGATTTAATCAGATGGATGCTGTGAGATAAGCAAGAAAAAGGATCTCACTCACAGACAGAAGTTGAGAAATAAGAACAGAAAGCGAAACATAAAGCAGAACATGGACTGGATTTGGTGTATTGCAGCAAAGTAAAAGACTCTGGAGGAAGGTGGTGGTTTCAGGTCAACCATAGGGAGGTAGGAATTGGGACACAGACCTCTGGTGGTGGGAGAAGTATGAAACGAAACTATTAACTTACAATTTTATTTATAAATCACTATTAATTCAATATGTCAGAGAAAAATAGATTGAATATTTCAATGTCTTTAACTGCCTAGAAAAATTTTAGCTTTGAGTATATATATATTCTTTTAGTGCAAGCACTTGATGCTTCAGATTTGTAAACTGAATCCTGACACTGGGCTTAAGTTTAAGCATTTCTTTTTTTAAAAAATGTGTTTATTATATTTATTTATTTTCCCTTTTATTGTCCTTGTTTTTATTGTTATTGTTATTAATGTTGTCATTGTTGGATAGGACAGAGAGAAATGGAGAGAGATGGAGAAGAGAAAGACAGACACCTGCAGAGCTACTTCACCACCTGTGAAGCGACTCCCCTGCAGGTGGGAAGCTGGGGGTTTGAACCGGGATATTTAGGCCGTCCTTGCATTTTGCACCACGTGCCCTTATCCCACTGCGCTACCACCCAACTCCCTTGTTTAAGCATTTCTTTTTTTTTTTAATTTATTTCTTTATTGGGGAATTAATGTTTTACATTCAACAGTATTGTTTAAGCATTTCTAAAAATTAGCTTTAAAAAAAAATACTGAAGTGGCCTGGGAGGTGGTGCAGTGATAAAGCACTGGACTCTCAAGCATGAGGTCCTGAGTTCAATCAGTGGCAGCAGATGTGCCAGAGTGATGTCTGGTTCTTTCTCCCTTTCTTTCTCATAAATAAATAAATAAATAAATAAATAAATAAATAAGCAAATAAAATCTTAAAAAAAAAAAATACTAAGTTACCTACAACTTTAGAACAAATGTATCAGAATCATTTGGTCCAGAACTCTACCCCACTAGGGAAAGACAAGAGACAGGATGGGACGTATGGGTCAACCTACCAATGCCCGTGTCCACCAGAGAAGCAATTACAGAATCATTTGGTCCTGTCAGTATCTAAGATATTGTTATTAGTAGATCTCATTAAATGTCATAAGGCACAGCCAAATATATTACGATAAATCTTAACTAAGAGATTTTCAAAGAAAAGCAGGCTCAACTTGGTTATAATAATTATTATTTACTGCCTTTTAAACTCTAATACCACCTGGGGCCCTACTCAGGGAATCCTTGGATTCACCCATATTTATGATGGGCCTATACCTCTAATAGATCCCTCTCTCCACCATCACAGATATCTTCCATCAGGAATGTCATCATAGGCCCTTTTGAGGGCCTCTCCAGACCCTTACCCTCATTACATACTAGTAATGGTAGGGACTGCCCCACTTTCTGAAGGGAAGCTGGGTCATCCTACTGTGCCACTCAAAGAAGACAGGTCCTGAAATGACTGCAGCCTAGAATGTTCCCCGCTGTGACCATCAGCTGCAAGCTCAGAGGTTTATACAGGCTCCTGTGCTAAATATTTATATACATAGGCCCTGGGTCAAATTGGCGTGGTAAAGGGTTCACTGATTGTATTTATCTATTTTCCTTTTTAAAAAAAATTTTTTATTATATTTATTGGACAGAGACAGCCAGAAATCAAGAGGGAAAGGGGTGACAGAGAGGGAGAGAGACACAGAGACACCTGAAGCACTGCTTCACCACTTACAAAGCTTTCCTCCTGCAGGTGGGGGCTGGGAGCTTGAACCGGGTCCTTACGCATTGTAATAATGTGCTCAACCAGGTGTGCCACCACCTGGTCCCTTATTTATCTTTTTTTTTTTCAAGTTTGAAACTACTTTCTGCCTTAATGCAGTTTTCTAGTCCAATTTTAAACTTGGACACCATCTTCGCAGGCAATATTTTTAGTCCACTGCCATGATAGCTATCAAGTCCAAGCAAAAATTACTAAAGTCACAGGGCCCTAAAAACATACCTAAGATAGACTTCCTTGCTTCTTTCTACCCTAAAATCCCTATTGTCATCTGCTCTATTACAACCTTTTGGCTCCTGTTTATTAAACATTTTGTCCCACTTTATATCTTACTGCTTTTCAGCCACCAACTTGCATATGATTCCATCCTGAACTCCCTGGGCAGATGACCTCACCAATGTATCCCAGAACCTCACCTCTACAGAACCCTACCTCACTAGGGAAAGACAGAGACAGGATGGAGGGTATGGATCGACCTGCCAATACCCATGTCCAGCTGAGAAGCAATTACAGAAGCCCGACTCCCACCTTCTGTACCCCCCCAAAAAGAATTTTGGTCTATATTCCCAGTGAGGGCTCTGCTGTCCATGGTACTCTCATGAGGTACCAGACTCCAACCAAGGACTTCGTGCTAAGTAAGGTTCACATTCTACCCAGTGAGCTATCTCCTAACCACTCAGACAATTACTTCTTATAAATTAAATAAATATGCTGGCCCTTGTCTTCATACATGAGTTTCTGTAATTAGGCTACTGTGAATCTGTCCATGAGAAAGAGTTGTCTGATTTTAGTTAAGAATCAGTCAGACCCTAGACTATCAGTTTTCTCATTTTTGTATATTTATTTATTTTATGAAAGGGATATCAAAGACACTGACTTATGAGGTGTCTGGGCTCAAGCTTAGGACCTCTGCATGTAAAACAGATGCTTTAACCACTGAATACCCTCCCTGACTTTTATATTAGTTAACTATTGCCACACATGATGGCTTAAAAATAATGATCATTATCTAGTAGTTCTATATGTCAAAAGTTTAGGTAGTCTTGACTGAGCTCTATATTTAGGATCTCAAATAGGCAGGTGAAAAGTGTTACACAACTCGGGTCCACCTCCCCCTTAAGATAGAGACAGGCAATGAGAGAGAAAGAGACACCACAGCAATGAAGTTGAAGTTGGGGCCTGGACCACACACATGGTAAAGCAGCACTATCCAAGTGAGCTATTTTGCTGTCATTCTCAGGATAGGTTCTTATCTGAAGGCTCTTGGGAAGAATTCAGGTCATTTAGGCTGTTGAGAGGATTCAGATCATAGCAACTGTAGAACTGAGGTTCCTGTGTTATGCCAGATAGGGTCTGCCTCAGCTTCTAGAAGCTATCCACATTCCTTGGCACATGATGCCCTACAACTCTAAAGCCAGTAATAACACTGAATCAAATCCTACTCACACTTAGAATTTTGTTCTACCACTAGCCAGAGAAAATTATGGGCACATGTGAGAGCACGTTCCTTTTGTCGCACAAGCTAATCTAGTCATGGGAGTGGTATTTCAATACATTCAGAATCAAAGAGGAGGGAATTACACAGAAGACAAGAGCCATTGGGAACCATTCTTAGAATTCTTCTACTGTAATGAAGCATAGCAAACCCAGTAAGATAATGATGCCTGGTAGAACTCCTTAGGAAAAAAAAAAAAAAAGAGAGAGAGAGAAAGAAACAGGAAGGAAGAAAGAAAGAAAATGAAAGATTGGGCAGCTTCCTACAGAAGATATAATAGAGATAGTCAAGCACATATTCTTCTCTTATAGGGCCCTATATAAACATGCAAGTCCTTCACCCCACAGCCAAGTCACCCACTAATGACTAGGAATAGCAACTATGGTATAACAACTGCCATTAGTTTTCTTACTTTATTCCTATTACTTTTATTATTATTACTTTTCTATATCCTTAGAGCTAAAGTGTTGTTGTTATTGTTGTTGTTTTACTTTTTCTAGCTGGAAATTTATCAGTGTATTTTAAACAAACATAGAAAATCAAGTTTCACAATGTTTAAGCAAGAAGGGGCTGGATGGTGATTTGTCCACAGAATGCACATGCTACCATGCACAAGGTTCAACTCCCCTAGTCCTGAGCTGCAGAGGGGAAGAAGTGGAGTAGGTGTCTCCTTCTTTTTCCCACCTCCTACCCAGGGGGAAAAAGGAGGTGGGGGGGTGGCCACCAGGAACAGTGGAGTCAGGCAGGCCCAAACCCCAGAAATAACCCTGGTGAACCCCCTCCAAAAAAGGGAAAGAAATCATAACCCAGATTCTTACTAGACACCAATTTATGAAAACTTATGTTCTTACTGTTGAATGTAAAACATTAATTCCCCAATAAAAAAGAAACTTATGTTAAACACTGTGAAGTTAATACTTCTCAAAGGGGTTAAGAAACAGTGAATGACACAGAGTAGACAATATAAAATGATTAATGATGTCACATTTAGTCAAAAGGCCAAGAATTTATGAAATATTGATATCAAACTAGACAGATTTTAAAATATACCGAGTATCCCTATTAATATCAATGGTGACAAGTAGATAAGAATATCTTTAAAATATTACCAACATGACTCTAAGCTTTTGAGGTTATTTAGTGAGTGTGTGTGTGTGTGTAATGAACTTAGGGCCTCGTACATATATGTCATCAATGAGCTGCCTCCCAGCCTAATTCATTCATATTCTCTCTCTCTCTCTCTCTCTCTCTCTCTCTCTTCTCTCTCTCTCTCTCTCTCTCTCTTTCCTTTAGAGAGGGTGAAAAAGAGAAAGGAAGCACCAAAGCACTGTTCCACCATCCATGTAATCACCTGTACATGGTGCTCTCATGTGGTGCCAGAGATTAACCCTGAGCCCCACTCCTGATAAGGTTTTACCTACTGAGCCATCTTCTGGACCCACAATTCCTATGTGTAAATAAGAAAAAAATAAGAGGAAATATACTGAAGTGGTTGACTATTTAAATGTGACTACAAGAGAATTTAATTGCATGCATTTTTACATTGTGCCCTACTCTTAATAAGCATGTTTTGTCATAATAAAACACAAGCATTTTTAGAAAGCACCAAAAAAAAAAATTGCTAAAGATTTCACTATGTGGAATTTGAAGAGAGACAAACCTGTTAACAGTAGAAACTAGAAATGAAAGAATGCAAGAGAGTTTAAACAAGTAAGGACCACAAAAAGCCAACAGCATGAGAGAACGGAAGTCAGAGGCTATAGGGTAGAGAAACAGACATGAAATGGAGTGAAGTCAACAAGTAGAGCAGAGAGCAGAACAATGTGTAAAGGAGGGTAGAAAGATCAGAGGAGTCAGAGGAATATGGGTAAGTAGATGACACAGACAGAACTGATTCAGTTTACCTAGAACTCCTTTGATTTCTAAGCACCTTCCAGTTCCCCTTTTGAACAAATGATGTTTCATACCTTTAAACTAAAAACAATCAAAACCACATTCAGATCATTGCTTTTAAGGTGGGGAGTGGAGTCTTGAATTTTTAGTGAGGCAAACCTGAAACTTGTATGGTGTTATAATATAGTCACATTATTGCAAAGTAAAAGGAAGCAGAGATGAGAGAAACTTCAACAGTCTAGAGGGGGAAACCAAAGAACTCTACTTTTCTGAAATTAAGAATAGATTGTTGCTATCTCCAAAAATAAAGATTAGAAAGTGTTAAAAAAAAAAAAAGTGAAAGTATAAAGACTGGGGAGCAAGTGATGGCATGGCCAGTTGAACACATGTTGCCACACACAGGGACCCAGGTTCAATCCCCAGGTCCCCAACTGCAAGGATGAAGCTTCATGAGTAGTGCTGCAGGTGTCACTTTTTCCTCTCTCCATCTCCATGTCTCCCGTCCTTCTCAGTCTGTGTCTCTATCTAAATAAATCAATAAATTTTTTTAAAAACATTGCTCTTACAGGGTAAAAAATAAAACAAAAAGTTTTTTAATTTCTATTTTTTTTTTTAATTACATGTCAACAGGGGTTTAAATCCACACCATTCCCACCACCAAAGTTCTGAATCTTCAGTCTCCCCACTGCAATTCACCACAGTTCCCCTAAGGTTGTAGACATGGGTCAACCATCACCTCTAATTATGTTTTCAAAACATAATTTCTTCTAGTCCCCACCCCGCCCCCCTTTTCAAATAAAGCCATTCTTCAAATCGGTCATGGCAGTTGTGAGTCTCTGATTCTCTCCATTCCCAGCACTCATAAACAGAACAATTCCAGCCAGAAAGGGATTTGCCCATTAGCCATGCTATCTCTACAAAGACTGCAGCCTTATTAAATTACAACTGTTTGCACAAGGTCAAGCACTGAGAGTTTAATTCAAATTGTTACCAGGTATAATGCTGTCAGGTCAACTTAAACAAGCCAACGGAGGGTTGGAATATGATTAGACATTAAAACAGAATCTTTCACATCTGTTTTTACCCAAGGATGAAATTATTGTACTTCAATTCAACTAGATCATTAACATACTACTACACCATACCTTGCCTCAAAGGGTATAGGAATATCAGTGCTTCAGAAGCCGCAGTGAAGCTTGCCAACACAGCCAGAAGTGAGGTCACTGCCTATTTTACAGGATGTCAATACTTCTTCATAAAATGTGAGCAATAATCAGTTAGACATGAACACATTCTAAATAACAGAACGAAAACTTCCATGTACTTAAGTAAACTGTTTTTGTGTATTCGAGCCTATTAATCATTCATTCTGATGGCTTAGATAGATAACCTGATAGCACATTCAGCAAAAATTATGATTCAACAATAATTTTTAATGGAAGGTTGTCTTATCCACAGATGGTCATGGGGATAACATTTTAACTTCAAATAGCATGAGAGTGAAAGATCCATATAAACATTTTAAGGCACAAACACTAGGGACACTCAAGAGTAAATGAGTGTACTACATAAAAGAATAATTGAAGATTTGCTGCATTAAAAGCTCCTTTAACAGGGAATGACACCTGGACAGTCTAGACTTACTTAGAATCCATTTCTGAAGTAACTGAACACTTCTGAAACTGTTTTTGCAGTCCTATCTACTGGAGACTCTGGTGGCTATTTGTGGCTGCTGTACACATTTCCCACCCTCGCCTCTTCTGCTGGTATCTTTCTTTTGGGCCAACATTTCCATTCCTGGTCTGGAAGAGCTATCAAATCCCAGTGCCCTTACCTATCCAAGTCACATCCTCCAACCACAGCCCTCATACCTCCAAGTACTGGGTACCTGTGCATGGTAACATGTGTTCAACTGTTCACCTGTGAAGCGACTACCCTGCAGGTGGAAGCCAAGGCTCAAACCAGGATCCTTATGCCGAAATAAGGACCTTATATGGTCCTTGCACTTTGTGTCACATGCGCTACCGCCCGACTCCCTAATTTATTTACTTTTAACTTCTATTTTACCAGAACACTGTTCAGCTCTGGCTTGTGTTGGTATGAAAGATTGAATCTGGGACTTTGGGGCTTCAGATGTGAAAGTCTCGTTGCATAGCTAGCCATTATGCTATTTATCCCTGCACTGATAAATTCTATGTAATATTGACATGTCATAGAATACAGTTTCCTTTCAAAAAAAAAAGCCATCACTTCATACTGGAGTCATTACTGGAGCAGAGGTCAACTACCAGCACAAAGAAAAGTTATTATTTTGCAAAGGACTTGAAAAAGAAAACCTCCACAATCGAACTTCTACAATTTGGGCTGGGGGAGAAAATGCAAGAAACATTTGTGGCATTAAGATTTGTTTAGAATGTTGATCTATTATTTTCTATAGAAATAATTATATCTATTAAGCATGAAAAATATTTTATTTATTTGAGTCAATTAACTATAAAGGAATTATTTGGGAGATGAAAAAAAAATCAAAGATTCATTTCCCCGCTAAAGATATGATCACTTTAGAAAATAAAGGTAACTAGAAGGGAAGAACTATTTTATGCTTCTATTTTTTTTAGCACAAGGCCATATTCAATAGCATTCAATACTCTACACTCAACATTTCATGTGAAAATAAAACAGATCAGGCACAAAAATTTAGTCCTGGCCAGGGCTCCACCACTCTGGGCTGATATATTTTATATTATTTTATTTTGCTTCCAGAGTTATCACTGGGGCTGGTGCCCACACTACGAATCTACTGCTCCTGGAGGCCATTTTTTCCTGTTTTGTTGGCCTTGCTGTTGTTAGGCTGACCTTTTTAGCTAGAAAGAGACAGAGGATGAGAAGGAAGGCCACCAAAGCACTAAAGATTCCCCCAGTGCAGTGGGTCAGGCACATGGTAAAGCATGCACCCTCCCAATTAAGTTATTTTGTTGGCCCCACAAAACTTTTCTTGGACCCATTTTCTTAGTTGTGTAAAGTGAGTAATGCCGGAGCCAGGCGGTGGCGCACCTGGCTAAGCGCACACATCACAGTGAGCAAGGACCCAGGTTCAAGCCCCTGGTCCCCACCTGCACGGGAAAGCTTCGTGAGTGGTTAAGCAGTGCTGTAGGTGTCGTCTCTCTCCCTCTCTATCTCCTCTTCCCTCTCAATTTCTCTCTGTCTCTAACCAATTAAAAAAAAATTTTTTTTAATAGGCATGTCCCGTCTTGCCTTGCACAGAGGTCGCCGTAAGAGCGCAGGCGCGAATATGGCGCAGGGGCAGCGCAAGTTCCAGGCGCAGAAACTGGCCAAGAGCAAAGCGAAGGCGGCGGTGGCCGAGCAGAGCCGCGGTCCCAAGAAGGGCGGTTGGCTCACTGCGGGTCGTGCAGCAGCAGAAGCTCAAGAAGGAACTGGAGGTCAGGATCCGGAAAAAAAATCGAACACAACGTGATGACGAAAGCCAATAGCAACCCGCCCAAGAAGCTGGCGCTGCTCAGGCCGCCCCCCAAGAAGGGAGGGCCCGCCAAGGCCCCCTCCCGAGGACGTGGCACAGACTCCTCAGACTCCACCAGAGGCCCCGCCCCCAGACTGGGTCATGGAGGCACACAGTCTCCGCTATGTGACTTTTTTTTTTTGTGGACACCCCCGCGCTCCCCAATAAAACAGATCAAACAAGAAAAAGAAAAAGAAAATAAATAAATAAAGTGGGTAATGCTCACCTTACCTACTACATAAGTAAACAGTATAGATCCACTGAGATAAAGTTGTGGGGGGGGGGGCGGTTATCACAAAAAAGTAATACACAAATATTAAGTTGTTGTCCAGAAGTTGAAACTCATTTAAAAATCAGTTCCATCTTAGATGAAGTTCACTGCTAAGGTAAAAAAAAAAATAGATGTTAGCCCCATCTTTTAAATCCTATAGTATACAAGCAACATGTCTTGCTAGGAGGTAATAGAAGAATGAATCTGAGACAAAAGTTTGGGCAGTGCTTGTGTACTGGATTTCCCCTGCCTACAAGGGCTATTCCAAGTATAGGACAGTAAGCAACTTAATGGGAGTAAGGGATAAGAAGAATGTGTCACAGAATGGGAAGAAGAGCAGTGACACAATGACTACTCCTGGCTTGGGACCCCACACAAAGTACATTATTCTAGGTACACAGACAGACTGTGTTTGGGTCATGTCATGCTGGAGTAAGGAATAGGGGAGGGAAAAGAACTGACTAGAATACTTGCCAGAGAATATGTCTGTGCTTGGACTTGTTTGAAGTGTGGAGGAGGCAGTGAAACCAGAATGTTAGGGTGCAGGATTACAATAAAAGCATTACAATACTTAACACCTCCTCCCCGTGTCCCAAAAAACTGCCTTCTGAAATCTTTAAACACCAATAATTAATGAAGCACACAGCAATTTGTTTAACAAAAGAGTATTTCAATATACAATTGTATACCACACAAAAATTCATACTTGAATGGTATATTGAACAAAATAAACTATGTTAAATGTAAAGTCAATAAGTTCTTTTCTGAGTGTTGAGCATCCCGCCACTAACAAAGAAAAAATTATAAGAAACTGAACAGAAAGGAATTAATTATCATACTACTTTGGCTCAATACTAATTTATAGTGAAATAATTTGGGCAATGGTGTACTTTACTTGAAGTAAAATGTAAAGCAACACATTTAAATGTAGGATTCAGGGCTGGGGAAACAGCATAATGGTTCTGCAAAAAGGCTTTCATGCTAGAGGCACAAGAAATGCCAGATTCAATCTCCAGCACCACCATAAACAGAGTTGAGCAGTGCTCCGGTAAAAAGAAAAGATGGGATTATACCTTATACAATTAAACTAAAAGAATATCTTCTAAGTAAAAGTAGAATTCTTGGGGTGTTGACACGGGTCTGTGTTCACAAACATCTCCAGCCTCCAAAAGACACACTACACTCACTCAAAACTTTTTTTAGGATTCTATTCTAAACTAACAGCAATACCTGGCTGATCACCAACACGCAATAAAATGTGAAGATTCTCTTTTGCAATTAATCCCAATTCTCCATTAATCTCCTGGAATCTTTCTTCAATGACTTAAGGGGAGGAGGCTAGACAGGAGATGACCCAAGTAAGAGCACTCTCTAGTCCTAACAAGACCTTACATGTAATCCATTTCAAGTTTTCCTGATCCAGGTTGAGTTATGTATGGTGAAGGTTGTAAAAGTTGTGGGTGCATTTGGCCATTTCTGGACAAAACCTGCAGTGGATGCTTCTAGACGAGGTTAGTACTTATTAATTATTGGCTTCAACTTCGGGACCCAGGCTAACACTTGATAAAGCAAGGGGAAGAAAATTTACATTTAGTGCCTTATCATATATATTTGTACAGTAAATGATAGAAAGGACTATGTGAGGGAGTTCGGCAGTAGCGCAGCGGGTTAAGCTCATGTGGTGCATAGCACCAGGACCGGCCTAAGGATCCCGGTTGCAGCCCCCAGTGGGGGAGTCGCTTCACAGGCGGGGGAGTCGCTTCACAGGCGGTGAAGCAGGTATGCAAGGTGTCTCTCTTTCTCTCCCCCTCTGTCTTTCCCTCCTCTCTCCATTTCTCTCTATCCTATCTAACAACGACAACATCAATAACAACAATACCTACAACAAAAATAAAAAACAAGGGCAACAAACAGGAAAATAAATTAATTAAAAAAAAAAGGACTGAGACTGAGGTACTGTTATTGGGTATATCAAGTACCTTCACAAAGTCTGGAATTCCTGAGTACAGTTTGAAACTCAACTAATATTCAAATAACTACACAATATCCTCCAAAGAATAAAGAGAAAGAAACAATGGTGGTTGGGAGGAGCAATTATTTGTGAAAATAAGGCATATTTCCCTTAATTTAAAAAACCGAGTACTGCTAAACACAACAGTTGGCAGACAATATCACCACATGACAGCTTTAACTGCCTGTCACTCAATGTTCAAAGTCTGATTTTATGCACAAAAGGTAGTTTGTGGCATCAGTGCAAAATGTGAAAAAAGGAAGGCTAAATCAACTTGTACTAACATTGAAGAGTACAACTAGCAGCATCCAGGAAAAAAACCTTTGGCAATTTTAGTAACTCTAGTGTCACTACTGACTATTCCTTGACTCTGTAACTTTCTCCAGATTCAAACTCCAAGGTAAATGCAATCAAGCTGAGCCTCAATGACAAGCTCACCCTTAGAATTTTTAGGAGGCAAGATCAGTAAGTGCCCAGTTGACCGGCACCAGCTTCTGCAACAAAAAGCAGGCCCTCCCAGGACCTGTCAGGAGACAATTTACAGTGGACAACAAATACCAACTATAAACATTTTCTATATTCTTCATTAAATAACTCAAAATATAAATCAAAACAACACTGACAAAGATAAACAATGTTATCTCTGCCAGTCCACATTACATGTCAGTTATCATTTCAGCTAAAAAATAATTTAAAACAGCGTATCACTACCACAAGCTGCCATCATCAGTCAGAGTTGACAAAAATTAAAGTTCCCAGAAGGGCTAATATCATTAATGCAGTTCTGATGACAAAGATGCAGGAGATTATTTAAGTTTTTATGTCAGATCATGTTAACTATCATGTTTAAATTGGTAAATTGTTGCTTGTTAAAATAACGATTTGCCAAAATAATAAATAATGCATGTTGTGACATGTTAGTGAATTTATTATTTTATAAAGATCATAGACCCAGATGTACAATCATTTCAGTGCAATGCCATGTTGTGGAAAATAAGAGTACGTGACTGATGTTACAGGATGACAGGAAAGATTGCCACATTTCTCTATCACAAACTGACCGTCCACATTTCAGATCTTAAGGCCAGTTCAGTTCAACAAGGGACTGATCCAAAATCAGAATTAGAGGGAGTCAGGCTGTAGCACAGTGGGTTAAGCGCAGGTGGCACAAAGCGCAAGGACCAGTGTAAGGATCTTGGTTCGAGCCCTGGCTCCCCACCTGCAGGTGTCTGTCTTTCTTTCCCCCTGTCTTCCCCCTCCTCTCTCCATTTCTCTCTGTCCTATATATAACAACAATAATAACTACAACAACAATGAAAAACAACAAGGGCAACAAAAGGGAATAAATAAATTAAATAAAAATAAATAAATTTAAAAAACAAACAAACCAAAAAAAAAAATCAGAATCAGAAAAGAATGGAGAGGCTTCCTGCCAAAAAGAGCACTAAAAGAGAATACCAGCAAGCAGCTCACTAGAGGGCTGGGTGGGTTTAAAAAGAAAGGTTGTGTGAAATTGCCAGGTCAAGAGAAGCTGTTCCAAATGGTACTACAACAAAGGTTAACAAGAATCAGGGTGTTCCCTAGATTCCCATTTTCATTTCCTACTAATCTTATCCAGTAAATCTTTCAGGTTTAATTTAACTTCTTTATACAGAGCTCACTTCTCTACTTTTATTGAACAATAAATAAAAGGATCGCCCATCTATGATTTCCTTTGAAAGACAAGTAGTTGTCTGCCAGCACTGGAGGGCAGATAATAAAAAGTTTGTGCTACAAACGTGATTCTGAAATATAACCATTATATGCAAAAAAAAAAAAAAAAAAAAAAAAGCCATGTACTAGCCATACTGTTAACACAAGACTTAACTACGTATTATAAGCCTTAGAAAATAAACTTGAGGGAGTCGGGTGGTAGCACAGCGGGTTAAGCGCACGTGGTACAAAGCGCAAGGACCAGTGGAAGGATCCGGGTTTGAGCCCCTGATTCCCCACCTTGCAGGGGAGCCGCTTCACAAGCGGTGAAGCAGTTCTGCGGGTGTCTTTCTCTCCCCATCTTCCCCTCCTCTCTCCATTTCTCTCTGTCCTATCCAACAACAACGACATCAATAACAAATGCACTAATTTCACATCTATGCTCAAAATTACTTGTATATAGGCATTATTTTCTTCTAATATGAACCCATCCTTTTTAAACAACACCAGATTCTGGCCTGGCAGTGTCTGGAGGGAAATAAGATACATCCTCACAGGAGCCAAGTAGTGGTGCACCTGGTTAAGCACATACATTACAGTGTGCAAGGACTCGAGTTCAAAAGTTCCAGGTCCCCACCGGCAGGGGGAAACTTCAGGAGTGGTGCCTATTCAATCTCCTTCTCCCTTCTCAATTTCTCTGTTTCTATCCAGTGAAATAAATAAATAAATAAATAAATAAATAAATAAATAAATAAATAAATAAATAAATGGTGGTCCGGGAGGTGGTGCACTGATAAAGCTTTGGACTCTCAAGCCTGAGGTTCTGGGTTTGATCCCTGGCAGCACATGTACCATAATGATGTCTGGTTCTTTCTCTCTCCTCCTATCTTACTCATTAATAAATAAATAATTTAAAATAAATAAATTTTAAAAGAATATATTTTTTTAAAATGCATTCTCATGACCTACACTTCAGAGAGTTTCCACACAGCTACCGTGCATCCACCTCTAAGGAAGCTGTGTCAGTCAGTATCCTACCAGTTTCTGGGCATTGTTTCAGCCAGGACTAGTCAGTTCAATATCTTCATATCTGAGCTAGAAGCCTAACCCATCCCATGTGCCAATATGGCCCAAATAAAAAACCAGGCTGGTCAGGAGAGACAAGCCCATAGCTGAGTGCTTGAACACAGGTGTAATACTGCTTACACCCGGCCTCTCCTTCAGACACAGCTGTGTGGGGCTTGTGGAACCACATTTCTGACCTGGTAAAAACAAACATCAGGGCACTGGGTTGACTCTAATGGTTCAGTCCTGACTACTATAGCTGATATGTCCACACAGTCCATTTGACACAATCCTCAGGAAGGCAGAGAGAGAAGACTAGCTCTCTCTTCCCTCCACATCCATTCTACGAGATCAGATGATTAATTCCTCTATAATCTCATTTCTACTATTCACATGGTCTCCTCCTCTCACACCATAACCTATTTTCTGCCCATTTGATACTTATTCTTCAGACCACCAAGACTCACCCAACTGCCAGAAAGAGGGCCCAGGACAGTTAGGTTCCGAGTTCCCAGACTCTAAGCAGTAGTAAGAAGTTTCTGGTTGGAAAGGCATGGGGCACTAAGTCAAGAGTTTGGTGGGAACACATTAGCCTAAAAACAAAGAATGTGAAGGAGCAGTAAGGAAACTGCAGAGTAGGAGCAGATAGAGCTATTTTGCTATGACTTTTCTTTTACCATCTGCTTCCTAACTAACAACATAGCCAACTGAACTAAGGTAGAGTCTTGCCAGATTTGGGACACGGAGAAAACTGAAGTCTAAATGAGACTTTTAAGAAGTCTGATTTACAAATAAGCAGAGTGGTGAGAGGACCAGCATGCTGCCCCATCTCCAGCAATACAAAACGGGGGGGGGGGGGGGCTCCTTAACTGGAGGTGGCTCAGTGGGTGGAGCACCAGAGGGATGCTATGTTTCCACTCATGTGTTAATTGGTAAATAAAATTGCAGTCTGGGAGCAGGTACAGTGGCTACAGTATCAGACTTAAAGCAAGAAGTCCTGAGTCCTATCGCTGGCAGTACATGTACCAGAGTAATAATATTTTCTCCTCCTGTCTGTCATGCTAAGTAAATAATAAACAGTAAATGAAGAAAATTAAAGAAAAAAGAAAGAAGTTTGATTTACCTAACAACTATACTTCTGTTCAAGAGAAAATTTATTTATAATACATATTCCTCTTTGTTATGAAAAACTCAGTATTATAAATGTTCCCTCATCATCTGGGTAAGGGAAAGTCTATGTGTGGAGGGTTTATTTCTGTAAGTCTCTACCTACAGTTTTCCAGAGTCTTGGGTGCTCTGGTTCTCCCTCATTAATACATAAATAAGTGTTTATTTACTTTTGTTTGTTTAATTTTATTGCCACCAAGGTTATTGCTGGGGGTTGGTGCCAATACTACAAACCCACCACTCCCGGGGGCTTTCTCCCCCCCCTTTTACTTTTTTCTATTTTATTTGACAGGACAGGGAGAAGTTGAGGGGAGGGGAAGATAGAGGAGAAAGATACCTGCAGACCAGCTTCACACTCATGAAGTATTCCCCCTGCAATTGGAGACTGGAAACTCTAATCCCAGTTCTTACGAATGGTAATGTGTGCGTTCAACTGGGTACACCGTCTGACCCCTAAAATTCTTGAAGGGACCATCAAAATTCCATTAACCTCTAGTCTCCACATTGAGTACAAATCTTTTGCTTTGTTGTTGTTTTGTTTTGTCTTCTTTACCAGAGCACTGGTCAGCTCTGGCTTGTGGGGGGGGGGGGGGATTGAACCTGGGACACTGGAGCCTCAGGCATGAGAATCTCTTTGTCTAACCATTATGCTATCTATCCCTGCTCAGTATAAATCTTAATACAAAAGAAATGTCTTCTTCTAAGCATTTATTCACTTAATCATGATAGGATATTTTGTGATGGAAACACACCTTCTCAAATTAGCTAATTATCAATGCATTTAAGTCTGAAAGGCTCTGTCTGATAAAGAAGTCTCTAATGGCAATACTATCCATATCAACTTCAAATTTAATCAGCCTTATGGTCGGAGAGGTGGCGTAGTGGATCAAGCACTGGACTCTCAGGCATATGGGGGGGGAGGGGGTCCTTGGTTCAATCCCCAGCAGCACCTGTACCAGAGTGATGTCTGGTTCTTTCCCTTTCTCCTATATTTCCCATTAGTAAATAAAATCTTTAAAAAAAAAAAAAAAAAAAACCACAAGTTTAGCAGCCTCTCCTTCCCAAGCAAAGCCAAGGAATTGTGGGAGCCCAAGATGCCATCATATTAAGGTTTTCTTTCTTTTTTAAAGATTTTATTTATTTACTAATGAGAAAGAGAAAGAACCAAAAGTCATTGTGGTACTTCTGCCAGGGATTGAACTCAGGACCTCATGGTTGAGATTCTAATACTTTATCCACTGCACCACCTCCTGAACCACCTATGTTAAGATTTTCTACAATGGCCAGGAGATGACTCACTGTGTAGAATATATGACCTGCCACACAAGGTCCTGGGTTCAGTTCCTGGCACCACATACAAGTACAAATGTCAGAATAAAGCAAACACCATGGGTGTTGGAAACATGTCTCCTTCTCAACCTACCCCCCACCCTTCTCAGTATATCAAAAATTTAGGGGCCAGGTGGTAGTGCACGTGATTAAGCTTACACATTATAGTAAACAAGGACCCAGGTTCAAGTCTCTGGTCCCTACTTGCAGGGGGAGAGCTCCATGAGAATTGAAGCAGGGCTGCGGGTGTCTATCTCCTCCTCTCTCAATTTCTCTGTCTCTATCTAATAATAAATATTTTTAAAGTTTCAAAAATTTTTAAATACTAACGAGGTAGAGAACTAACTTGGTGGCAGAACACTTATGCAAGGTCCTCTGTTCATTTCCAGATGTGGAGAGGAGGTGGGAGCTGGGAGTAGTGTACTTTCTACATGATTTAAATCTGTCTTCCCAATGTAGTAAATGCTAATAATATATTTCTAAATTTTAAAGAATTTTTAAATATTTAATAAATCAGTCTCAGTACCCACATAGAAGTACACAATGTCCACATATGGGTACCATACTGGACAATGTAGATAAAAAACATTTCCGTCATTCCTGTGGTCAGCACTGCTTTAGATGCATTATACATTTTGAAAACCCAACGCATTCTTAGCTTGTGACCAATAAGTATCAAACCAGCAAAGTGCCATAATTAAATCGAAAACATGCTGCTCCTTTAATTAGAACAGAAGGAAAAACTCTCACTGATGAGTTGAGCTTTTATAATAATAGACTAATCTCATAACAATGAAAAATTTAACCACAGCATAAGTTTCATCTATCTCTGGCTGCCAAGAAGGCAATGCATACTTAAGTTACATTAATTATCTCTCTGGAAAGATAAAAAATTCTGGTTAATAGTGATTTAAGAAACTCCTTTTTAGAACACCCCTAGGCTGAGAAGGATGTACATCATCAAGAAAATTTTCAACCAGTTGAATATCCTGTATACAAGAGTGATATTCTGGTACTCTATCAATTATAAATAAAAAACAAGCATATATTTTTTTTAAATATGTAACAAAGGAGTCAGGCGGCAGTAGCACAGCAGGTTAAGGACAGGCGTAAGGGTCCTGGTTCTAGCCCCCAGGTCCCCACTTGCAAGGGAGTCGCTTCACAGGTGGTGAAGCAGATCTGTAGGTACCTATCTTTCTCTCCCCCTCTGCCTTCCCCTCCTCTCTCCATTTCTCTCTGTCCTAACAATGACAACATCAATAATAATAATAGTAACTACAACAACAATAAGAAACAAGGGCAACAAAAGGGAAAATAAATATTTTTTTAAAATTAAAAAAAAAAAACCCAGTTCAAGCCCCAGGCTCCCCACCTGTAGGGGAGTCACTTCACAGGTGGTGAAGTAGGTCTGTAGGTGTCATATTTTCCCATCTTCCCCCTCCTCTCTCCATTTCTCTATGTCCTATTTAACAATGATGACATCAATAACAATAATAATAACTAAAACAACAATAAAAAAACAAGGGCAGTAAAAGGAAAAATAAATAGATAAATAAATAAATATTTAAAAATATGTAATGTAAAGCCAGGAACACTATTGGAAATAACTGAGGGTGGCCAGGAAGTGACAAGTTGGTGCTGTCAATTTAAATTCTACCTTTTCCTTCCACATGATCTCACAGTCCAAAAATAGTGATCATTCTTTCAAAACTGACTTTGGTGTTCTTGAAGAGCTACTTATTATGAAACTAAATTTCTGTTTTTTTGTTTTGTTTTGTTTTTTACCAGAGCACTGCTAATATTGGGCTCAAACACTGAGCTTAACTTTAGTGGAAAAAAAAGTTTTTCATCAAGGCAAGTGAACAACAAGTAAGAAACATTTTACACGTCCACTATGTCAATCTTATTACCAAAGTTTTTAATCCTTTTATAAACTTTAAGGAAATCAAGGAAAAACAGTACAAGTCACACTTCTAATAGCATATAAATGACAAAAAATAACTATTGTATTTACTGTTGAATGTAAAACATTAATTCCCCAATAAAGAAATAAATTTTTTTTTAAAATGACAAAATGGGAGTCGGGCTGTAGCGCAGCGGGTTAAGCGCAGGTGGCGCAAAGCACAAGGACCAGCATAAGGATCCCGGTTCGAACCCCGGCTCCCCACCTGCAGGGGAGGTTCGCTTCACAGGCGGTGAAGCAGGTCTGCAGGTGTCTATCTTTCTCTCCCCCTGTCTTCCCCTCCTCTCTCCGTTTCTCTCTGTCCTATCCAACAATGACGACAACAACAATAATAACTACAACAATAAAACAACAAGGACAACAAAAGGGAATAAATAAATAAAATAAAATATTTTTAAAAAAAGACAAAAAACACATTACCACATGCACACTACCATTCATTGAAAACTTAATTTACCAACAACAGGTGAGTGGCTGAGCAAGTTGTGGTATATATACACAATGGAATACGACTCAGCTATTAAAAACGGTGACTTCACCATTTTCAGTGGATCTTGGATGGACCTTGAAAAACTCATGTTGTGGTCCGGGAGGTGGCGCAGTGGATAAGGTATTGGACTTTCAAGCATGAGGTCCTGAGTTCAATCCCTGGCAGCACATGTACCAGAGTGATATCTGGTTCTTTCTCTCTCTCCTATCATTTCTCATGAATCAATAAATAAAAAATTTAAAAATGTTTAAAAAGAAAAAAAGAAAAATTCATGTTAAGTGAAATAAGTCAGAAACAGAAGGATGAATATGAGATGATCTCACTCTCAGGTAGAAGTTGAAAAACAAAATCAGAAGAGAAAACACAAGTAGAACCAGAACTGGAAAAAGACTGTAAAAACTGTAAAAGACTCTGGGGTGAGGGTGGAGGGGAGAGAATACAGGTCCAAAAAGGATGACAGAGGTCCCCTAATGGGGGTTGTATTGTTATATGGAAAACTGGGAAATGTTATATATGTACAAACTATTGTATTTACTGTCAAATGTAAAACATTAATTCCCCAATAAAGAAATTAAATAAATAAAAATAATTTTTTTAAGTAAAAAAAAAAAAAAGAAAGAAAGAAAACTTCATTTAATTGTTATTAAAACCCATATAGGAGCCCTGGCGGTAATGCAGCAACTAGAGTCTCTGACCTACATAAGCATGAGACCCCAAGTTTGATCCCCAGCGCTACAAGTATCAGAGTGGCGCTCTAGTTCTCTCTCTCTCTCTCATTACTAACAAATAAATGAAAATTTAAAGTATATTTAAACATGTTACATACACTGATACAGAGTAAAGGAAGTAACATTGTGGTAACACACAGGACTTGCACAGAAAAGATCTCAGCTCGATTCCTAACACCATCAACAGCCAGAGTTGAGAGGTGCTCTAGTCAAAGGGAGAAAAAACAGATACAGATAACCATTTCAGAATAAAGTCTGTGGACCAAAAAAATTTATCAGCAACCCCTTGGCTGGCAGTGGCAATACCCAGTTGAGTGTGTTAATTACCATCAACCCACAAAAAGAGGTTCAAAGATTTAAAACATTAAAAACAAAACAAAAGTTTTAACTAGAATGAGTAATATCTACGAAAGTTAATTTAATATTAGGAAAGAAAGTAACTTTTTAAACAAAGATCATTTTTAAAAGCAGTCACTTACAAAATCTAGGCATGCTGGATACAGTGTCTCTATTGACATACCTTAAAAACCACAAATTACTATGAAATAGGTCTGGAAACATGTTAGCTTGTATTGAAAAAGTCTTCAACAAAGAAAGGTTTCTTTCTAAATTACATTAGCATGCGCAAGCTGGAACAACTTGTTAAGATATGCAGCTTTAGTCTCATATTCAGTAATACCTTCACTAATAAGAGACTGATACATCTGAGTATCACATGCCTTTTTTGACAAAACTTAATTATCAGAAGTTAGAATTGAGAGGCACAGAAATGAATTCCAAGGTATCTGAGAGTGGCTGAAGAATGAAATTATTATTAAATACTAACTGAAAGTCAAGAAAATATAAATATGCACAGAAAGTTTTAGGATGAGGTTAAGGGAAAAAAAGGCAGTGAGCCAGAGACTATTAACAGTAAGAGGAGAAATAAGAAGAATCTGTTCATACTATGGCAGGGGAAACTGCAGAGGAAATTAAGGGGCACAGCACCAGGCTCTAAAAGGGAGAATCTGCCCTAACAAACACATCTAACCTAGGTCTTTGCATGGCTAGGGTGTAGGGAGTGGAGTGACTCCTAGTTCTTTTTGACTCTATTCTTGACCCTACTCTTTCATCCATGCCACCCAACAAGGGTCTACACTAAGGCAACTTTCAAACTCAGCAGGAAGACTGGTTTGACAGGAGGGGTCTGGTGTTGAAATCCTACCCCCAACCATGCACTAGCTAGTGGTATACTTGCCACATAGGGTTTTTAACATGTAAATTTTGTCTAAGAAAGCATACAATTGTTTTCAATGAAATCAATCAACTAATCAAAAGTACCACTGCTTAACATCAGATGCATGAATGGACAAATAAAATATGGTTCATTCAATAGAATATCTATCAGAATTCTAAAGAAATGAAGTATTGGGAGTCCGGCGGTAGCACAGTGGGTTAAGCACAGGTGGCAGCAAAGCACAAGGACTGGCGGAAGGATACAGGTTCCAGCCCCCAGCTCCCCACCTGCGGGGGGTGGGGGGGGCACTTCAAGGGGTTCTCTTCACAGACGGTGAAGCAGGTCTGCAGGTGTCTCTCTCTCCCCCTCTGTCTTCCCCTCCTCTCTCCATTTCTCTCTGTCCTATCCAACAATGACATCAATAACAACAATAAAACAAGGGCAACAAAAGGAAATAAATATTAAAAAATGTTTTTTAAAAAATGAAATATTAATATATGCTGTAACTTAGAAGAACTTGAAAACACTGTTCCTGATGGCACCATGACATCACAGGCAACAGGTTGTACCAAACCAGATTAGCTATCTCCAAATGCTCAAGAAAAGTGTCTTTCTGTTCAGTCTCCACTGAAGCAATGTTTTTGAGTTGAAAATACCCCTAACATGTATCTGTGAAACTTCTTGAAAAAGAGTCAACAGGCCTCTTCAGACTGAAAGGGAAAACAACCTTTAAGTGCTGCGGGTTAAGTGCATGTGGCACAAAGCGCAAGGACCCGGTAAGGATCCCAGTTCTAGCCCTGGCTCCCCACCTGCAGGGGTGAGGGTGGGGTCGCTTCACAAGAGGTGAAGCAGGTCTACAGGTGTCTCTCTTTCTCTCTCCATCTCTTTCTTCCTCTCCTCTCTCCATTTCTCTTTGTCCTATCCAACAACAAAGACAATAACTACAACAACAACAAAAAAAAAAACAAGGGCAACAAAAGTGAAAATAAATAATAAATAAAAATTTAAAAAATAAATTACAAAAAAAAAAAAGGTAAACTAGGCTGGGGGGATGGAGGTGGCTCAGAGATAGAGTTCATGCCTAGTATGTGTGAAGCCCTATGACTAATCCGGTCTTTCTGTTTCATTTAAAAAGAAAATAAACTGTTGTCCGGGAGGTGCTGCAGTGATAAAGCTTTGGACTCTCAAGCATGAGGTCCCGAGTTCTATCCCCAGCAGCACAAGTGTCAGAGTGATATCTGGTTCTTTCTCTCTCCTTTCTCATAAATAAATAAAATCTTAAAAAAAAAAAGAAGAAAAGAAAATAAACTGTTCTCTTTTTTAAAAAGTATAAAGCTGATGTGTATAATTCATTACTAATACTTTTGGGGGATGAATGAAGCCTGGGTCAAACACAAGATAAGGGAGCTTACAGGGTATAAAACTAGATAGTTTTCTTTTTTTTTTTTTTTTAAGTTAATTTGTTTTCCAAGGTTAGGAAATCAAAGTGAATGGGAAACAACATCAAAATAGCAAAATTTTCAAAATGTCATGCAGTTTTCTTGGGGAAATTTCATTTTGAATGAATAAATGCATTTTTTAAATGATTGACACTAATCCTTAGACTTCACAGATGAAAAAACAAAGACTTAGAGAGGAAAAAGCCCCAGTTACAGCTTGAAGGTAACAGAGACAGTATTCAACTTAGCACCTGCCCAGGCTCTCTCTGCCTCTGCCCTAGATAGATGAACAATGGCGTAAGGGACCTTGAAAGATACATTTTGCCTAAAATAAGACAGGACAAGAGATTCTCTATATAGTGGCATATACAATTTCATCATGCTTCTTTAAAAACCGCTTAAGTCACTCACTTCTCAGGCTAATTCTTTAGTCTGTCTGTCTTCCCAAAGACCTGTCACTTATAATTCCTATCTTCTATCGCACACTATTAATCCCAGCACACTTCAGCATATCCTCTAAATCCATGACACTATTCAATATCTAAGGCCATCCAGCCCCTGCTCTCCCTCCCTTACCTTGATTAGCATACCACTCCCTGTTGCCAACCTCTCTATTCCTTAATTAACATTTTTAAGTTTCCATCTTTGAAGTACAGCAGCAGAACCTTCCAATACCTGCGTAACAGGATAAAGTCCAGATTTCCTCACTAGACAGCACTCAACTAACTGTCTTTGCAGTTTCATCTTCTATCACTTTTCCCCAACCCTGAGCTACACAAGTCATACATCCCTATAATCACTCCTAGACGCAGTTTTGCTTCGCCCTCTATCTTTTCCACTCCTGGGCTGTCTGGTGCACTCTAAAATTCAACCTACGTGTTCCTTCTGCTAACATTTTCCCAGCAAAATCAATTTCTCCTTTGTGCTCTCAAGAGAATCTATTCACCTAAACACAAACACTTAGCACACAACATTAGCATTAGCTGTACTAGTTACCAGTGCAACTTGACTACATTCTCCCTGGTTGACTACTATTTATAAGACTCAAAATATACTCAAGAAATGAATGAATATGAAATAGCTCATGAATCACTGACTAGGTGGGTGAAACCCAAGCTCTTGATAAAAACATCATAAAAGTTTTAGGTTACAGATCACAATTCACCACCAAAAGTGTAGTTCCCACTTTGACCACTCTCCTCATTCTCCCTTACCACCACTCCACCACCCCACCCCCACAGCTACCATTTTGTTCTTATAATCTTTTTTTTTTACATTTTATTTATTTATTATTGGATAGAGACAGAGAGAAACTGAAAGGGAAGATGGAGATAGAGAGGGAAAGAGACAGAGAGACACCTGCACCCCTGCTTCACCATTCGTGAAGCTCTCCCTCTGCAGGTGGGGACCAAGGACTTAAGCCTGCATCCTTGTGCACTTTAATGTATGTGCTTAACCAGGTGTGCCACTGCCTGGCTCATTGTTATAATTTAATAGTTTCTGTTTGAATTGTTCATTTGTTTTATGTATCTTTTAGTTATGCACAAGCTATTTTAGTGTGAAATATGTATTAAATTTTTTATTTTATAAATTGAGGATAAGAGCACTCATTTCAGAGTTGGTGAACATCACACATAAATTCTTAACTCTTATATTATTCTTCTCCCAGAAATCAATGTGTTTGGCTTAAGGTTGCCTTGAAATAAAGTCTACTTAAATTGACATTGTAAAGCAATAGTTACACACACACACACACACACACACACACACACACACACACACAAGCTGTGCCGTTGTATGTGGAGATACTAGTTTAAGAACTAGTAGCACACACCTAACCAAATCACAAAAAAAAAAAAAAGCTTTTTAATTTTATGTGTTGTCTATATATAGGCATTGCTCCTAAGAAATTGGAGCCTGGGAGTCCGGTCGTAGCGCAGCGGGTTAAGTGCACATGTCGCAAAGCGCAAGGACCTGCGTAAGGATTCTGTGGAGACCCCACTTGCAGAGGAGTCGCTTCACAGGTGGTGAAGCAGGTCTGCAGGTGTCTCTCTCTCCCCCTCCTCTCTCCATTTCTCTCTGTCCTAACAACACAACATCAATAACAACAATAACTACAACAACAATGAAAAACAAGGGGAAAATAAATAAATATAAAAAAGAGAAACTGGAGCCTATTTTTTTTTCCCACTGGGATAGTAAAAACATGGGAGAAAAAATTACATTTTCAGAAGTCTTCAAACAGTGGGCAATGTTGACATGAAGCTGTAAGTGCAAATATTTGTTCTCTTCTTTAGTTTGTAAATTTCAAGGTGATAAAATTCTGTATATAGAACCACTAATTACAATGGAATCTACTTGTCTTGCAGAATGCTGAGATTGTATGTTTATTCAATGGTGAAACTAAATGGTGTGCCCTAGAAAAGAACAAGAATCAGAATTTTGAATTTTATTGGTTTAACAATTTCCTCCTGGAAAGGAAATACTTCATTTCTCAATCTAAGAAACTTCTTCAGATGATTATTTGTGTAAAAATATAGCAGTCTAGTAAAAGTGTCTCCTCTGACCTTGAAAATCAGGAAGAATTATGGGTAATGTAAAAACAAATGAAGTATTTGAGAAAAAGGAAGGCTGCTTTCCATTATTTTGATTTGGGGGTCACTTGATAACACCATTTAATGATCTACTAACAAGGTCCCCTCACTGTTCAAGATTGCTTTGCTACTCAGGCGAATAAACAAAAGTGATTATCACATAACACATACAAATGAAGTCATTAGTATTACTATTTACTTCTATACTAATCTAGAATCTAGACCTTAACACTGAATTTATTATAAATACCACAGCAGCAAACAACTAATAGTTAATGAGTTATTATGTCAAGCACTATTCAAAGCATTCTGTGTCTACTGATTTAATTTACAAGCCAACTCTCTGGAATAAATTCCACTGCCCCCTCCCCAGTTATGTAAAATAATGGTGAAGGCAAAAAATGAAACTACATATATATGTAGTTTCATTTTTTGCCTTCACCATTATTTCTGGGGCTTGGTAACTGTATGAATTCAGTGTTCCTGGAAGACTTTTTACCTTACTCCTTTCTTTCTTTATTTTTGATAGAGGGTGAAAGACAGAATGAGAGAAAGAGAAAGATCTGTAGTACTGCTCCACTTCTCACGAAGCCCCTCCACCTGCAGGCATAGCTGCTAACTTACAGAATGAGTTACTTCACCTGTGAGCCTCACCTCACCTCATCTCTGAAATGAATCCCTGTATTAGATATTCAGACAGTGACAGACTTGAGTGAAGCATGATAGCAGAGAAGAAGATTCTATCAGAAATCACTCTGCAACCATCAGGGTGCTTCAAGGAGCACCATCTTCCCCCTTGGTCTCCACACTCAATCAATCATCAGCAAGCTCCTTTAGTTCTGCTTCCAAAACACATTTCAGATCTGTCTTCTTTTCTCCATCCAATTACACCCTAATTCATGCTTCTACAATACCATCTTTCTCCTCCTTTGCTACCTGTCTCTCCTCTAGATCCCTTAAGCTTCTCATACACTGGAGCCTCTGAGACCTTCAAAGTTTTATTTTGAAAATACTTCAAATCTACAGAAAAGTTGCAAGATTACAATAAACACCTGCATGGTCTTAATAATTTGGTAACTTTTCTTCCCTCCCCACCTCCTTTCAGAACCATTTTGAGAGTAAGTTACACAAAGATCATGATCCTTCAGCTCTCTAAAGAACAGTGAACATTCCCGTAACTACCATATAATAAGTCATCAATTCCACCCTCACACTCACTGCATCATTATTTACAATAGGCAAGATAAGGAAACAATGCTGGGGCTGGGTGGTAGCATATGTTATATAGTGCACAAAGACCTGGGCTCAAGTCCCTGGTCCCCATCTGCAGGAGGAAAGTTTTGCACGTGATGTAATAGGGTTACAGGTGTCTCTCTGTGTCTCTTCCTCTCTATCTCCCCCTTCCCTCTCGATTTCTGTCTCTATAAAAAAAAGAAAGAGAGACAGAGGGAGAGAGAGAGAAAGAAAGAAAGAAAGAAAGAAAGGAAGGAAGGAAGGAAGGAAGGAAGGAAGGAAGGTAATTTAAGGGGGGGGCAGGCAGTGGCGCACCTGGCTAAGTGCTCACACTATAGTGTCTTTCTCCATCTCTATCTCCCCTTCCAATATCTGTCTCTAGCCAATAAATAAATAAATAAATAAATAAATAAATAAATAAATAAAATATTAAAGAAAAAAGAGAGAGAAACAATGCCCGTGGATGTATAGAGAGAGGTGATATAAAAGCATACCAGGAGCTGGGGAGATAACATAATGGAACACACAAAAATACTTTCATGCCTGACACTCCAAAGATCCTAGCACCACCATAAGCCAGATCTCTGTAATGTTCTGGGGTAAGTAAATAGATAAATAAGTAAGTAATACACTAGAACACTACTCAGCCTTGAGGGTGCAAGTAAGGTAGGTCAGACAGAGAAAGATAAATACCATATGACGTCACTAAGTTTAAAAAAGAGACATCCAATTTGAGGTTGTTAGAGTTAGGGAGTGAAGTGATGCAGCAACTGAATGAAAGTGGTCCAAGGGCACAAACTTTCAATTATAAGACAAGAGTGTCATGTACAGCACGGTGAATACATTTTTTGTTTTGTTTTGTTTTTTGTTTTTTTAAAAATATGGAACGCTTCACGAATTTGCGTGTCATCCTTGCGCAGGGGCCATGCTAATCTTCTCTGTATCGTTCCAATTTTAGTATATGCGCTGCCGAAGCGAGCACTACAATATTATTTTATATAATTAAAGTTCACTAAGAGAATAAATCCTGAGTTTACATCACAAGGGCAGAATTTTTAAAAATATTCTCCATTTTTCAGATCTACTGAATTATCAGAAAAGTCATGATGTATTTTTGTTTTCTACACATATATAAAGTGACAGATGTTTACTAAGCAAACTGCAGTAATTATTTCATAATACACTTAAGATGAATATTATGCTAGGAACCTTAAACTTATACAGAGATGTATGTCAATTACATCTTAATAAAGCTGGAAGGGGGAGGAAGGGAATGTCTTCCTAACCACAATGGGTTCAAATTCTGTAACTGTGATCTCATCTAATATTCAGTCAATTTTTAAATTCTTCTACTTCTCCCAGTAATGTCCAATGACACTTTTTCCCCCAGGATCACACATTTTACCTCATTGTCTCACAGTGACTTTTTTTTTTATCTTACAGTGATTTTATTTTTTATAAAAGATTTATTTATTAATGATTAAAAAAATGAGAGGGAGAATGACAGAGATGGAGCTTCACTGTGGCATATGTGATGATGAGGGTCTAACTTAGAACCTCATGCTTCAGAATCCAATGTTCTGCTCGCTGCACCACCTCCCTGGCCCTTTCACAGTGACTTTAAAAATATAAATCAGATCATGCCATTCTTCCAACTTTAAACTCTCCACTGTCCCTCCCTGGATCTCTCTGCTATAAAATGCAAATTGCCTTCTTCTTACTTAAGCACAAGTTCGAAAACCTTCCCTCCATAAGCTTTTCACTTCTTTCCATAGCTGAGACCTTCTCATCCTTTCATCTCTTCTTAGGGACTTTCTAGAGCAAACATCTATAGCCACATTCTTTGGTTTTTCTCTCTCACTGTATTCTTGATTTCCCTCATGTCACTCAACAGTCTATAATTACTTCTTGGTTTATTTGCTTACCATCACCTCTCCTACTAGCACACAAACTCCATGAAAACAGAGTTGTCTCTGAAAACAGTTCCTGGCTCCAAGTTGGCACTCAATAAGTAAATGCTTTTGAATGCATAAATGCAGAATAAATAAATCAATTACTATTTAACAACTCATGTCAATAAATTACTCTGTGGGCCTCTACCCTGACAGACACAAGGCAGTAAGCACAGTCTTCTTCCACAGAAAAGTACAGTGTATGGTCACAGGAAGGGTAAAGTCAACATTAACATTCATTCTAAACCCCTGCTGTAAGATAAGCATTATGAAGGTTTCCAAGAAACACAACACGATGCTTTCCTGTGCCAGAACAAGGTGGTCTGAAGTGCTAGAAAGACACTACCCTCGACTTGAAAGGGGAAACCTACCTTATAAGGGAAGACCTGATACTGAAGTTAGCACATTTGACTCCCATCTCCATGCCTTGATTTCCTCATCTTTAATAAAGATAATGTCTACTTCAATGTCGGGGCGGGGGGGTGGGGGGGGAGTAGGGAGACAAGATCAGAACTTTAAACCTGAAAGGAAAATAGGCCCCTGAATAGAAAGAGGAAGATAATGATGGCACACAACTGAACAGCACTGTATTAGCCTTTAATAAATAAGGACCAAAATTAAATGCATCATGTGTGCTACAGATCAGCTACTCCAAAATCCCCTTCTCACACTGCTCACTCAGTCCTATTTTGACCCAGAACACAGAACAACTCAAAGTATACAAGAAGAGAAGAGGTAGTGCACTGGGTTAAGCGCACATGGCCCAAAGCCAAGCCAACAGGAAAAAGGATCCCGGTTCAAGCCCCCAGCTCCCCACCTGCAGGGAGGCCACTTCACAAGTGGTGAAGCAGGTTTGCAGATGTCTTTTTCTCTCCCCCTGTATCCTCCTCCTCTCTCAATTTCTCTCTGTCCTATCCAACAAAAACGACAGCAATAACAACAATGACGAACAACGGTAACAAAAGGGGGGAAACGCAGGCAGCAGTAATAACCCTGGAGGCAAAAAAATAAATAATAATAACAGTAATAGTAATAATAATGATGATGAAAGAAAGCTTTTTTAAAAATATGCAAGAAGATGTCAACAAAACCTAAAGGCAAAAGTCAGGTACATGAGCCCCATCCTTACAAGTCACTGAAGTAAAGTTACATGATCACTTTTAAAAATTCTACATAAAGGAATTGGGCGGTAGTGCAGCGGGTTAAGGGCAGGTGGTGCAAAGCGCAAGGACCAGAAGAAAGAAGGATCCCAGTTTGAGCCCCCGGATCCCTATCTATAGGAGAGTCGCTTCACAGGCAGTGGAGCAGGTCTCTAGATGTCTTATCTTTCTCTGCCCATCTCTGTCTTCCCCTCCTCTCTCCACTTCTCTCTGTCCTATCCAACAATAACGACATCAATAACAACAACAATAACTACAACAATAAAAAAATTCTAAGTAAAAAAATAAAACTTTGAAAGATTCTTGGGCAGGGGTAGATAGCATAATGGTTATGTTAACAAACTGTCATGCCTGAGGCCCCAAAGTCCCAGGTTCAATCCCCGGCACCAGCATATGCCAGAGCTAACCAGTGCTCTGGTTAAAAAAATAAATAACTTTTTAAAAAAATTCTGCATAAGTGAACCAGTTTCTAGGCTGGGGACCTTGGAGGGGACCTGTTTTGCAATACAAATAATCCAAATTTGAGCTCCAGTTACAACACAAGAAAACACCATGGCACTGGAGGAAGATTATAGAGTATCTTACTAAGATTTTATTAATACTAAACAAAACTGGTTTTCTCACACACCTGAAGTGTCTCGTGTATTTCAGACTTCTCTGATAATCACTATAAACCACAGGGTTCTTTATAACACACTCAACCTATTCTTTTAACCAAATTCTAGTTTCAGACATTAATAGATCATAATATATTTTATTATACAAATATGCACTTGGGTTTATTAGCTCACAACTGCTTTAGAGAGGGCAACAACAATTAAAATGATCTCTTTCAACAGAAAATTTCTGTTTAAGAAAGCAATATAAAGACAACAAAATTAGTAGCCCAGGAGGTAGCACAATGGATAAAGTGCTAGACTCAAATGTAAGATCCTGAGTTCAACCCCCAGTATCACATGTCATAGTGTTGCTATGGTTCTCTCTCTCTCCTCCTCTCCCTCACTTTCTCATAAATAAAACTAAAAAAAAAAAAAATGAAGTGAGTCAGATGGCAGGTGGCGCAAAGCACAAGGACCGGCATAAGGATCCGGTTGGAACCCCTGGCTCCCCACCTACAGGGAAGTCACTTCTCAGAGTGAAGAAGGTCTGCAGGTATCTGTCTTTCTCTCCCCCTCTCTGTCTTCCCCTCCTCTCTCCGTATCTCCCTGTCCTACCCAACAACAATGACATCAATAACAACAACAATAAAACAAGGGCAACAAAAGGGAATGTATTTTTTAAAATGAAATCAGTGCTTTTGAAACTAATATCTCATTGGGAGATTCACTAGTGACTGGTAGAAAAGAGATACCCATTGCCACTCATCCTACGGTGAGATTCAAAATAGTCCAGATGAGAAGTTACTCAGATCTACAATGGAAACCAATGTCTGAAATTCTGATAGTCTACCTACTCTTGGGACTCAATTTCACTATCATATTGAAAATCCCTAAGCAAGAAAACACAGGACACATAATTCCTAGTTATCCTAAATATTCTCCAAAAAAACCCTTCAAACTTGGTAAAAATTTGTCCAACTGTTTCTAGACAGTCTGTGTGTATTTGTGATAGAGAAACAAAAGGAAACAAGTTTTAGCTAATGTATAGCATAACTGCATGGGCTTATTCAACAGGTGAACAAAAAGAAAGGGTTTGATTGTGGAGCTTTCCTATTTAAAAGGAAAACTGAAATTTTAAAATAACCAAACAAATAAGCACATATATAATTATAGACTACTATAATAGCTAATGAGAAAAATGATGGGATGCTTTGTTGGAATTACTAACTTCATTTTTCAATTAAAAATTACATTCAACTCAATTACATTAAATTACTAACTAGACTGGAAAGTTCAAAGAGATTAGGAAAAATCTGTTCAAAGAGTAGGAGTTGCATGCATGAGGCCCCAGGTTCAATCTCTGGCACTGCATATGCTAGCTAGCACCAAGTAGTATTCTGGAGTCCCTCTCTTTCTCATTAAATACAAATAAACAGATTTTTTTCAAAAAAGGAAAAGATATGAAATGAAGGATATAAATAGTATGATTTTTTTTAAAAGTAGATTTAATAATTGTTATGAATATAGTATGTAATACATACACAGACAAATCTGAGGAAAAACAAAATAGTTGTACTGGAGTGATAACACTATGAACAGTGTTCATAATTCATGTTTCTTTTCTTTTTTTGTTATTGGATAGAGTCAGAGAGATATTGAAAGGGGAGGAAGAGACAGAATGGGAGAGAGACAGAGAGACAGACACCTGCAGACCTGCTTCACCACTTGTGAAGCTTTCCTTCTGCAGTTGGGAACAAGGGACTTGAACCCGTGTCGTTGTGCACTGTAATGTGTGTGTGCACTTAACCAGGCGTACCACTGTCTGGCCCCTAATTCATAAATGTTTCTTTAATGTTACTATATTCTTTTTAACAAAGCAAAGACATAGAACTAAAGGACTAAAGAACTAAAGTTTTACTCTTAAATCTAACCCCTCCCATCAAAAGAAAGAAAAGAAAAAATATGACTTAGTAAAAAGATCAACCATGAAAACAGCAGCAGGGGATTGGCAAGACAGTTCATCTGGGATGGTGCCTGCTTCACATCAAGACTGGCTTCTGGGGGGGTTGGGCGGTGGTGCAGTGGGTTAAGCACATGTGACACAGTGAGTTAAGCGCATGTGGCGCAAAGCGCAAGGACCAGTGTAAAGATCCCGGTTCGAGCCCCCGGCTCCCCACCTGCAGGGGAGTCACTTCACAGGCAGTGAAGCAGGTCTGCAGGTGTCTATCTTTCTCTCCCCCTCTGTCTTCCCCTCCTCTCTCCATTTCTCTCTGTCCTAACCAACAACGAACAACATCAATAATGGCAATGATAATAACCACAACGAGGCTACAACAACAAGGGCAACAAAAGGGGGGAAAAATGGCCTCCAGGAGCGGTGGATTCATGGTGCAGGCACCGAGCCCAGCAATAACCCTGGGGGGAAAAAAAAGACTAGCTTCTAACCCAAGTTTCCTAGTACACTGGGGGTCCTTTGGTCTATGGTGTCCTCTGTCTCTCTATCTGGAAATCTTGGCTAAGAGTAGTAAAGCCCCCACAAAGACAAGAAAGCAAAACCAAACAAAAACAGCAGCAGGACAGAATGAAGCATGAACTTTTGAGAGCCCTGGAACTCCAATATGGCCAAGTAGCTAACTAGCTGTATCATACTAGATGCTTTGCTTGGCCTTCCTGGGAGATTTTTATCATGTCTGACACAAAGCTAATAAAACTTGCCTCATAATGTGGTAAGGACAAAATTAAAAGGTTTATTTAAGAGTCAAAAGTCTGGTGTCCAGCAGCATAGAATATATGGTTAATAAATGTTGGTAGAGGGAGTCAGGCTGTAGCGCAGCGGGTTAAGCGCAGGTGGCGCAAAGCACAAGGACCCTCATAAGGATCCCGGTTCGAACCCCGGCTCCCCACCTGCAGGGGAGTCCCTTCACAGGCGGGCGGTGAAGCAGGTCTGCAGGTGCCTATCTTTCTCTCCTCCTCTCTGTCTTCCCCTCCTCTCTCCATTTCTCTCTGTCCTATCCAACAACGACAACAACAATAAAACAACAAGGGCAACAAAAGGGAATAAATAAATAAAATTTTTTTTAAAAAATAAATAAATAAATGTTGGTAGATACTATGGTAAGCATGGCATATACATTCAAATAAAAAAGCTCGTTCAGACAAGGATAGATAGCATAATGGTATGCAAACAGACTGTCATACTGAGGCTCCAAAGTCCCAGGTTCAATCCCCTGCACCACCATAAACCAGAGCTGAACAGTGGTCTGGTTAAAAAAAAAAAAAAAAAAGTGTAACTATTTAAAAAAAAAGTGGGTTATGAATGAAAAACTCTCAGGGCCCAACAGAAATCAGATGACTCTTCATTAATCACTATTTTAAAATGATTTCTCTCTGACAAGTAAATTAACTAGTAGTACAATATTGATATTTGCTCTAAGGCTACCTACACTACACCCTGAGTAAAGCCAAAAAGATCAGTTCAAGAAAAATTGTTCTATCAGAGAAATGAACCACATAATATTGGCAATTTACTTTAAAAAAAAATTAAGGACACCCTTATGTAAAGTGAAGCTTGTTAAAAACAAGTCTCCAGAAACTGAGAGAGAGCCCATATAAATAATACAGCAGAGTAAAAAACAAAATAGCCTTACAAACAAAAGTTATGCAACCGGAATCTGCCAAGAAATGATATCATTAAGGCACATTTTCATCCTCCAAAATATTTGCCAATAAATTAAAAAACAATATTTTACTAGACCCTCATGTATCTTCAAACACTCTTCCATGAAACTTCAATGTTTCTGACATCAAATATGACAGAATATTTTCTCCAATTTACCACATAAGTCAAAGGGGAGGGGAGGATTCAAGCATTCAGCTGACCAGTAAGCCATTGATTTTAATCATTTAGTTAATTAGGGGGAAATAAAAAAAATTTTGTTTAATCACTGCCATCAGAACAGAAAACAGTGTCAAAAGAGGAAGGTTTTCACTATTGCTTTGTTGAATACCTGGATTACACTGACCACTCTTTAAGATGGTCTTTGTGTGCTTCAAAACCCAAATCAAGCTACACAAGAGCAGCTGCTCACTGACCAACTGGTCTGCAGAATTCAATGAACGACAAAAGGTTACCTTAATTCAATAAGATAATCAGCACACATTTACCCACCACCCAGAGTCTAACCATCTGCAAGGCGGCAGAGCCAAATGTCTATAAAACAACTGGCAGCGTGCAGACATGTCCCTCATGTCAATGAAATTTCTCTTAGCAACAGCTAAAAAGAAGCTGGACTTTCAGAAAATTTCAAGATACCATGATCCAACAACTTGTTAGTAAGTTATTCTGAGTACCACTGAGATTTCCAGGCCAGATGGGTATTATGTTTTATTCAATTGAGTCTTGTACTAAGGGTAACAAAATGTGAGACAGACACGATCTGGATCCTTTCATTGTTCAAGAAGCAAAACGACCTAGTGGTTGGTTTCCAAATAACTGCAGGGACAATGTAGAAGTTTAAACAAAAAAAAAGAAAAAACTACAAGAACAAGTTCAAACAAACAAAAAACTGTAACAATTTAAACAAAATCTGACATTTGCCTTAGTTCAGTATACTATTCAATTAAATATGTACCTTTAGTGAGTAAAACTGCCAAACAATAATCCAATGTAGAAAAAAATTTAAAGACAACATTCATATTCAAAATAAAGATTTACTACAGAAGTTTACTTTCTTTCTAAAAATATATGCAAATCAGGGGCCGGGTAGTGGCGCACCTGGTTGAGCGCACACGTTACAACGCGCAAGGACCCAGGTTCAAGCCCCCAGTCCCCACCTGCAGGGGAAAAGCTTCACAAGTGGTGAAGCAGTGTTGTAGGTGTCTCTCTGTCTCTCTCCCTCTCTGTCTCTCCCTTCCTCTTGATTTCTGACTGTCTCTAACCAATAAATAAATAAAGATAATTTAAAAATTAAAAAAAAGAATATACGCAAATCACAGGCTGAGTATTTGCCAAAGTGTGGGACCAAAGATGCTCTGAATATGTGAGAGGTAAGATGATTTCAGATGATCTGATTCACACAGAGTGAGAACACTTCCATTTTCAATAGTCTTTCACTCTCTCATTAAGCCAGGGAGAAAGTTTGATGCAAATATGTCTGTAACACTTCTATAAGTAATCTTCCTTTGAGATGAGGCCTCAAGTTAAGAGCCCAGGCAGACAATAAAAAAATATCTTAACAGTTACCTTTTTGTTTTTTTTTAATATTTATTTATTTTGTATAGCGACAGAAACTGAGATGGGAGAGGGAGATTAAGAGGGAGAGAGACAGTGGTCGGGCGGTGGCGCAGTGGGTTAAGCGCACGTGGTGCAAAGCGCAAGGATCAGCGCAAGGATCCCCGGCTCCCCACCTGCAGGGGAGTCGCTTCACAAGCAGTGAAGCAGGTCTGCAGGTGTCTATCTTTCTCTCCCCCTCTCTGTCTTCCCCATCTCTCTCCATTTCTCTCTGTCCTATGCAACAACGAACAACATCAACAATGGCAATGATAATAACCACAACGAGGCTACAAAACAACAAGGGCAACAAAAGGGGAAAAAAATGGCCTCCAAGAGCGGTGGATTCATGGTGCAGGCACCGAGCCCAGCAATAACCCTGGAGGGGGAAAAAAAGAAAAAAAAGAGGGAGAGAGACAGAAAGACACCTACCTGCAGCATGGTTACACCACTTGTAAAGCTTCCCCCCTATAGATGGGGACCAGGGTCTTGAACCCTGATCTCTGTGCATTTATAAACAGTATGCTCTAAAGCAGGTGCACCACCACCCGGTCCCCAGTTACCTTATATTTATGACAAGAAATGTTTCCCACATTTTTTAATGAGGGGTGTAATGCTTAATCATTGACATATACATACAATTTCATTATGTAATAGGCCCCCAAAGTTTTCTTCCTATCCTCCCTGCCCCACCCTCCCCAGACTCGTTTGTTTTGGTGCAGTATTTCCCACTTACTAAGCCTACAAAACTGTGGTCCTACAATCAATGCTTGTAATACCCTTCGCCTGGATTCATCAATTATTAACAATTTTGCCTCATATATTTAATTACCCCTGTACTTGCATGTGTACACACTTACTTTTCTCATAATTGCTGTTGAACTATTTCATTAAATACTTCAGATGTTTCCTAGCTCAGAAGGATATAATCTTAGATAACTAAATTGCCACCACTACACAAAAATTAACACTAGTGCCTTAAATTCTTCTACTATCTGGTACAAATTCTAATGTATCTGGTTCTCCCTCAATAACCAGTAAAGAACCACAGTTCATGGATGGCATTTGAATGATATAACCCTAAGAGGGGAAATGTGAAAGGAAAAAAAAAAATCAATACAGATATTATGAAACTGACAAAATTTGTGAGAGAACACTGTGGTTTGAAAAAAACAGTGAACAGATCAATGGCTCGTGGGGAGAATAGAAGAGGCAAACTAAATAATTAATAAAGAAATCTGCTATTAAACTAATATTTATACTACACAAAGCTGTGAAGGAAAACACTGATGACCTCTTTGTTATAGATCCATGAAAAAAGATCAAAGCAATCAAAAGATAACTGTCACAGTTTTAAATCAAAATGTTCTTCATTAAAAACTCTGAGTTTGGGGAGTTGGGTTAAACTTACAAGGACCAGAAGGACCAGCATAAGGATTCCTGTTCAAGCCCCCAGCTCCCTACATGCGGGGGGAGGGGGTCGCTTCACCAGTGGTGAAGTAGGTCTACAGGTGTCTCTCTTTCTCTCCCCTGTTCTGTCTTCCCCTCCTCTTTTGATTTCTCTCTGTCCTATCCAACAATAGCAGTGATAACAATGATAATAATGACAACAAGGGTAACAACAAAGGCAACAAAATGAGGAAAATGGCCTCCAGGAGCAGTGGATTCATAGTGCAGGCACCGAGCCCCAGCAATAACCCTGGAGGCAGAAAAAAAAACCAAAACTCTTGAGTTGGGGGCCGGGTGGTATGCCCAGCAGGTTAAGCGCACATAGTGCGAAGCAAGGACCCACGCTAAGGATCCCAGTTGGAGCTCCAGGCTACCCACCTGCAGAGGGACAGATAGCCTCACAAGTGGTGAAGCAAGCAGGTCTGCAGGTGTCTTTCTCTCCCCCTCTCTGTCTTCCCCTCCTCTCTCGATTTATATGTCCTATCCAACAACAACAACAAAAGCAGCAAAAATAACAGCAGCAATAACAATGGGAAAAAGATGGCCACCAGGAGTAGTGGATTTGTAGTGCAGGCACAAAGCCCCAGCAATAATCCTGGGGAAAAAAGAGAAGAGAAGAGAGAGAAGAGAAGAGAAGAGAAGAGAAGAGAAGAGAAGAGAAGAGAAGAGAAGAGAAGAGAAGAGAGAGAAAGAGAGAGAGAAAAAGAAAGAAAGAAAGAAAGAAAGAAAGAAAGAAAGAAAGAAAGAAAGAAAGAAAGAAAGAAAGAAAGAAAGAAAAGGAAAACTCTGTGTTGGGAGCCAGGAGGTGGGCACACCAGGTTAAGCGCACATAGTACTATGTGCAAGGACCAAGACAAACACCTGGGTTCAAGCCCCTGCTCCCCACCTCTCTCCCTATCTGCCCCCTCTCAATTTCTCTCTGTCCTATAAAATAAAATAGGAAAAATGGCCATAGGGAGCAGTGGATTTGTAGTGCCTACACCAAGCCCCAGCAATAACCCTGAAGGCAATCAATCAATCAATAAAGTAAGCCTGGGTTGGTTGAGTCCTAGTTCTATCAAAAAAAAGCTATGAGACTTTGACCAAATCCTCTAATCTTTTTTAAGTTTTTTTTTTTTTTATTTACTGATTTTCCCTTTTGCCACCCTTGTTTTTATTGTTGTAGTTATTGATGTCATCGTTGTTGGATAGGACAGAGAGAAATGGAGAGAGGAGGGGAAGACAGAGAGGGGGAGAGAAAGATAGACACATGCAGACCTGCCTCACCGCCTGTGAAGCGACTCCCTTGTAAGTGGGGAGCCAGGGACTCAAACCGGGATCCTTAGGCCGGTCCTTACGCTCTGCGCCACGTGCGCTTGACCCGCTGCACTACCAACTCCCTGTCCTCTAATCGTCTATGCCTCAGTTCCCTCCTTTAAAAACTAAGTGAGAAGAAATATTATCCCACAGGCAAGTTTAGTTTATTTAATGCACTTCAGAGTTTGCCATAGTAAGCAATATATAAATGTTGGCTTTTTTTTTTTGAGAACACTGAACAGCTCTGGTTTATGGTGGTCCTGGGAATTGAAACTGGGAGCTCAGTCTCAGGCATGGGAGTTGTTTGCATTAACTTTTTTTTTTTTGCAGTATGATTTTTTTTTTAATTGGGGGAATTAATGACATACAGTTGACAGTTAAATACGATAGTTTGTACATGCCTAACATTTCCCAGTTTTCCACATAACAATACAACCCCCACTAGGTCCTCCTCTGCCATCATATTCCAGGACCATGTTTACCTAACAACTATGTTATAGCCCCAGCCCTAGTTTTCATTTCTAAACGAAGGAAAATTTTAATCACCCTACAAATGAAGATAGTCACCCTACTGAGCATCTGAAAAGTAATCGTGTTTCAACTGGTAATTTTAATATAGTTTTCTTTTCTTTTCTTGTAACATTTAGTGTCTAGTACAGTGTTTTAAATGTTATAAGAATTTAATAGGTCTGAGTCAATTTCATTCAAATTAGAATCCTAAAAGGGAACGTAGTAGTAATACTCCGATCTATGTGCCAAGATTGAAACATCAGCTTCAATATTTCCTTTGGATATCTGGCAGGTATGTTCTCTAGCTTGAATTTCCACCCACAAAATTGCATTAATAACAGTTATTTGTCTCTGAAATCAAACGAAATTGTTTTGTATACCTTAAATACTTAGACCATTACCCAGGGGCTGGGAAGACAACATAGTGGTTCTGCAAATGGCCTTTATGCCTGAGGCTCTGAGATCCCAGGTTCAATCAATTCCCAGCACCACCACCAGTCAGAATAAGCAGTGCTTTGTTCTCTCTGTACTTTCTGTCACTCTCATTAAAATAAATAAAGTATTAATAAGTGGGGGGGGAGGGGACCAGGTGGTGGCTCACCTGGTTGAGCACACATTACTCTGAGTAGGCACCCAGGTTCAAGCCCCCAGTACCCACCTTAGGGGAAAAGCTTCAAGAGTGGTGAAGCAGTGCTGTCTTTCCCGTATCACCCCCTTCCCTCTCAATTTCTGGCTGTCTCTATCCAATAAATAAATAAACTAAAAAATTTACTCAGTACATAATATAGAACTAAGTATTAAATATCTTCTTGCATGTTTTCTGTAGTCTTCAAATTTAGTAAGAAATATTTGTCATAAGGCACAAATACATACCTTAACCATATCCTTTCAACAATGTTTTATGTCACAGACAATGGGAATGTAAACAATCACAAATGGGCAGGGGTAGACAGCATAATGGTTATGTAAAGAGACTCTTATGCCTAAGACTCCAATGTCCCAGGTTCAGTACCCTGCATTGCCATGAGCCAGAGCGGAGCAGTGCTGTGGTTAAAAACAAACAAACAAACCAAAAAACTGGCACACAAGAGAGTTAAGCACCTTCCACAAGGTACTATGCCTGACTGAAAATCTGACCTAAAAAGTAATGGCCTTGAACTGCTCTGAAATGTTCTGAAACTCAAATAAATAAATAAATAAATAAATAAATAAATACATACATACAATTTGCACCTGATCAATGTTCTACAATTTGCCTATAGGCTGTTTACATACTAGCAAAATGTGTTGCTAACCAACATGTCATACTAAATTGAGATCAAGATATACAATTTCTCAATAAAAAGGTGATTATATAAGTTGGTGTAAATGCCTTGTGAGGATGTAATTACTGGCATCAAGTTACATGTTAGTAGCTGGTGAAAAATGACATAAGTTGGAATGTTTACAGAGATCAGAGCTTATCAGATGAGATCATCTCTAGAAAGCCTACTTATAGGTTGATAAAGTTATTCTTAACATCTGAATAATATTACTGAACATTTCAAATAGCCACGGTAACTGCTGTAGAAACTGCTACAAAAAAAGAAAAACTGACATGAAAAGAAAAAAGAACTATTGAGGTTAATTGCCTTTGTGAATCTTGATTTGATTTTTACTTATTTTTATTGCCACCAGGGTTATTGTTGGGGCTCAGTGCCAGCACTACAAATCCACTGCTCTCAGAGGTCATTTTTTCTTTTCTTCATCTTTATTCCCCCACTTTCTATTTTACTTGACAGGACAGAGAGAAACTGAGAGAAGGAGAGATAAAGATAAACCACTACTTCACCACTCTTGAAGAATCCCCCGTGCAGGTGGGAGTGGAAGCTGAAACAAGATACCATTTTACACCTGTAAGAATATCATAGCTTAAAGGAGAGAGAGAATGTCATACATTAGGGCAGAAACAAATGTTAGTGAAGATGTGGGGGGAAAGGAACTCTCTACACTGCCTGTGGGAATGTAAATTTGTCCAAACCAAAACAGTCTGCAGATTTCTCAGAACACTAGATATGGACCTACCTTTTGACCCAGCAATTTCTCTCCTGGGGATTTATCCAAAGGAAACAAAAGACCTAACCAAAGATATATGTACACCTATCTCCAAAGCAGCATAATTCATAAAAATCCAAACTGAAAGCCAGTACATATGCCCATTCACAGATGACTGACTTAGAAAATTGGTGTATGGGGGTCGGGCAGTGGCACAGTGAGTTGGGCACACGTGGCGCAAAGCACAAGGACTGGCGTAAGGATCCCAGTTCGAGCCCCGGCTCCCAACCTGCAGGGGGGTCGCTTCACAGGCAGTGAAGCAGGTCTACAAGTGTCTATCTTTCTCTCCCCCTCTCTGTCTTCCCCTCCTCTCTCCATTTCTCTCTGTCCTATCCAACAACGAACAACATCAACAATGGCAATGATAATAACCACAACGAGGCTACAACAAGGGCAACAAAAGGGGGGGGGGGGAATGGCCTCCAGGAGCGGTGGATTCATGGTGCAGGCACCGAGCCCAGCAATAACCCTGGAAGAAAAAAGAAAATTGGTATACACACACACACACACACACACACACACACACACACACACACAGGAATATTACTCAGAAGTTAAGAATGAAGAAGTCATCTTCTTTGTGTCATGTTGAATGTTGGAACTTAAAGGAATTATGTTAAGTGAGATAAACCAAAAGAGAAGAGCAAATACCAGAGGATCTCACTAATAAATATAATGTAAGAAAACAAGAACAGAAGATTAGGGAGGGCGGTAGCACAGCAGGTTAAGCGCACATGGTGGGAAGTGCAAGGACCGGCATAAGGATCTGGGTTCAAGCCCCCCAGCCCTTGGCTCCCCACCTGCAGGGGAGCCCCTTCACAGGCAGTGAAGCAGGTCTGCAGGTGTCTTTCTCTCCCCCTCTCTGTCCTCCCCTCTTCTCTCCTTTTCTCTCTGCCCTAACAATGATGACATCAATAACAACAATAATAAAAAAAAAACATAAAAGAAAAGAAAACGAACAGAAATGGAAAACATACCATGAAACTTGGACTGGGTGTGGTACATTGCACCAAAGCAAAGGACTCTGGGGAAGGAGGGAAAAGGAAGTTGGGGACTTTGGGCCCTTGTGCATGATGGTTATGCAAAAGACTTTCCTGCATCATGACTCTGAGATGCCGAGTTGAATCCCCTGCACCACCATCAGCCACAGCTGAGCAATGCTCTGGTCTCACCCACTTGTCAGTGAACAAGACCCAGGTTCAAGCCCCCCAGTCCCCACCTGTAAGGGACACTTCAAGAGCAACTGAGCAGTGCTGGAGGTGTTTCTCCTTTTATTTTTCTCTTCCTCTCTGTATCCCACCCTCTATCAAAAACAAATAAAGTCCCACAGGTACTGACCATGATGGAGGAAAAAATATAAGTAAAAACTACAAAAGAGAAAAGACCTGATCAACAGATTACCACAAAGAGCACAATGGTAATGGATAAATATTCTGACTTCATGCAAGAGGAAATACACATCATCATCCATGAAGTATTCTGGCCAAATAATGTTTATGCTGAATCTAATCACGAAGACACAACTAGACACTCACTTGTTGGTATGCTTCTAATTCTGCTTCTAAAACCCCCTTCTGTTTCATTTGGTTTAATCCCCCCTGCTTAACACTGCATTCTATTTACATAACCACTGTATTCTATTTACATAACCACTGCAGGGCATTGGTTTAATCCCCACTGGTTCATGATGTGTTTTTGCTCCGCCCCCTCTCCTTGTCACTCCCTGATTTTCACCAGTCACTTTTCTCTCCACCCTCTCTACATCACATCCTGTTTACACTCTACTTGGCAAGTATATATAAAGACAGCATTGTTAGTTTTAGTTTAGTCTAGCTCAGCTTAGATTGTGCTGCGTCCTGCATGAATAAAGAGATACTGCGTACAGCTCAACCATGAGTCCCGGGTCGTCTGTCTCCTGTCAGTGAAGCTCAGCCCGACACTAACTCACTGTGGAACACGCTACATGACTATTTTAGAAGTAGAAAGAAGAGGAGGAGGAGGATGACGACGAAAGTGTTCTATATTGAAGACAACCAAGTGCAGTGTATGAATTCTGTATCAAAACTCAAGTTAAAAATGGCATTTTGGAGCCATTTGGGGGGGGGGAATATTATTAGGTAACACTCCTGTTTCATTACTGAATTTCTTTTATATGTATGTATTGAGAGTAAAAGAACATAATGTCTGCTATTTATTTTTAAATAGTTCAGTCAAAATTAGACATATATACATATGAACATCTAATTGTATACACACAAAGAGAAAAATAACAAATAAAGCAAAATGTTAATTCATGAATCTAAGTGAAAAAAAAAAGGTTTCACTGTATCACTCCTTCAATTTTTCTGAAATAGGACGATAATTATACAAATGACTTTCATGTCTAAAGCTGAGGTTTGGAGGTTCAATTCCTAGCACCCACCATAAACCAGAGCTGGGCAGTGGTCTGGATAAAATAAATATATAAATAAAGCTCAAGGGGCCAAGTGGTGGTGCACCTGGTTGAGCACTCACAGTATAGTGTGTGAGGACCCAGGTTCAAGCCCCTGGGCCCCACCTACAGGGAGAAAGCTTCACAAGTGGTAACGCAGGGCTACAGGTGTGTCTCTCTATCTCTCTCCCTATCTACCTCCTCTTCCCTCTCAATTACTCAGTCTCTATCCAATAATAAATAAGTGGCATTAAAAAATTTATAGAAAGGGGGTCACAGCGTGTTAAGCACACATGGTGCAAAAGCACAAGGACCGGCACAGGGATCCCGGTTTGAAACCCCAGGTCCCCACCTGCAGGTACTTCGCTTCACAGGCGGTGAAGCAGGTCTGCAGGTGTCTCTTTCTCTCCCCCTTTCTGTCTTCCCCTCCGCTCTCGATTTGTCTCTGTGCTATCCAACAACAATTACATCAGTAACAGCAAGAATAATAACCACAACAAAAATAAAACAACAAGGGTAACAAAAAGGAGAAAAATAGCCTCCAGGAACCATGGTGCAGTCACCGAGCCCCAGCAATAAACCTGGAAGAAAGAGAGAGAGAGAGAGAGAGAGAGAGAGAGAAATAAATAAAGCTTAACAGATAGACCTGGGTCTTGATACAAAGTGGAGGTTTCTACATATTATTAAAATAAGTTTTGGAAGTAAACTGATTAAATATCAACTAGAAGTGATCAGTTTATGTCCTTAACACTAGATTTTGGTGTACTCTTTGTTTCTCTTCATATAATTTCTCTTACCCATATAATCTTCACTCTCGGTTTCTTGAACTTTGTCATTTCCATTTATGACTTGTGGAGACCAAGCATGGACACAAAGCAGTACTGGTTTGTATCAGAAATTACTACAGAGACATTAAAGTGCTGCCTCTGCCCACATCACTCAAAATATCACAGGCAGCTCAAATCAAGGCTCACCTCCTTCCTGAGGGCTTAAGATAGTTTACTGACATTAAAGCAGATGGAAGAAATTACCTGTCTTCACCAGCTAGCCCCATTCCCTTCTTTGAATTGTAGAAATCATTGACCTCAATTGCCTCTTCTCCAATATCTTTTTCTCTGAATGCTAAGATTCTGTAATGCACCAAGGAAGATATGGAGGGTGACGACAAGATGGAGCGGGGAGTGAGGAAGTAGAAAGTTAATCTAGACTAGTAAATGAAGGATTAAGAATGAAAGACCTCCCCATGGAAGAACAGAATCTAAAATGTTTGTATACCTACAAGGATAGTACAGAGGAACAAAAACTGAACTTGTAAATAAAATTAAATTGCTCTTTTGAAATGCCTGTCTAGCTACAGACAGGAAAAGGCCCAGCATGGTTTCTATGTATGCTTATACTGCTTCTAATAGAAACAATTACATCAAGCCAAAACAAACATGTGTGAACCAGTTAAGTTTGTTAATGAAACAAAATTGCAGCTGGTTTTATCAAAGATCAAAAGTGAAGCAAATTAGAGAAAGGATGTATGAACAAAGCTGGTTTCTAAAAAATAATAGCTGAAAAATTCTAAACCCACTTGTCAAATTAACACAAATCCTTCCTGGATTTCACTTAGACCACTGATTAGTGTTTATTTTACATCTTTGTAGAGACCAACCTCACATTTTAAGTCTAACATCACTCATGCTACAACCTTATATAAGTCACTGCGTAGAATTTTCTTTTCTTGTTTTGTTTTTGCCACCTGAAGCTCAGTGCCCACATAGTTCCACCATCCCCAGCAGGCATTTTTCTTTTTCCTTTCTTTTTAATAGGTGAGTCACAGATAGAGAAAGGAGAGGGGAGAGATACCTGCAGCACTGTCCCACTGTTCATGAAGCTTCCCCCCTGCAGCTGGGGGCTGGGAACTTGAGTCTGGTTCCTCAGGCATAATAATTATGTGTTCTCTACTGGGTGAGTCAACACCCAGCCCCCACACTACGTAAGTTGTTTTTGTTTTTTAAATACTACCTTTCAAAATAAAATACATTATACTCTTTTTTTTTTTTCGCCTCCAGGGTTATTGCTGGGGCTCGGTGCCCACACTACAAATCCACTGCTCCGGGAGGCCATTTTTTCCCTTTTGTTGCCCTTGTTGTTTATCATTGTTGTTGTTCCTATTATTGTTGTTATCACTGCGTTGTTGTTGGATAGGACAGAGAGAAATCGAGAGAGGAGGGGAAGGCAGAGGGAGAGAAAGACAGACACCTGCTGACCTGCTTCATCGCTCATGAAGCGACCCCCCTGCAGGTGGGAAGCTGGGGTCTCTAACCGAGATTCTTACCGCGGTCCTTGCGCTTTTCGCCACGTGCGCTTAACCCACTGCTCTACCTCCTGGCCCCCACATTATACTCTTTATCTGCTAATTAAAAGATCCACCTTCACTAGGAAACACTAAAAAAGAGAGAGAAAGAAAGAAAAAGAAATGTATACTGTTCGAATCTCCTGGAAATTGATTTGAGAAAGCAGTCCAGTGACGTGTATTTCACAGTATGCACTTGCCATAGCTCCTTTACTTACAAGTTTAAACTCCCCCTCACTGCCTGAACACAGGGGGGTAAGAACACCCACACACAGATGAAATCACGTGTTCCCTATGGCCCTGCTAACTCAAAACATTACTAACAAATTACATGACTGCCTCATTTGCTAACTTAAATTTAGTGAGCTAATTGATGTTTACGTTCTTACAAGCATTAATAAATTGGAGAGATCAAAGCAGCTAAGACACATTTGAAATGTTGGTGTGACTACAAAAGTTGCATTAAACCTATTGCAGTTTAATACGCAATGCCAAGAAAATTAAGTTTATAAACAAGACAAAAAGTCATGAGGTTGACAATCAAAATTTGCTGTTGTTGGGGCCTGAGGGATAGTCTGCCCAATACAGCATAGTTTGCAATGCACAAGGACCTAGGTTCAAGACCACAATCACTCTGTGAGAGCACCACACAAGAGTAGCTTTGCAAATAGTGGAACAGTGCTGTAGTCTCTCTCCAAGTGCTTTTTCACCCTCTATCTTAACAATAAAAATGTCAAAAATAAAAACATCTAGTGGAAGTGGTGAAATTGTTCAGGCATGAAGTCCCAAGCAAAAATCCTGGCAGAAAAAAAAAAAATGTTGTTGTTGCAGTGCCTAGGGAGAAGGCTCAGCCGCCAAGTGCAACCCCCAGCACCATCCATGCCAGAGTGTTGTGATGCTCTGGTTCATATTTATTCACTTGTCAAATCTTTTTTTTTTTAACTAGATCACCTTTTTCTTGTATTTCCTTTGTACATTAGGTACAAAAGTGAATGTTATGCATGTACAAACTACTGTATTCACTGTCAAATGTAAAGCATTAATCCCCCAATAAAGGGGGGAAAAGTAAAGGGGGGATGCACCTGGTTGAGCATATGTTACAATGAGCAAGAACCCAAATTCAAGCCCCCGCCCCCACCTGCAGGGGGAAAGCTTCTTGAGAGGTGAAACAGTGGTGCAGGTGCCTCTCTTTCTTCCCCCTCTATCTCGCCCTCCCTCTCGGATTTCTGGCTGTCTCTATCCAATAAAAACAAATTAAGGTAATTAAAAAAAATAAATAAGGGTGCAGGGGTAGAGCATAATGGTTATGCAAAGAGACACATGCCTGAGGCTCCAAAGTCCCAGACTCAATCAATCCCCTGAACCACCATAAACCAGAGCTGAGCGGTGTTCTGGTAATTAATTAACAAATTAATTAAAAATGTAGGCCTTTCTTCTGAGAAGCATTACAATGTACTATTAAATAAAGTTTAATGTGAAAGAGTGGGGCATGGGAAATAGTTCACTCGGAGAGTGTGCTGTTTTGCCATGTGTGTGGCCCAAGTTCAAGCCCAGCCCCCACCACATGAAAGGAAGCTTTGGCGCTGTGGTCTCTTTCACTCTCTCTTTAAAAAAAAAAAAGTAGTAAATAAAATAATAAAATAAAATTTGTTTATTAAGAGAGAGAGAAGGGAGTCGGGCAGTAGCGCTGTGGGTTAAGTGCACTGGTACAAAGCGCAAGACCAGCTCAAGGATCCCAGTTAGAGCCCCTGGCTCCCCACCTGCAAGGGGTGAAGCAGGTCTGCAGGTGTCTTTCTCTCCCTCTCTCTATTTCTCTCTGTCCTAACAATGATGACAACAATAACAACAATAATACTACAACAACAATAACAACAAGGGCAACAAAAGGGAAAATAAATATTAAAAAATTTAAAAGAAAGAGGTGAGGTAGATAAAAATGTTTATCAATGACAATATAATCAAAATAAAGCAGAAAGGGGCACTCAACTTCAAAGCTGTGACATAGACTTTCTTAGCACTGAGTTTATTTAACAAATATAGCTGTTACATGGAGAAAAAGGTAAATAAATACAATAGCAAATTTCTGAAAATATCTAAAAATAAGCTCAGAAAACAAACGAAAATGCATCCTTCATGGGGGGGGGGGGGGGTGAGGGGATGGAGGGTAGGAAATGCCACTAGGAATTCATAAGAGACTAATCCATACATCATTCAGCACAGGATTATGTGTTATAGAAAAAACAGCAACCATATCAAATCTAAGATCCAAAGAGTTAAAAAGAATGTTTAACAGTCATTTTAACAGTCAAAAATCCACTGACATAATGCTTCCACTTTACCTGAAGTCTATTTCATTAGAATTCTAGACAAGTTCCATCTTGATAAAAGCCCAGAAGTGGAACAAGTTGTCATGCTTCATAATACAATGTTTTACCTTTGTCTTTATCCCACTAACTAGTCTGAGACAACCCAAGAGTTCTCTCAATAATTTCTCAATAACTGGTACTTATCTGCTTACAAAAGCAGTCTTCAGATACTGAATTTTTTTTAGAAGTTCTGAAACTTAATTATAGGAACATGACCCATATATTTTTCCTTCTCTGGCCCTGGGATAAGAAGAATTTGATCCATTCAGTCTCTCAAATTATAATTGGTTTCTGTCTGACTTTAGTCATCTAAAACTGACTTTCACCCATGCCAATTACAAAATTCAGGTTATTTGGAAGAGCATATTCTGCTATATCTAGGGCTTTATCCAACTTCCAGTTGAATACACATAACTAAGCACTCTGAGAAATGTGACATCTGCAAATACAAAGAACATCAATTCAAAATCTAAGAAGGTCAAGAGAGGAGGAGGACATTTGGATCTATAATAAGCACATAAAAAAATACACACATTTCTGCCAAAAAAAAAAAATTGAGAGTTGTCTGAGACTATGAACAACTGATTTCCCTAACACTGAAAGACTTCTGGAAGTCTGCCACATCAAAGAATAATATGGACTAGTGAATAGTCCTTTTACAAAATACAAAGTATTGGAAAATGTCCCAGAAAGAGATGAGGAAGGTCTAAGACAGCAAGAGTAAAGCAGGAGAGGAAAGGACAGAATGGAGAAAACTGAAGGAAAATCTAAAAATAAAGTTCTTGAATACATGTCACTTACACAAGAAACTGATGCAGGGTGTACATTAATCTGATATGCTAATACCATGGTTCAAAAAAAAACTAAACTAAACAAGGTGGGAAACGTAACTGTGCAAACGAAGATCAGTGATTTTAGTGATTCTTTTTTTTTTTTTTTTAACTCCATAGGACAGAGAGAAATTGAGGGGAGTAGATAGATATAGGGAGAGAAGGACAGACACCTGCAGACGTGCTTCACCACTTGTAGAGTGTTCAACTGCAAGTGTGGAGCAAGGGCTTGAGCCCAGGTTCTCGCGCACATCCTTGCAGCTGGTTCTATGTGCAGTTAAACAGGTGTGCCTCTAAGTGGTTTTTTTTGTTTTGTTTTATTTTGTTTCATTTACTAGTGAGAAGGATAGGAGGAAACAGAGAGAAAGAAGCAGACATTACTCTGATACATGTGCTGCAGGGGATCGAACTCAGGACCAATGCTTTATCCTCTCTGCACCACTTCCTGGACCACAGAAGTGGGTTTTTTGTTTGTTTGTTTGTTTGTTTGTTTTAATAAAAAGAAAACACTGACAAAACCATAGGCTAACCCTCAGCCCTGTACCTGATCACCTTCATCATGCTCATTTCCATATTCACCTTTACGTCAGTCTATTTTTGTTTGTCTATTTTTTGTTTGTCTATTTACGTCAGTCTATTTTTGTTTGAGTGCTTGTCAGATAGAAACAGAGACAAAGGAAAAGATTGAAAGCTACCACAGCACCAAAGCTTCCTTCAGTGAGGTAGAGGGCAGGCTCACACACACAGCAATGCTACACACTACCCAAGTGAGCTATTTTACCAGCCCTCTTTTCTTTATTTCTACTGGCAATATTATTGCCCTTTTTCAAATTAATTTAATTATCCCAGGGGCCGGGTGGTGGCATACCTGGTTGAAGGCACATGTTACAGTGCACAGGGCCCAGATTCAAACCCTTGGTCCCCCACCTGTAGGGGGAAAGCTTCACAAGTGGTGAAGCAGATCTGCAGGTGCTTCTCTGTCTCTCTTGCTTTCTATCTCTCCCTTCCTTCTTAATTTCTGGCTGTTTCTATCCAATAAATAAAGATAATAACAAAAAAAAGTTATCTCTGCCCCTATTAGATTTTTTCTTTAAATTCTAATAGGGCCAGGAGATAGTATAATAGTTATGTAAAAAGACTTTGATGTGGTGGGGGAGATAGCAAAGTGGTGATGTAAAAATACTCTCATGCCTGAGGCTCTGAGGTCCCAGGTTCAATGCCTGTTACTACCATAAGCCAGTGTTGAGCAGTGCTCTGGTGAAAAGGAAGGAAGGAAGGAAGGAAGGAAGGAAGGAAGGAAGGAAGGAAGGAAGGAAGGAAGGAAGGAAGGAGGGAAGGAGGGAGGGAGGGAGGGAGGGAGGGAGGGAGGGAGGGAGGGAGGGAGACTTTCATGCCTGAGGCTCAGAAGTCCCAGATTCAAACCGGTATGCCACCATTAGACAGAGCTAAGCAGTGCTCAGTCAGTCAGTCTTTCTCTTTCTCTCCCTCTATCACTAGAGGGAAGAAAAAAAAAATGTAACCTCTATTTTTTATTAAAAGTATTTCCATTTCCAATTACAGCTACCTAGAATGAGAGTTCCCATATTACAGTGCTACACTGACAGTACACCTAGTTTTGTCAATAAATTTAAGGAAGATAGTCTCAATAAACTGAAATATTAAGGAAATTGTTTAAAATTTAACTAAACTGCTTTTACAAAATGCCAAAACTCAACTGTTTAAGTAGAATTTTAGAACTACAAATTGTGTGGTGATAACTGAAGACTCAGAATTTTTTACTTTCTGAAGTGCTCATAATCTGACCTAATTGAGCTTTTTACCACTTTTAATGAGAAACACTAATACTATCCTTTAGTTCTCTCACCAAGTCAAAGATAAAGGTTTATCTTCCACAGTTTAATTCATTTCCCTATCACCTCACCAAAGAGAGCTTTCTTAAATAAGTACAAAGAAGTTATGCTAAAAAGCCAGTGTGGTAATATCCAATTTGAATTCTAGACTATCAGAAGATGTGCAATTACATTTCAGAAAGGAAGAAACCCATTTATATTAACTTACATTGTATTCCTCCTAGCACTCATGCATAGGAATGATGATGATATTAAATCTAATTAGACTAAGACTTACTATTTTCCCTACTGCTTTCCCATACTGCTAATATTAAAAATAGTATCTGTTTTTAAAAAATTAAGCTCATTACAACTACCAAATTTAAATGCCAAAAATTTATTTGTTGGGAGAGACTATTTCTACACTATGGGGACCTGAAGAAGATACTTTTACTGTTAATGTTAGTGGTTAAAGCCAGTGCAGACAGCCAATATATAGCCCAATAACAGAGAAATCTAAAAGCAAACTATCTCCTTGGCATTTTAAGTGACTTACCAAATGGTAAGTTGCTCAAGCTCTGAGTCCCAGTTTTTCATCCATAAGTTAAAGATAATAATTTTTAACCCTCACAAATAATGTAATAAAAAACTTGGAATAGCTGCTAGTATTTAACACAAGAATTTTCAGTTATCATTTTGTTTTCCTTTTTCATAGTTAACTACTTCAGCAAAACTAAGGTAACAGTTTCTTTGAAAGACATTAGTTGAATAAATTCTAATTGAGAGCACTCTACTTAACAGTTGCAATTTATATCATAATGTATTATCACAATGCAAACTCTATAGGCTTCTAGCTTATCAATAACAATGATAATCTACTTTTCTTTTTTTTTATTTTTTTAATATTTTATTTTATTTATTTATTCCCTTTTGTTGCCCTTGTTTTTTTTTTTAATTGTTGTAGTTATTATTGTTGTTGTCGTCGCTGTTGGATAGGACAGAGAGAAATGGAGAGAGGAGGGGAAGACAGAGAGGAGGAGAGAAAGATAGACACCTGCAGACCTGCTTCACCACCTGTGAAGCGACTCCCCTGCAGGTGGGGAGCCGGGGTTCGAACTGGGATCCTTATGCCAGTCCTTGTGCTTTGCGCCACCTGCGCTTAACCCGCTGCACTACAGCCCGAATCCCTGATAATCTACTTTTCAAGTATATTAGGGGAAAAAAATCCTACTTACATAAAATATAATACAAATGTATTTATTAATACATTTAGATTCAAGTTCTCTAGCTAAAGCAAAAATAATTAAAAGATACAGCACATAACTGTCAGTACAAAAACGCAAAATACTTTCTATGGTAAAAAAATGTTTGCATTGATATTAGATATTTTTTAATTTTTCCTTTATGTTTTTTAAATTTTTTATTTATTTTTTTTATTTATGAGAAAGATAGGAGGAGAGAGAAAAGAACCAGACATCACTCTGGCACATTTGCTGCTGGGGATCGAACTCGGGACCTCATGCTTGAGAGTCCAAAGCTTTACCACTGTGCCACCTCCCGGACCACATGTTTTTTAAATTTTTTTATTACCTTTACTTATTGTTTGAAGGGAGGGGATGATGAAGAGGGAGAAAGACACCTGCAACACCGCTTCACCACTGGCAAAGCTTTTCCCCTGTGGGTGAGGACTGAGGGCATTCAACCAAGTGCACCAGCACACAGCCCCTATTTTATTTTTCTTATATTTAATAGGACAGACAGAAATTGAGAAGGAGAAAATAGAAAAAGAAAAGAAACAGATGGGCCAGGTGGTAGCACAGTGGGTTATGTGCACATTGCGCAAAGGGCAAGGACCAGCTGAAGGATCCTGGTTCCATCCCCTGGGTCCCCATCTGCAGGAGGGTTGCTTCACAAGCAGTGAAGCAGGTCTGCAAGTGTCTATCTTTCTCTCCCCCTCTCTGTCTTCCCCTCGTCTCTCCATTTCTCTGTCCTATCCAACAACATCAGCAATAACAAAAACAACAATAACCAACAAGGGCAACAAAAGGGGGGGGTGGAGCCTCCAAGAGCAGTGGATTTGTAGTGCAGGAACCAAGCCCTAGCAATAGCCCTAGAGGAAGGAAGGAAAAAAGGAAGGAAAGAGGAAGGAAGGAAGGAAGGAAGGAAGGAAGGAAGGAAGGAAGGAAGGGACACCTGCAGACCTGCTTCACCACCGGTGAAGTTCCCCTCTGCAGGTGGGGACCAGACACTTGATTAACCAGGTTCTTATGCATAGTGACATATGTGCTCAACCAAGTGTACCACCACTAGGCCCCAGTTATTTGATATCTTAGATCCCTTTGAGAAAGTGATAAAAACTACAGGCCTTGACCCTAGCAAAACATGTGGGTATACATGACTCTATATCTTAGTTCAGAGGATTTGTGGTCTACCAACCAATATCATTCATAGATCCCAAGTTAAAAATTCCCACTAAAGTTACTTGGCAAGTTTGCATAGTGTTAAACACCACTTTTAGTGTGTGTGGTTCAGGAGATGGTGTGGTGGATAAAGCATTAGATTCTCATGCATAAGATCCCAAGTTCAATCCCCAGCAGCACATGTGCAAGAGTGATATCTGGCTCTTTCTCTCTTCCTACTTTTCTCATTAATAAAAAATTTTAAAAAAATACCACTTTTAGGGAGCTGGGCGGTAGCACAGCAGGTTAAGCGCAGGTGGCACAAAGTGCAAGGACCGGTGGAAGGATCCCAGTTCGAACCCCCGGCTCCCCACCTACAGGGTTGTCACTTCACAGGTGATGAAGCAGGTCTGCAGGTGTCTATCTTTCTCTTCCCCTCTCTGTCTTTCCCTCCTCTCTCCATTTCTCTCTGTCCTATCCAACAACATTGACAACAATAAAGCAACAAGGGCAACAAAAGGGAATAAATAAATAATTTTTTTTTTAAATACCACTTTTAGGGAGTAAGGTGGTGGCACAACGGGTTAAGCGCACATGGCACGAAGCACAAGGACCCGCATAAGGATCCAGGTTCGAGCCCCCCTCCCACTTGTGGGGGTGGGTTGATTCACACAGTGGTGAAACAGGTCTGCAGATGTGTTTCTCTCCCGTCTTCCCCTCCTGTCTTGATTTTTCTGTCCTATCCAACAACAGCGACAGCAATAACAACAACAATAATAATAACAGCAAAAAAAATCAAGTTTCTTAAAAAAAAAAAAAAAACACCACTGGGAGTATGGATCGACGCCCATGTTCAGAAGCAATTACGGAAATCAGACTTTCCAGCTTCTGCACCCCATAATGATCCTGGGCCCATACTCCCAGAGGGATAAAGACTAGGAAAGCTATCAGGGGAGGGGATGGGATACGGAGTTCTGGTGGTGGGAATTGTGTGGAGTTGTACCCCTCTTATTCGATGGTTTTTGTCAGTGCTTCCTTTTTATAAATAAAAAATTTTTAAATAAATTAAGAAAAAGAAAAAATACCACTTTTATATAAAGGGATAATAAATTATATGATATAAATCTTATCAGAGTTTTCAAGGGAAAGTGTTATGATAGCATATAATACAATGCATTGTGGTCAAGTGGACTTCAGCTGATTATTATTTATTTCTATTTTCTTTTCTAAAAATTAGATTATTGGGGTCGACATCAGAGCTCACTGAGAGGGCCCCATTTTACCAGGCATGATCCAGGTTCAATGCCCTGCTACACCACCCAGAAGGACTATAGCACTGGAGAAACTTCAGTGTGGTGACAGCAGTTTCTCCCACTCTGTCTCTCCACCTCTATCTGAAAAGTCTGCTTGGACTAATGAAACACCAGCAACAACAAGAAAAAGAATAAAATTATAATTACTGAGTGCAACTAACTTCCAAATTTCATCAACTGAAAAACCTAGGACACATTTTCTCAGGTGTCCTTGTTACATTATAATGTTAGCTGGATATTTTGAAAACGAGCATCATAAAGAACCATAACAATTTGTACGTTTAGGGGGTCAGGGGGTGGCACACCTGGCTAAGTGCACACACTACAGTGCACAAGGACTCAGGTTCAAACCTCTGGTGCCCACCAACAAGGAGAAAGCTTCACGAGTAGTTAAGTAGAAGTTCAAGTCTCTTTCTGTCTCTCTCCCTCACTATCTCCTTCTCCCCACTCAATTTCTCTCCCTATCCAATAATAAATAAAATTTTTAAAAATCTGTGTGCTAGGCAAATTACTTTGTCCTCAATACAAGACATTTTCAGACATAAATCTTCCTTAGACTAAAAATATTTCTGTGTGGGTACTATATGGAAAAACATGCTAAAGATAGCAAGAAATAATAGACAAGGTTAGAGAGGACAGTAAAGGAACTATGGAGACACTATAGTGATTATTCAATTATGAGCAAAAATATTCCTTATACCAAAACATATATTAAAACATACTATCAAATTGCTTATAAATGCCTAAATTAGTTCATGAACCTGGTAATTACAAAAGTCTAATATACTTTAAAGTAATTTAAGTAATGTATGTATTTTTAAAAGCAAAGATACCCAAGTCCAAAAGAGCTGACTCTACATTGCCTTAGGAAATTTTCTTTCTTTTTTTTTACTATTATTTATTTATTCCCTTTTGTTGCCCTTGTTTTATTGTTGTAGTTATTGTTGTTGGATAGGAGAGAGAGAAATGGAGAGAGGAGGGGAAGACAGAGAAGGGGAAAGAAAGACAGACACCTGCAGACCTTCTTCACCTGCACTCCCCTGCAGGTGGGGAGCCAGAGACTCGAACCCAGATCCTGAGGCCGGTCCTTGCGCTTTGCGCCACATGCACTTAACCCACTGCGCTACCGCCTGACTCCGTCTTTCTTTCTTTCTTTCTTTCTTTCTTTCTTTCTTTTTTTTTATATGTTTTTTAACTTAATGAGAAACAGTGGTACCTAATGTAGCCATGTCAAACACAGAATAAGGATTTGAGAAACTCAATACTTCACTTTTAAAAAACAAATACATGATTTTTTAAAAATTTGTTTTGTTTTGCTTAATTTTTTTTTCAAGAGACAAACCAAAGCAATGCTTTAGCATGTACAATGTCAAGAATCAAACTTGTGACTTTCCACATGCAAGTCCATCCTGCCCAGCCACTGAACAAACACTATTTTTAAAACGTTTTCTTTATGTCCCCATTCACTAAGAAAGAATAGAGGGTTGGGTACATAAACACAAAAAGCACCATCGAAAGATACATATTGCAGAAGGCTGATAAAACCATGGCTCATAAACAAGGTTAGGACTAATTCAGGCTAATCAGTGGAAAGGAGAACTAGTTGGTCATACCCATTATGAAATCTTGGTCTCCATAAGAATAAGAAAACAATCTGAAGGTTGGGCAGGATCCGATGATACTTGTCTTGCCTAACGCTTGTGTCTAGGTCACTTCCAAAAATGTAGTTAACACATGCAACTACCCTTCCTATCAACAATGGTTAATGTAGCAAAACACTCAAAGAACAGACAAAACCCCAGACTACAGAATCTAAATATAAACAGTTTCATATATATATATTTTTTCCCCTTTTGTTGCCCTTATCTTTTTTTATTGTTGTAGTTATTATTGTTCTTATTGATGTTGTTGTTGGATAGGTCCGAGAGAAATGGAGAGAGGAGGGAAAGACAGAGGGGGAGAGAAAGACAGACACCTGCAGACCTGCTTCACCACCTGTGAGGTGACTTCCCTGCAGGTGGGTAGCCGGGGACTTAACCAGCTGAGCCACACACCCCCCACTCCCAACAATTTCCTATTGTTACATTTTGGTGCTAGTTTGGTAGCAAATTTCAGCAACTTTGAAACAAAACAAAGAAAAATCATGCTCAGTTAGGTTTTAAACCTGTAGCAGTAACTTAAGAAAAAAAATGCCACTCTTCTAAGTACTATAGAAATAACATTAAAGAACAGCATAATTGTTTTGCTAAAGACTTTCATGCCTGGGAGTCAGGCGGTAGCTCAGCGGGCTAAGCGCAGGTGGCGCAAAGCACAAGGACCGGCGTAAGGAACCCAGTTTGAGCCCCTGGCTCCCCACCTGTAGGGAGTCACTTCAAAAACAGGTCTCCAGGTGTCTATCTTTCTCTCCCCCTCTGTCTTCCCCTCCTCTCTCCATTTCTCTTTGTCTTATCCAACAACGACAACAACAATAAAACAACAAGGGCAACAAAAGGGAATAAAAAAAAAAAAAAGACTTTCATGCCTGAGGCTCTTAGATCCCAGATTCAATCCCAAGCACCACCATAAACCAGAGCTAAGTAGTGCTCTCCCCAGATCCTTCCCCCCCCCTTTGTTTCCCTTTTTTTTTTTCTCTGACAGAGAACATAGTCTCTATACTTTTCCCATTAAAATGAATAAATATTAAAATAGTAAAAAATAAATGAATAACATTAAGAGGACTGGAAGATAGCATAGAGGTTATCCAAAAAAAATTTTTAAATTTTGTCTGAGGTTCTAAGGTCCCAGCTCAATCCCCCATGTCACAAGTCAAAGTCAAAGTTGAGCAGAGTACTGGTTTAGAAAAAAAAGGGGGGGGAGTCGGGCAATAACCCCCGGCTCCCCACCTGCAGGGGAGTTGCTTCACAGGTGGTGAAGCAGGTCTGTAGGTGTCTGTCTTTCTCTCCCCCTCCTCTCTCCATTTCTCTCTGTCCTATCCAACGACATCAACAACAATAATTACAATAATAATAAAAAAACAAGGGCAACAAAAAGGAAATAAATAAATAAATATTAAAAAAATAAAAGTGACATCAAGACTGGAGAAAGCTAATAGTATTAGAAAAGTTTTGATATAGGGTAAGACAAAATAAACAATCACTTTTGCCCATTGAAAAGTGAACTCAAGTTAAATGACTAAGTTGATACAGGTCACAAGGCGAAATCAAGTTCAGCAATGCACAGACTATCAGTATTAAATTAATCTATGTTTGGCCCAGAAGATGGTTCAGGAGGTAAAGTATGTACTTCATCATGTATTTAAAATTAAAGAATTTAAATAGGGCTGGCAGATGGTGCACCTGGTTGAGTGCACAAGTAGCTGGGTTCAAAGCCCCAGTCCCCACCTGTAGGAAGTGAAGTAGTGCTGCAAATGTCTTTTTTTTCTTTCACTTTTATTTATTTATTATTGGATAGAGACAGAGAGAACTTGAGAGGGAAGGGGGAATAAAGAGGGAGAGAGACAAAGAGATACCTGCAACCATGCTTCACCACTTGTAAAGCTTTCCCCCTGTAGGTGGGGACTAGGGGCTTGAACCCGGGTCCCTATACACTGTAATGTGTGCTTAACCAGGTGCGCCACCGCCTGGCCCCTGCAAATGTCTTTCTTCTTCTATCCTTCCTTCTCAAGTTCTCTGTCTCCAAGATAAATAAATACACACAAAAAAATATAAATTAAAAAATTAAGACAGAAATGTACAATGATTTTAATATACACATGATTCTGTCTCAAGGAGGCTTGTTGTTAGTTTGTTCATTTATTGAAGCAGGGTTACCACAGGGGTTCAGGGCCTACATGACAGCTTCACTACCCCTAGTAGCCTTTTTCCCCCACTTCATTTCTGATAGAGACAGAAATTGAGGGAGAGAGAGAATGAGATACCTGCAGCACTACTTCACCACTCATGAAGCTTCCTCCCTGTAGGAGACAGGGGACTTAAACTTGGGTTGTTGTGCATGCTAATGTGTGAATTCTACCAGGTATGTCCTGCCACTCAAGAAATGAAGTTTAGCTTAAGGATCCCAGTTCAAGCCCCCAGCTCCCCAGCTGTAGGGCAGTCACTTCACAAGCAGTGAAGCAGGTCTGCAGGTGTCTATCTTTCTGTCCCCTTCTCTGTCTTCCCCTCCTCTCTCCAGTTCTCTGTCCTATCCAACAACGTCGACAACAATAATGGCTACAACAATAAAAAAAACAAGGGCAACAAAAGGGAAAATAAATAAAACAAATATAAAAAAAGAAAAAAAAAATGAAGTTTAAAGTCATCTATCCTGGAGCAGAGAAGATAGTATGATGATTATGTAAACGGACTTAAGTCTGAGGCTTCAAAGTCCCAGGTTCAATCTCCTGCACCACCATAAACCAGAACTGAGTATTACTTTAGTAAAAAAATAAATAGATAAGATAAACTCATCTATTCTAGTTCCTTCAAGTATTCATCAATTAGCTACTACATTTTTTATAAATTATAGTTACAGAAATAATTAATGAACCAATAAGGAAGCTATTACTATAATATAAAGAAAACATACTGTAATTTATATTACAAAACAACATATACCATTTTAAGATTCAAAGGCCAGCTCTAAGGCAAAACAGTTATCAAACTTTACTCAGAACATATGTCCATATAAAGTTAAACTGAAACTGTTAAATGGGACATACCGAGGAAGATGCAATAACATTTTTCCTTCACTTACCTGGTCTTTCTCATGGGGTAGAAGGCTGACAGGTGGAAGTGAGGATGGGAAAGCACTGGGATATTTAGGAGGACCTTTGCCATCTAGGCTTCCGTAATTGACCCTGTACTGAGGGCCATCTTTCAGTAACCTCCCATTGTTCACTGCACGTTTGGCCCCCAGTCGCAGTCGCTGCTGAAAGGCTGGATTGTTGGTGGTGCCTGTGAGATCATTTTGACTTCGGAGATACTTCTCTATGTTCTTCAGGGAGGATCCATTTGGTTCCTCAAGTCCTTCAATTGCTCTCCTTAAAAGTTTATTCCAATCCACATTGTGGAGATCATTACAGGACACTCTGGATGCCTTGGTTGACTTAGGAAAAGTGCCTGGCTTAACTGATGAAAAGCGCCCAGGGTTATCTGGGTCTTTATAGGAGGCAAGGCCTTTGTTGGTGACTTTAAGAACAGAGCCATCCTGAACACTGAGTTCCAGCTGTTCAGAGACTGTCTTCTTATCCAACCCATGGGAAGTGCTGACTGCATGGCAGATTCTCTCTTCAGAGGGCCTTTGCTTTTGCTTTTTTATTTTTTGTATAGCTTCAAGAATCCACTCTGTGTAAAGTGGGTTTGCAAGTTTTACCATGGTTGACAAATGAGTTCTTCTATACAAAAGTTACCCATAGAGGTTTTCCTTGTATTTAACAGAACTTGCACACATAAAAGTCATTTACCATTCAACAAATGGGCAGAGTATTGCAGACCATAGTAAGCAATCTTATGATATCCATTCTTAAGAGATTAAAACGAGGAGAATTACACAATGTTGAAGATTCTCTTATTTGACCAACAGAGAAGACTGCATCTGTTCGAAGAACATCTTTGAAAGGAAGTCAAGACCTTAAGGATAAAAAAAAAAAAAAAAGGGTAAAGACTTAATGATGGAATTTCTAAATATATAAATATATATAAGACTTTTATATTATTGTTTTAGATGCAAAACAATCAAGATAGGTAAGTATTATGTAACAAAGTCACAATAACTACACATCCTAGCCAGAAATTGGGTCCACAGTATGAAAGAAAGAAAAAAAAAAGAATTTTCATTTAAGAGATGGAGAGATTCTGGTTATGCCAAAAGACTTTTTCATGCTTGAGGCTCCTAAATCCCAAGTTCACTCCCCAGCACCACTGTAAGCCAGAATTGAGCAATACTTGTGAAAAAAAAAAAGGAAACTTTCACTTACTATTTATTAGTTTGTTCTGTTTTTCTATGTAAAAATGCACCATGACTTTTCCAGCAACCCAATATATGATGTCACTTATGGAAAATTCAAGAAATTATACCTAGGGAGTCAGGCAGTAGCGCAGCAGGTAAAGCGCACATGGTACAAAGCCCAAGGACCTGGATAAGGATCCTGGTTCAAGCCCCCCCCCCCCCACAGGGGAGTCGCTTTACAAGCAGTGAAACAGGTCTGCAGGTGTCTCTCTTTCTCTCCCGCTTTCTGTTGTCTTCCCCTCCTCTCTCCAATTCTCTCTGTCCTATCCAACAACGATATCAATAACAATAATAACTACAACAATAAAAAAACAAGGGCAACAAAAGGGAATATTTTTTAAAATAAATCATACCTAAATTAAATGTTAAAAGCATAATCTTTACTGAAATTAACAGAAGTGGCTTATGATATATAATAATTGGCAGTTGGGCGGTGGTGCAGCGGGTTAAACGCGCGAGTGGCGCAAAGCGCAAGGACCAGCTGTAAGGATCCTGGTTCGAGCCCCCAGCTCCCCACCTGCAGGGAAGTAGCTTCACAGGCGGTGAAGCAGGTCTGCAGTTATCTATCTTTCTCTGCCCCTTTTTGTCTTCCCCTCCTCTCTCCATTTCTCTCTGTCCTATGCAACAACAATGACATCAATAACAACAATAATAACCACAACAATGTTAAACAACAAGGGCAACAAAAGGGAAAATAAATAATTTTTTTAAAAGGTATATAATAGTCATAAATCAAGTCTCAAGTTGGACAGCTCTAACTGTAATATACTTCTTACTCATGGAAATCAAAATGGAGTCAAAATCCGCATTCTCACATCCCAGGAGTTGCTGCAATGAGTATAGTATTGGACTATCAAGCATGAGGTCCTGAGTTCAATCCCCAGCATCACATATTCAAGAATGATGCTATGGCTCCCTCTCCTTCTCCACCCCCATTCTCATAAATAACTATGTAAATAAAGGAAATGCTACATGTGTGACAATTGCTTTGTAAATCATTAACGCCCCCATAAAATTATTTTGAAGGAAATTGCTGTTAATTTTTACCCACTAATCCTAGTTCCCCTGGAATAATCCTACTCACTCTTTAACAAGATAATGTTCTAATATTTGAAAATAGGTATCTACAAAAAAAAAAAAAAAAAAAACATTCCCATCTGGGTCAGGTGATGTTACACCCAGTAAAATATATGTTACCATGGGAGACAACCAGGTTTAAGCCCCAGACCCAAGCTGCAAATGGGAAGCTTCACAAGCAGTGGAGCAGTGCTGTAAGTATCTCCCCTCTCTGTTTCTTTCTCTCTCCTCCTATCTCTCTCACTAGTAAATAAAATCTTTTTAAAAAGAATTAAGTAGCATCCAACTTCCACCCATCTTAAATCACTCACATTCGAGTTCTTTAAAACTTTCACATGTCACATGAATCACAAGCATCTCTTTCTTGGTTGCTCATTAGTTTAGCCAATGCCTGTTTTAAAATCTGGCAGTCTGGGCATTACCCTATTATAAATGCAATACAAGGTTACATGAACTTTTTTTAAAATTTTTTTTTTTATTTAAGAAAGGATTAATTAACAAAACCATAGGGTAGGAGGGGTACAACTCCACACAATTCCCACCACCCAATCTCCATATCCCATCCCCTCCCCTGATAGCTTTCCCATTCTACATGAACTTTTTAACAGCTTTACTACACAACTGGCTTATATTCAGCATACAGTCCAACTGAAACGTCCAAATACTCTTTCAAAAATTGCTATCAAAATGAGTCTTTTCATACAGTTTCTTGTTCATGAGTAAATGTAAATGCTGGGATTTGATATATTACAGTTTAAGTTCATCTTGCTGGTTTGACTGTCTTCCAATCTGTTAAAGATTATTCTGAGTCTTGATTTTTGTCATTAATGACATCTGCAAATCTAATTGCACATCCTTTTGTGTTACTGTACAAGTCAGTGAGAAAAATATTGGGCTTGGAACATAATGTTTAGGAGTGAAATCACTGGTTTCATAGTAAAGCCACTTTCATGATAGAACACAGGAGTCATTCTGTGTCAGTAAGCTTAGAACAGGAAATTGACATTTACAAAGTAAAATGATTTAGGGCAAAATTTCATTAGAAGACATTCCACTGTGTCCAAATTCATCTTTCCTCATTTACCCAGGATGAATAAACTAATTTAATATAATTGCACAAAATACAACTGCATAAAGCAGAAGAAGTCACAGAAAGTATTCAATATTCCAAAGTTGCTTTTTAGGCATTTTGGTAACAAAAGCATAAAAACACATTAAAACAACACACATTATAACTAATAGATATTTGTTTGATAACTTCACAAAAAGCTATTGTCAAAATTCTTTCACACAATCAAAAGAATAACTTAGATCCATACCAACACATTTCAATAAGGGTAACATTTTATATCTTTAACATATTATAAGAGAAAGTACCAGAATTGGAACTCCCAAGTGTTTTAACAATCCATGACAACAATGCCAATTGTCCAGATCTCCAGGAAAATCTGCCAAAAGAAAAAATTCAAGTCAGTGTTAATTTGAATATAAGGATATTTATTCCTTAAAATGAGTAATCTGATCTCCTCAGCTAGTCAATACAAACAGCTACAATGAATTCATTAACAACCTATGTATGTCTCTTCATATCATTAAAGAATTCAGGACAAGAACTGAGCCTCCAAGTCAAGTACCTAAAGAAGTAAATTTCACCCTTATTTAAGGCTAAACCTACTTTCCAAACTTGAAAAATCAAGTTTGTGATAGAGTCCAAGAAAAAAAAAAAAAAACATCAGAGCAGAGTAGTGAGTGGTGCACTTGGTTGAACGCACATGTTACAATGTGAAAGGACCCAGGTTCGAGTCCCCGGTCCCCACCTGAAGGGGAAAAGTTTTCACGAGTGGTGAAGCAGAGTTGCAGGTGTCCGTGCCTCTGTCTCTCTCCCTCTCTATTCCCCCTTCCCTCTCGACTTCTGGCTATCTCTATGCAATAAAAGAATTAATAATAATAATAAAAGAGGGCACAGGGTGGTGGTGCAGTGGGTTAAGCGCACATGGCATGAAGCACAGGGACCAGCCTAAGGATCCTGGTTTGAGCCCCTGGCTCCCCACCTGCAGGGGGGGGCCCTTCACAGTAGTGAAGCAGGTCTGCAGGTGTCTCTCTTTCTCTCCTCCTCTCTCCATTTCTCTGTCCTATCCAACAACGATAATAACAACAATACTACTAACAAAAATAACAGAAATGATAAAAAAAAACAAGGGCAACAAAAGGGGAAAAATAGCCCCTAGGAGCAGTGGACTCATGGTGCAGGCACCGTGCTCCAGATATAACCCTGGAGGCAAAAAAAAAAAAAAAAAAAGATTTGTCTTTAAAAAAAAAAAATCATGAAAGGAAAAATACACAGTGGTCTGGGAGGTGGCACAGTAGATAAAGCACTGGACTCTCAAGCATGAAGTCCAAGTTCAGTTCCCAGCAGCACATGTACCATAGTGATGTCTGGTTCTTTCTCTCTCTTTTCTTTCTCATTAATAAATAAATAAAATATCTTTATTTTTAATCTTTGTTTATTGGATAGAGGCAGCCAGAAATCAAGAGGGATGGAGGAGATAGAGAAAGACAGAGACACCTCCAACACTGCTTCACCACTCACAAAGCTTTCCCCCTGTAAGGACTGGCGGCTGGAACCCAGGTCCTTACAGTTTGTAAGGGGTACTCAACCAGGTGCACCACCACCTGGCCCCATAAATAAATAAAACCTTTAAGAAAAAAAGAAATACACATACACAAAATTAGTCAGTCAAGCATATGTAACAATGGTTAGTGGGGAGTGGGGGTGGGCAGTTACACCTACAGTCAAAAGTTGCTTAAAGGTCAGTATTAACTTTCTCAGGCAACATATTTGTCCCAAAGGGCATGTGGCATTCAAAGTGCTGACTGAACTATCAAAATATGGCCCAAAGCAGCTCCACTTAAAAGAAGGGCAACCCACCAAAAGCACAAGGATCCTGGTTAGAGCCCCTGGCTTCCCCATGTAAGGTGGGGTCGCTTTCCGAGCAGTGAAGCAGGTCTGCAGGCATCTTTCTCTCTCCCTACCTTCCCCTCCTCTCTCAATTTCTCTCCTTCCTATCCAGTAAAATGGAAAATATGGCTCCAGAAGCAGTGGATTCATACTGCTGGCACTGAAACCCATTGATAATACTGAAGGCAAAAAAAGAAAGTGTAAATAGCCAGTGAGATAGCAAATGTGATTATACAAAAGACTTTTGTGGCTTTCATCACCATAAGACAGACCTGAACAGTGTTCTGGTAAATAACAATAATAATAAAGAAAAGAAGAGAGAGAAAAGGATAGAAAGAGGTACCGGCTCTAACAACGGTATGTGCTGACACAAGTCACAATCTAGGACAGTAATGATCACTTTTACTTCAAAGGCAAAAAAATAAATTTAAAATAAAATGCAGTGGGTTAATGTGTTGACATTACACAAGACATCCAGACAATCTCAGATTCTTCCCTCCCCCAGTCACACACATATCCCACTCCTCAATTTAATCTCAAAATTAGCTCTCATCTGACACCAACCAACAGAGTTAATTAGGCAGAAGCAGATGTAACTCAGCATCTCTTTGCTATAAGCAGAATCAGCATTAAACACACACACACACACACATGCACACTGAGCGACGAGAGGATCAAATCAGAAGTCTCTTATCTGCAGTCAATTCTTAACCAAAGACACATATATTATCCACTTTGTATATTATCCACTGCAAATTTCTTAATCTTAGGCTTGTTGTTTCTGACGTCCCACTGGCCCCTCTGTAAACTGGTATAGCTAACAGAATAGATTGAACACCAATTTAATTTTAATCTAACTAGAAACAAATACAAAAGAAAAATGCATAATTCATTCAAAGACCAAATAGAAATGCTTTCTTTCTCCCATTCTGAATTATCAACACCACTTCCCTTTTTCAGAGCACTAAGATTTGTTTCATATGTAGATAAGACATTTTATTCAAGTACATTCCTAAAAATCATTATTCCCTTTTCATTTTTTTTCTATAAAAACTTGAAATGTGGACTAAACAGCTATCAAAAAGAGAGAGAATCACTCCAAATTAATTCCGAGGACTCATGTTACATCAAATTAAATTATTCTATTTTCTAAGGGTTTGAATCATTTTATTTTTAACTAGAAAATAGTATCCGTAAATTATATGGTTGAATCATACAGCCTCATAATAAAACACTATTTACATCATTCATTACAAACCATTCTAAACAGAATTCAGAGAAATGCTTAGCTTAACAGAGCTTTGGCTTCATTAGTTTTATATAAATATCAACACTGTTCAGAAATATTCATGTCAGCATAAGAATCAAAATATCCTGGATCATAAATATTATGTGAAGCTTCTCCTAAGTTTTTACTAAAGCTGTATGATGTTTCAAAATCAGTCATAACACTCAAGTCATGAGATTGTGAATAAGCCAAAAAACAGTAGCTAAAAAACAGATAACCGTTTTTCTCTTGTCAATTCGAGTTTTACTTGCTAACAGTTATTTTTAGCTGTCTCACATTTGTACACTCCTGAGTTTTTTTTCCATAGCATATTATGTAACTAACTCAGTGAGGAACCACAAAACTTGACAGAATCTTCTGAAACAGAACATACCTAAGTGAATGGACTTTGACTTTTCTACAACTACCCAGCACAACTATTAACACAATTGTTCAAAAGTGCATGATCAAAGAACAAGTATCTGTGGTCCGGGAGGTGGCACAGTAGATAAAGCATCAGACTCTCAAGCATGAGGTCCTGAGTTCAATCCCCGGCAACACATGTACCAGAGTGATGTCTGGTTCTTTCTCTCTCCTATCTTTCTCATAAATAAATAAATAAATTCTTAAAAAAAAAAAAAAAAAGAACAAGTATCTGCTATCTGACAGTATCAAACATTATCCATATGTAATATTTGTTAATTTTCAAGTCCTGGATGTATCAATATCCCCCAAAATTAATCCTCAAGATCCAAAACGAGAATTGGGTGGTGAGTTTTATCTTGGGGGTTTTGGGGGGTTGGTTTTTTTCCTCCAGGGTTATTGCTGGGGCCCGGTGCCTACACTACGAAACCACTGCTCCTGGTAGCCGTTTTTTTTTTTTTCTATTTCTTATTGGACAGGACATTGAGAGGGGAGGCTGAGGTAGTGAGGGAGAGAGAAAGATAGACACCTGCAGACATGCTTCACCTCTTATGAAGCTTCCCACTGCAGGTGGGGAGCGAGGGTTCCAACCCTGATCCTTGTGCCCACACAAGGTCCTTGCGCTTATTACCACCTGCGCTTAATCGGTGTGCCACCACAGGTCCTCAGGAGGTAAAGTTATAAATGCTAGTGAGTGTGGCAGTGGTAGATAACATAATGGTTATGCAAAGAGATTCTCATGCCTGAGGCTCTGAAAGTCCCAGGTTCAATCCCCCCCCACACACACACACACACACACACCCCCGCCAGCGCTGAGCAGAGTCCTGGTGTTTCTTTCTGTCTTTCTCTGCATCTCTCTCAAAAATAAAAAAATAAATAAAATAAAATAAAATAATTGCTAGTGAACAAACAACCATCAAATATCTAGAGAGATATTTAGTATGCTCAGTTTGATGGTAGATCTATGAGGATAAGAAGCAATTAAGCACTGTTTGGCAGTTATTCAAAAAAAAACAAAACTACCATATAAATCCTACAGGTCACATACAGATGCCACTTCTCTAAGTATATGCCCCAAAGAATTGAAAATAGGAAAAAAAAATTTTTTTAAAAAACAAACAAAAAAAAAGAATTGAAAATAGGTACTCAAATCCACACACTCATATATTCATAATAGCACTTTTCACCAAAAAAGTAGAAAGGAAAAAGAGGAGGAGGAGGCTGAGAGAGATAGAAAGAAAGAAAATAAAGAAACAGCCTCAGCTATCCATAAACAGATGAACAGCTAATAAAATGTACTCTTTGGGCATAAAAATGAGTAAAATAATGATACATGATAACACATAAATGACCCTAAAAAATAGGTTGTGATGCTTAGAGCACAGAATTTATATCCATGAGTTACCAGATTTAATCCTCAGCACGGCAGATCATATGCCAAAGCTGAATGGTGCTATGGGGTCGGTCTGTTTCTGTAGCTCTCTCAAATAAAAAATCTTTTCTTAAAAATGTTGTAGGGAGTCGGGCGGTAGCGCAGCGGGTTAAGCACAGGTGGCGCAAAGCACGAGGACCGGCATAAGGATCCCGGTTGGAGCCCCCGCTCCCCACGTGCAGTGAGTCGCTTCACAAGCTTTGAAGCAGGTCTGCAGATGTCTTTCTCTTCCCCTCTCTGTCTTCCCCTCCTCTCTCAATTTCTCTCTGTCCTATCCAACAATAGTGACATCAATCATAACTACAACAATAAAACAACAAGGGCAGCAAAAGGGAATAAATAATATATTTTTTTTAATGTTGTAAAAAGGGAGTTGAGTGGTAGCACAGCGGGTTAAGATCAGGTGGCACAAAGCGCATGGACCGGCGTAAGGATCCTGGTTGGAGCCCTGGATCCCCACCTGCAAGGGGTTCTCTTCACAGACGGTGAAGCAGGTCTGCAGGTATCTATTTTTCTCTCCCCCTCTGTCTTCCCCTCCTCTCTCCATTTCTCTTTGTCCTATCCAACAACAGCGACATCAATAACTACAACAATAAAGCAACAAGGGCAACAAAAGGGAATAAATATTTTTAAAAAATTTTTTTAATGTTGTATAGGGAGTCGGGCGATAGCTCAGTGGGTTAAGCGCACATGGTGCAAAATGCAAGAACCCGAGTAAGGATCCGGGTTCCAGCCCCCAACTCTCCACCTGCAGGGGCGTTGCTTCACAGGCAGTGAACCATGTCTGCAGGTGTCTATCTTTCTCTCCCCCTCTCTGTCTTTCCCTCCTCTCTCCATTTCTCTCTGTCCTATCCAACAACAATGACATCAATAATAAGAATAATATCTACAACAACAATAAAAAAACAAGGGCAACAAAAGGGAAAATAAATAAAATAAATATATTAAAAAATGTTTTTAAAAATGTTGTATAGAGGGAGCCCAGTGGTAGCGCAGCAGGTTAAGCACACATGGTGCGAAGCACAAGGACGGGTGAAAGGATCCAGGTTCCAGCCCTGGGCTCCCCACCTGCAGGGGAGTCACTTCACAGGTGGTGAAGCAGGTCTGCAGGTGTCTATCTTTCTCTCCCCCTCTCTGTCTTCCCTTCCTCTCTCCATTTCTCTCTGTCCTATCCAACAACAATAAAACAACAAGCATTGAACCTTATGCATGAGGTCCTTGATTGGATCTCCAGCAGAGTACATGCCATAATAATACTCTGCTTCTCTCTCCTTTCTCATAAGTAAATCTTTAGAATAAATTATAAATCTTCGGGTGTTGAGTTCAGAGCTCACGGCGCCAGTATGCTAGGCTAGCTTCGCGGCAGTAGACAAACTGGGACACAAGGCTGAGCGGAGAAGCTGTATTTTTTTATTCACGAGCCAACGGTTCAAAAAACTAATCTGGGGGTCAGGCGGTGGGGCGATGGGTTAAGCGCATGTGGCGCAAAGCACAGGGACCGGCGTAAGGATCCCGGTTTGAGCCCCAGCTCCCCATCTGCAGGGGCGTCGCTTCACAGGCAGTGAAGCAGGTCTGCAGGTATCTATCCAACAACGAACAACATCAACAATGGCAATAATAATAACCACAGCGAGGCTACAACAACAAGGGCAACAAAAGGGGAAAAAAATGGCCTACAGGAGCGGTGGATTCATGGTGCAGGCACTGAGCCCAGCAATAACCCTGGAGGGAAAAAATAAAAATAAATTTAAAAAAAAACTAATCTAATCACCACACCATCTTTCTCCTCTGGTGGCAGCATCAGGAATTCAGGAAGTATATAGAATAGGGGGTGGGGGGGTGGGGGGGAAGGGAGGAAAAAGCCCAAAACTAGCAAGGGCTAAACCAAATCTCCGGGAGGTAGGGGGAGTGAGACCAAACCAATGTAACAGAATGACCATGTAAATAAACCACAATGTCAAGCAATGTAACAGAAGGGATCCCAGAAGCAGAACTAGAAGCATACCAACATTTGGGGACACATCCAGTAAAATGCACATTACAATGCACAAGGACCCAGATTCAGGTAAGATCAGGTGTGTTCAGGGTGGTATGGCTGTAGATAGGACATAGATAGATTCAAGGCCCTGGTTCACACATGTACATTCAGAAACAGTGAAGCAGTGCTGCAGGTGTCTCTGTATCTCACTCCCTACCTGCCCCTTCTCTACTGATTTCTGTCTCTATTCAATAAATAAATAAAGTAATTTAAAAGGGCTGGCAAAATAGCACACTTTATTCAAGTGTACTACTTTGCCGTGTTTATGACCTAGGTTCAAGCCTGGCCCCCACCACACTGAAGGAAGCTTTGGGACTGTGGTCTCTCTCACTCTTTCTTCCTCTCTGTCACTATCTAAAAATAGTGATCATTAATAATGATGATGTATGTATGTATACCAAAAATAATTAAAAACTAAATATATATCTTTAAAGACTTACTTCAGGGGGTCTGGGAGATGGCACATTTGGTTGAGTTTACACATTACCACATACAAGGAACTTCCCAGTCCCCACCTGCAGGGAGAAAGCTTAAAACAAGTGGTGAAGCAGTACTGTAGATGTCTCTCTCCCCCCATCCCCCCTTCCCCTCTCATCTTCTCTCTGTGCTACCAAATAAATACAGCAACAAAGATTTACTTCGGGGTCAGGCAGTAGTACACAGGGTTAAATTCACATAGTACAAAGCACAAGGACCCACGCAAGAATCCTGGTTGGAGCCCCCCCTCACTACCTGCAGAGGAGTCACTTCACAAGCAGTGAAGTAGGTCTTCAGGTTGTCTATTTTTCCTCCTTTTAGTCTTCCCCTTTTTCTCTCAATTTCTTTCGTCCTATTCAGGAACAACAATGGGGGGGGGGAGAATCACTTCCAGGAGCAAGCACTGAGCCCCAGTGATAACTCTGAAAGCAATATGTGTATGTGTGTGTGTGTGTGTGTGTGTGTGTGTGTGTGTGTGTGTGTGTGTATGTGTATATACACACATACACACACTGCATGGTCCAGGAAGGGGTATAGCGGACAAAACATTGGATTCTCAATCATAAAATCCCAAATTCAATCCCTGAAATTACATATGCAAAGAATTATGCTCTGGTTCTCTCTCTTCTCTTTCTCTCATTAATAAACAGACTATTTTTCAAAATGATTCTTAAAAATATATGTATCTAGGGCAGGGATAGATAGCATAATGGTTATGCAAAGAGACGATCATGCTTGAGGCTCCAAAGTCCTGCACCACCATAATCCAGAGCTGAGCAGTGCTCTGGAAAAAATATATACATGTACATATATATACACACATATATAATGTATGTATCTATATTTATATTTATTTCAAAAGATGAGAAGAACAAAATAAGAGATCAGAGCACTACCCAGGTATTTCAGTATAGGGGATCAAACCTGAGGTACCTCATCCATGCAAGTCCTATGCTCTATCCTCTGAGACACCTCCCTGACCACAACAAATTATTTTTAAGTAAAGCAATAAACTCTAACTAGCAATTTGATACATACTCTGAATCAGGAATGATTATCAGTAAAACCTGAAACAGTCCTGTAAAGTAGCACTGCTGCCCCATTCTAGAAAAGAAAAACTAGGGCAGGGTAGATAGCATAATGGTTATGCAAAGAGACTCTCATGCCTGAGGCTCTAAAGCCCTAGGTTCAATCCCCTAGACCACCATAAGCCAGAGCTTACCAGTGCTCTGGTAAAATAAATAAATGAAAGAAAGAAAAGAAAAACTGTGATTTGACTTGGTTCCTACCTCAGATCATTAAGTTATGAAGGATTTTAATTCAAATGTTGAAGTCTAAACTTTTCTTCTCTATTAGGGTTTTTGGGTGTGTCTGTCACATAGGTCTCCTGTGCATGATTTCATAGCTCAGCTGACTTTTTCAGAAGCCAGAGATAGAGAGGAAAAGATACCACAGCAACATAGCTTCCCACAGTGCCATAGTACTCCCATGTGGTGTGCTAGGGCCTCAAATCTGGGTCGAAAAGGCAAGGCAGACTATCTATGTGATATCTCACTGATTGGTCCCCTCCATTAGTTGTTTCTTTTTTGCCTCCAGGGTTATTGCTGGGGCTCAGTGCCTGCACCATGAATCCACTGCTCCTGGAGGCCATTTTTTTTCCCCTCTTGTTGCTCTTGTTGTCGTACCCTTGTTGTGGTTATTATTGTTGTTGGTGATGTCATTTGTTGTTGGATAGGACAGAGAGAAATGGAGAGAGGAGGGGAAGACAGAGAGGGGGAGAGAAAGACACCTGCAGACCTGCTTCACCGCCTGTGAAGCGACTCCCCTGCAGGTGGGGTGCCGGGGGCTCGAACCAGGATGCTTACGCCAGTCCTTGTGCTTGGCGCCACATGCACTTAACCTGCTACGCTACCTCTTGACCCCCTCCCTCCCTCCATTAGTTTTAAAACTAGGCTTTGAAATTAGTGTTTTAAATATTAAACACTAGAGTAATTATAACTTATTAGACACACAAAGTTTCTCTTTTTTTGTCTCCAGGGTTATCACTGGAGCTCTGTGCCTGCACTACCAATCCACTGCTCCTGGTGGCCACTTTTAGGACAGAGAGAAATTGGAGGGAGAGAAACAAAGACACCTGCAGATCTGCTTCACCACTTGTGAAGCAAACTTTCTCGCCTTTTGCAGATGGGGAACCGGGAGCTCGAACTGGCATACTTACACTTCGTACTAACTGTGCTTACCCCAGTGTGCCACCACCCAGCCCCCACAACAAAGTTTCTCTACATTAACTATATATATATATTAATAAAATATAAATATTTATTTATTTATTTATTTTTCCTTTCGTTGCCCTTGTTGCTGGATAGGACAGAGAGAAATGGAGGAGGGAAAGACAGAGAGGGGGAGAGAAAGACTCCTGCAGACCTGCTGCACCGCTTGTGAAGCGACTCCCCTGACGGTAGGGAGCCGGGGGCTCGAACCAGGGGCTCAAACCAGGAGCCTTCTGTCAGTCCCTGTGCTTTACGCCACCTGCGCTTAACCCGCTGAGCTACCGCCAGACTGCCTCTGCCTTAACTTTCTGTATCAATATATTGAGCTCCTCTACAAAATTCACCTTAGAAGAAGGGTTCCTATAGTTACAGAAGAAAAAAAAAAGTTCGGAAACAAGTGTAACTGAACTGAAGATAGCATAATGGTTATGCACACAGACTCTCATGTCTGAGGCTCCATAGTCCCAGGTTTAATCCCCTGCACCACCATAAAAAAATTAAACTGAACTTTGTTTTTTTTAATGGTTTTGTTTATTTATCATTGGATAGAGACAGAGGAATTGAGAGGGGAGAAGGAGACAGAGAGGGAGAGAGACAGACAACTGCAGCCTTGCTCCACCACTTGTGAAGCTCTTTCCTCCTACAGGTGGGAAACCAGGGGCTTGATCCTGCAACCTTGCATATTGGAATGTGCGTGTTTAGTCAGGTGCACCACCACCTGGCCCCCTAAACTGAACTTTGAAAGGCAAAACAGAACTTGGATGACTGTCACCTCTCTACAGCCAAATTCAAATCTCTATGGTCCAATAAAAACACCTTCTCAGGAGACATTTTCTAATAGAAAACATCTATTTTACTAATGGGACATTCATTTTCCACTTTGTACTGGGTTGTCAGAAAAGCTATGACATATTTTTACATAGAAAAATGCCATGAGGGCCGTAGCGCATCACGGCCATAGCGCATCTGGGCCGTAGCGCATCAGGGCCCTAGTGCAGTGGGTTACCGCACATGGCACAAAGCGCAAGGGCCAGCATAAGGATCCCAGTTCCAGCCCCCAACTACCCAACTGCAGGGAAGTCGCTTCACAGGCGGTGAAGCAGGTCTGTAGGTGTCTATCTTTCTCTCCACCTCTCTGTCTTCCCCTCCTCTCTCCATTTTTCTCTGCCCTATATAACAACGACGACATCAATAACAACAATAATAACTACAACAAAAACAAGGGCAACAAAAAGGAAGTATTTTTTTTAAAAAATCTTAAAAGGAAGGAAGGAAGGAAGGAAGGAAGGAAGGAAGGAAGGAAGGAAGAAAGGAAGGAAGGAAGAAGCCATGAGGGACCGGGTGGTGGTGCACCTGGCTAAGCGCACATGTTACAATGTGCATGAACCCGGGTTCAAGTCCCAGGTCCCCATGGGGACTGCATGGGGAAAGCTTCACAAGTGGTGAACAAGGGCTGAGGGTGTCACTTTGTCTCTCTCCCTCTCCCCTCTCAGTTTCTGGCTGTCTCTATTCAATAAATAAAGATAATAAAACAAATTAATGCCATGACTTTTCCAAGAATCCAGTGATTTAGGTCCAGACCATCCTACTGACCAAATTGTAAAATCTCAAAAATAGAATTTATGTTTGACTCGTCTTTGTATGTTCCTAGATTTTTCAAAATGAAGCATGAAAGCAATAGTGATTTAATGCCTATTTGTTAATTGAATGTATCAATAAACGAATGGAACCTAAATGGCAAAAAACATTAAGAATAAACTGCCGAATAAAAGGGACACCAAATCTATGTGTATGCGTAATGCAGGTACATGCTGAAGAGGAATAAGAAAGGGTAGGGTGGGGAATAGGGCGGTAGCACAGAGGGTTACGAGCAGGTGGCCCAAAATGCAAGGACCAGCGTAAGGATCCCAGTTCAAGCCCCTGGCTCCCCACCTGCAGGGAAGTTACTTCACAAGTGGTGAAGCAGGTCTGCAGGTGTGTCTTTCTCTCCACCTCTCTGTTTTCCCCTCCTCTCTCCATCTCTCTCTGTCCTATCCAACAATGATGACACAATAATAACTACAACAATAAAAACAAGGGCAACAAAAGGGAATAAACAAATATTTTTTTAAAGGGGCAGGGGTTAAAATATATATATATATGGTGTAGGGGTAGATAGCATAATGGTTATGCAAAGAGACTCTCATACCTGAAGTTCCGAAGTCCCAGGTTCAGTCCCCTGCACCACCATAAACCAGAACCAATTATTGCTCTGGTTTATTTAGCAAAAAAAAAAAAAAAAAAAGGGAATAAAAAAAATTTGTGAGGGCGAACCTGGCTGAGCTCTCATGTTATAGTACACAAGACCCGAGTTGGAGCCCCCAGTCCCCAAATGCAGGGGGAAAGCTTTGCAAGTAGTAAAGCAGGGCTGCAGATGTCTCTCTGTCTCTCTCCTTTTTTTTTTTTTTTTAAATAAACCAGAGCAATAATCGGTTCTGGCTTATGGTGGTATGGGGAATTGAACCTCGGACTTTGGAGCCTCAGGCATGAAAGTCTATTTGCATAATGCTTTCTACCCCCACCCTGTCTCTCTCCTTCTCTATCACCCCCTTACCTCTTGGTTTCTGGCTGTCTCTATCCAATAAATAAAGAAAGATAATAAAAATAAATTTGTGGGGAGTCGGGTGGTAGTGCAGCAGGTTAAGCACAAGTGGTGCAAAGCACAAGGCCTGGCGCAAAGATCCCAGTTCAAGCCCCCAGCTCCCCACGTGCTGGGGAGTCACTTCACAAACAGTGAACCATGTCTGCAGGTGTCTCTCTTTCTCTCCCCCTGTCTTCTCCTCTCTCCATTTCTCTCTGTCCTATCCAACAACAACATCAATAACAATAATAACTACAACAATAAAACAAGGGCAACAAAAGGGAATAAATAAATATTAAAATAAATAAATTTGTGACAAAAGCTAGTAAGAGGTATACAAAACTGACAAATGAATAGGCACCACTGTAGCATAAGAGACACAACTGAAGCACAGTGGTGTAGATTCAATTATGCAACCAGAAACACACACACATTCAAATCACTTTGCCAACAGTTTATATCCAGCCCAGTTTATATCCTTCAATGGATGATTAAAGGAACAACAAAAGCAACCACTACTTCATCTCTGCTCTGCAGACATCACTCTTGCTCAACTAGTATTTATGAATCTAATTCAACAGCAAGCTCAAAGTCGGTACTCAGTAAATGTTAGTTGAATATTTACTTCCTCATCTTGGAATAATAAATACTCAATTCTTTCTCACTACTCATTAACACAGTTTTCAATTTATAAGCTAAGAATGTTTTCCAAGGATTTCTAGAAAGCTAAATCACCATAAAAATCATCATTTCAACTAATACACACTATATTAATTGGAAGTTTAATTTTTCATGTCATGCTCTTCCAGTTGACAATATCCTTGTTATGTCATTAAACTATAATTGTGTAAATCAGCTTCAACAAACAATAACTGAACCATCAATAAATATTATGGCTTCCATAATCCCTAGCAAAGATTAGTTTCAACATCATCATCATAAATTAGTAGAAACATGTCAAGCCTCCTGGTGAATGAAGCCCAAGAATTAAGTTTGCATAGTCATCCCTGCATTTAGGTACTCAACAGTTTCAGAGCACTTAAAACACAAGGTCAGAAACTGCACTGGAAATTCAATCCTTTGTAAAACAAAGGATTTTAGAAACAAAATGAAAAGTCATTTAAAATCATCAGGTCTATTGAGGCAGGGCACACTGATTAGTAATGATAGTATAACTAATAAGCACTTTACTTAAGAAATAATCAACTAAATTACAAATTATCTTTAGCTAGGCTTAAATGACAAAAAAAAAAAAAAACTTAGAACAATGCATTTAAAAAATGTTGACATCTGAATTTTTTTTTTTAAAGATTTTATTTATTTATGAGAAAGATAGGAGCAGAGAGAAAGAACCAGGTATCACTCTGGCACATGTGCAGCCGGGGATCGAACTTGGGACCTCATGCTTGAGAGTCCCAAAGCTTTACCACTGCACCACCTCCTGGATCACGACAACTGAATTTTTAAAAGATGATTTTGAAAACACGGGTCATTTCAGAATTCTGTCTTAACTGTATTATAGATGTCTTCTAACAGGGTAGCAAGACAGCCTGAAAAGAAAATAGAACACCTCTTTGAGAATCTTAAAAAAAAAAAAAAGTGATAGATTTGTTGGTTTTTTAATAATTTTATTTTTATTTGTTTGTTTATTTAGATAGACAAATTGAGAGGGAAGGGGAAATAGGGAGAGAGAAAAGTACAAAAGGAAAGATACAGAGAGACCAAACCCCTAATTAGATCTGGCTTATGATGGTGCCTGGGATGGAGCCTGGAACTTCAGAGCCTTAGGCATGAAAGTCACTTTGCATAACCACTATCGCAGCTGCCTCCGTGAGATCAGCTTTTCACTTTTTAAAAAAATCTTTTTACTTTTTTTAAAATTATTTTATTTACTTATTTATTGTTGTTTTATTGTTGTAGTTGTTACTGTTGTTTTATTGTTGTAGTTGTTACTGATGTCATTGTTGTTGGATAGGATAGAGAGAAATGGAGAGAGATGGGGAAGGCAGAGGGGGAGAAAAAGATAGACACCTGCAGACTTGCTTCACCGCCTGTGAAGCGACTCCCTTGCAGGTGGGGAGCCAGGGGCTCGAACGGGGATCCTTCCGCTGGACCTTGTGCTTAGCGCCATCTGCGCTTAACCCGCTGCGCTACCGCCCAACTCCCAAAAATCTTTTTATTTTTAATGTAATGTATCATAACTAAATTATATGTAGAGGTTATTATAAAACTGGATAAAGTTTTCTACCTGTGTATGTTAAAATATAGAAAGAGTAACCAGTAGAACTTAAGGGGTCTTTAAGTGTCAATGGGAGTTCTGTAAACCCTTGAAATTGTATGCCAATATTTGTATGAACATGTGTTCATGAAAAAAAAAAAAAAAAGGGCTGGGTGGTGGCATATTGGCTTGAGCACAGATCTTACAATGTGCAAGAACCTGGATTCAAGCCCCAGCCCCCATCTGCAAGGGGGAAACTTCAGGAGCAGTGAAGCAGCACTACAGGTATCTCTGTCTCATCCCCCTCGGAATAATACAGTATGAAAGAAACAAGGATGGTGGCAGACACGTAGCAGGAACACAATAAAATGTCAGCTCATAAAAAGAAAAAGGGCAATACTAGTCAGCTAGAGACCTGTAAAATCTAATCCGGGTGAACTTCTGTCTATATAACCATTTTCTCCTAAGAGACAGAGAAAATCAGCACTTAGCTCTTACTCAAAGCTACAGAGAAGTCAAATTCAAGACAGGGAACAGGATAAAATGAAGAAAAGCAAAAATAGATTTGTAGTGGCAAGGATAGAGTTAAGAGTATGTTTACTCATAATCACATCTTTTAATGTCAGTAAAGCTCTTAGAAAATAATGCTATACAGGGAAATAACTACTTGAAGGGCGGCGTGGTTGCTCATCTGGTTGAGCATACATGTTACAATGCACAAGGAATAAGATTAAAGCCCCGGGTCCCCACCTGCAGGAGGAAAGCTTTGTAAGTAGTGAAACAGTGATGCAGGTGTCTGTCTCTCATCCTCACTATCTTCCCCATTCTTCTCAATTTCTGTCTCTATCAATAAATAAAAAAAAATAATAATAAGGCTTGGCTTAAGGGTTAGAAGAGCTTTACAACAAGATAGCAAAGAGCACTAACATACATAAAAGACTAATAGAGACTAGTAGCAAGATATACAAAAAGATGTTCGAAATCTCCGATTCAATCCCCTACACCTCCATAAACCAGATCTAAACTGTTCCAGTTAAAAAAAAAAAAAAAGGAAAGACCAATAAATTTGACTCCATTAAAATTAAGAACTCCCAGGATCCCGGTTCGAGCCCCCGGCTCCTCACCTGCAGGGCAGTCACTTCACAAGTAGTGAAGCAGGTCTGCAGTGTCTCTCTTTCTCTCCCCTTTTCTGTCTTCCCCTCCTATCTCCATTTCTCTCTGTCCTATCTAACATCAGTAACAACAACAATAACAACAACAACAGTAAAAAGGGTAAAAGGGAAAATAAATAAATTAATTAATTAATTAAGAACTCCTGTTCATTTAAAGACTGAAAAGGCAAGACACAGAATGGAAGAAGGCATTTGCAACACGGATATACAAAAAAGGATTTGTAACCAGAGTAAATAATTAATTTCTTTTATTTTTATCTTTACTTATTCATTAGATAAAGATAGAATGAAATTGGTAGAAGTGGGGGAGACTGCATAATGGCTAGGCAAAAAGACTTTTTATGCCTCAGGCTTCAAAGTTGCAGGTTCAATCTCACCAACCTTTTGCTGAACAGTGTACTGGTTTAAAAGAAAAAGTGTGTGTGTGTGGGGGGGGATGAAATCAGTAGGAAAGGGGGAAATAGAAAGGGAGGGGAGGAACCAGGTTAAATGCAAACACTACAGTGCACAAGGACAGGGGTTCAAGCCTTTCTGTCTCCCTATCATGCCCTTCCCTCTCAATTTCTGTCTATCAAATAATAAATAAATAATTTTAAAAAATTTTTAATCTTGTATCAGTCCTTTAAAAAAAAAAAGAAAGAGGGGAGTCGGGCTGTAGCGCAGCGGGTTAAGCGCAGGTGGCGCAAAGCACAAGGATCGGCATAAGGATCCCGGTTCGAACCCGGGCTCCCCACCTGCAGGGGAGTCGCTTCACAGGCGGTGAAGCAGGTCTGCGTGTCTTTCTCTCCTCCTCTCTGTCTTCCCCTCCTCTCTCCATTTCTCTCTATCCTATCCAACAACGACAACAATAATAATAACTACAACAATAAAACAAGAGCAACAAAAGAGAATAAATAAAATAAATTTTAAAAAATTCCAAAAAAAAAAAGAAAGAGGGGAGAAACACTTGCAACACTGCTTCATCATTCATCATCCCTGTGAGGGGAGGGATGCTTCAACTCAGGTCCTTACAAACTGAGATATGTGCACTCAACCAGGTCTAGTCCCCTAAATAACGTACTTTGAGTAGAGGCAGATAGCACAATAGCTATGCAAAAAGACTCTCATGCCTGAGGCTCCAAATTCCCAGGTTCAATCCCCCCACCACCACCATAAACTAGAGCTGAGCAGTTCTCTGGTATCTGTGACTTTGGAGCCTCAGGCATAACCATTATGTGATCTCCAACCCACGAAGAATTTCTCAATAGCAGTAAAAGACCAAGGGCTGGGCCTCAGGAAGTAGCATAGTGGATAAAGTGTTGGACTCTCAAGTCTGATCCCCAATACGGCAAGTGTCAGAGTGATTCTGTCGGTTCGGCTCTGTTCTCCTGCTTCCCCCTCTCATCAAAAAAAACTAATAAGGGGCGGGTTAAATAGGAATAATACAAACAAGGAGATTCAAATACATATATGAAAAACTGTTCAACCTATGTACCAATGCTAACTTTACCAGGCTAAGACTGCAGCCTGGGAGATGGTGCAGTAGCTAGAGCTTTGGACTTAAAAGCATAAGGTTCTGAGTTCAATTCCTAGCATTGTATGTAACAGAATGATGATCTGGCTCTTTTCTCTTTTATGTTACAATATAAATAATATTAAAAATAATAATAACAGGAGTTGGAAGGTAGTGAAGCGGGTTAAGTGCACATGATGCAAAGCATAAGGACAGGTGTTAAGTATCCCGGTTCCAGCCCCCGGTTCCCCACCTGCAGGGGTGTCGATGCACAAGCTGTGAAGCAGGTCTGCAGGTGTCTATCTTTCTCTCCCCCTCTCTGTCTTCCCCTCCTCTCTCCATTTCTCTCTCCTATCCAACGACAACATCAATAACAACAATAATAACTACAACAACTATAAAGACAACAAGAGCAACAAAAAGGAAATAAATAAATAAAATAATAATAATAACAAGACTAAGAAAGAGGATAAAAATGGGACCTCATACCTTACTGTATGGAGTATAACCTGAGAAAAAAATTTAGAAAACAGCTTTGGGGCTGGGCTTGGTGCCAATTACATGCACTTGGTACTACAGGGAAGGACCTGCACAAGAATCAGAGCTCCAGTTCTCACTCCCCACCTACAGAGTGGACTATTCACCAGCAGTGAAGCAGGTCTGCAGGTGACTGTCTTTCTCTCTCCCTCTTTATCTCCCTTTCCCTTCTCAATTTCTCTCTGTCCTACAGAATAAAATAGAAGGGGGGGAAGGAGGAGGAGGATGGCCGCCAAGAGCAGTGGATTTGTAGTGTTGGCACAGAGGCTCAGCAATGGCCTTGAAGACAAAAAAAAAAAAGAGAGAGAACAGCTGTACCTAGTAGAGGTGAAGGCAAGGAAATCCCATGGCTAAGGTGACCACACTACTCTTCATCCAAACCAGACATGTGGAAGTACTGCATTAATAACTACACCGGAACACAAGCCAGGACAGTGATTACCTGCTTATGAACCAACAATTCCATTCTTAGGTGAACACCTCAGAGAAACTTGTACACATAAACACACACATACAAGCACCTTCTACAATAGCTTTATTCCCTACTACCCTAAATTGGAAATACTTCAAATAGCCAGCAAAAGCTGAGTGAATGATGCAAAAACTGTGGACGTGGTAGAACCTATGAAGCCTTTTGAAGGTGCTTTTAAAGTGCTTTGGGAGGGGGCTGGACAGTAGTGCCGTGGGTTAAGCAAACATGGCACAAAGCACAAGAACGGGGTAAGGGTTCCGGTTGGAGCCCCCAGCTCCTCACCTGCAAGGGGTTTTCTTTGCAAGTGGTGAGGCAGGTTTACAGGTGTGTATCTTTCTCTCCCCCTCTCTGTCTTCCTCATTTCTCTCCATTTCTCTCTGTCCTATCCAACAACTATAACAACAATAACAACTACAACAATGGCAACAAAATGGGGAAAATAGCATCCAGGAACAGTGGATTCCTAGTGCAGGCAACAAGCCCCAAGTGATAACCCTGGAGGCAAAAAAAAAAAAAAAAATTAAGATTTTATATAAGATTAATTAAAAAGATAGGGTGGTCCGGGAGGTGGCGCAGTGGTAAAACTTTGGACTCTCAAGCATGAGGTCCAAGTTTGATCCCTGGCAGCACATGTGCCAAAGTGATGTCTGGTTCTTTCTCTCTCCTCCTATCTTTCTCATAAATAAATAAAATCTTTAAAAAAAAAAAAGAATTGCGGGAGTCAGGCTGTAGCGCAGCGGGTTAAGCGCAGGTGGCGCTAAGCACAAGGACCCGCATAAGGATCCTGGTTCAAGCCCTGGCTCCCCACCTGCAGGGGTGTCACTTCACAAGCGGTGAAACAGGTCTGCAGGTGTCTGTCTTTCTCTCCCTCTCTCTGTCTTCCCCCTCCCCTCTCCACTTCTCTCTGTCCTATCCAACAACAATGACAACAATAATAACTACAACAATAAAACAAGGGAATAAATAAATAAAAATAAATATTAAAAAATAATAATAATAAAAAATCGCAAGGACTGGCATAAGGATCCAGGTTCGAGTCCTGGCTCCCCACCTGCAGGGAACATGGCACAAAGCACAAGGACGGGTTAAGGATTCCAGTGGAGCCCCCAGCTCCTCACCTGCAGGGGGGTTGCTTTGCAAGCGGTGAAGCAGGTTTGCAGGTGTGTATCTATCTCTCCCCCTCTCTGTCTTCCCCATCTCTCTCCATTTCTCTCTGTCCTATCCAATAACGATGACATCAATAACAGCAACAATAATAACTACAACAATTTTAAAAAAGAGGGGGAAACAACAAAAGGGAATAAATATATTAAAAAAAAAAAAAAAAAAAAAAGAATGATAGGAGGAGACAGAAAGAACCAGACATCATTCTGGTACATGTGCTGCCAGAGACTGAATTTGGGACCTCAAGCTTGAGGGTGTACTTTATCCACTGCATGACCTCCCTGGAAAAAATATTCCTTAATCAAACTTCTCTCACCCAATCACCATTAAGCATTCTGTTAAAAAAAAAAAAAAAAAAAAACTGACCACTGTAACTCACTCATCCCTATTTTTGCAAAAACAATTTCCTTTTTCTCTCAGTTCACACATACAAACAGTGTACTGAAGAGTACTCACTATCTCAGAGATAGAAACAACCACCTGTCAGGCATTTAATAAAGCCAGATCAGTTACTTAAGTCTTCCCATTGGTATATGAAAGTTTCTGAGTTGCAATAAATTTATCAAACTTCCTCAACTCCCTGCCAATATTGACTCTAACTTACCTGTTATTCACATAATGCCTTATACCTGAGTTTTCCACCTTATCTTCACAAGTCACAAATAAGTAAATAATCAGTATATGCCAATGACATATCAACTCTACTTAGTCCCAGTAAAGCTGTTATGTAAAACTTCTGTGTCATGATTGCTAGAAGGTACCCTGCACTGCTACTTTTATCTGTGTTTAAGATATATTTATTTATGGGGCCAGGTGGTGGCGCATCTGGTTAAGTGCATACACTATAGTGTGAAAGGACCTGGGTTCTAGCCCCTTGTCCCCACCTACAAGAGGAAAGCTTCATGAGTGGTGAAGTAGAGCTGCAGGTGTCTCTCCCTCCGTCTACCCCTCCTTTCTCAATTTCTATCTCTATACAATAATAAAAAAAAATTAAACATTTATTTATGTGGTCTGGGAGGTGGGGCAGTGGATAAAACACTGGACTCTCAAGTGTGAGGTCCTGAGTTCAATCTCAGGCAGCCCATGTACCAGAGTGATGTCTGGTTCTTTCTTTTTCTCTTTCCTCCTATCTTTCTCATGAATAAAGATTTATCATGAGAAAATAGAGCATGACCTGGCATATGCGCTGCTGGGGCTCAATCTCTGGGCCTCACAGCTGAGTGTCTAATGCCTTTTGTTTATTAATTTTTTTATATTTATTTCTTTTTCCTTTTGTTGCCTTTGTTTTTTATTGTTGTTTTAGTTATTATTATTGTTATTGATGTAGTCGTTGTTAGATAGGACAGAGAGAAATGGAGGGGAAGACAGAGGGGGAAAGAAAGATAAGACACCTGCAGACCTGCTTCACCACCAGTAAAGAGACTTCCCTTCAGGTGGGGAGCCCGGATTCTTATGCCGGTCCTTGTGCTTCGCGCCAAGTGCACTTAACACCCTGTACTACCACCTGACACCCTGTCTAATTCCTTTATCCAATGCACTATCTCCTAGACTTTCAATTCTTCTCCTAGCATTTGCCTAGACTTTCAATAATATTCACAAATGCAGTAACAATACTATATTATTTCCCAAGGAAATACTTGAACCTATGTGGTCCGGGAGATGCCACAATGGATAAAGCATTGGACTCTCAGAAGCCCTGAGTTCAATTCCCAGCAGCACGTCTACCAGCGATGTCTGGTTCTTTCTCTCCTCCTGTATTTCTCATTGATAAACAGAATCTTTTTATTTTATAATTTGAATATAAATCAGATGTTGCTGTTTTTCTTTTTTTTTTAATTTCTTTATTGGGGACTTAATGTTTTACAATAGTTTGTACATGCATAACATTTCTCAGTTTTCCATATAACAATACAACCCCCTTTAGGTCCTCTGTCATCCTTGGACCTGTATTCTCCCCTCCACCAACCCACCCCAGAGTCTTCTACTTTGGTGCAATACACCAATTCCAGTTCAGGTTCTACTTGTGTTTTCACTTCTGATCTAATAAACAGAATCTTTAAAAAATTAATAAACACACAAAAAAAATACTTGAACCTATTGCTGAAATAGGCACTCTGCTCCCCTCTCCTGCCACACCTTCAAGGCTCCAGGTCAAGTTTCATCCAAGAAATCTTGTCTATCAAACAACATTCTCTAACAAACTACTGTCTTTCTTTACCACATTCTCACTCCTGAAACAATTCACAAAATCGCATTCAACAGACCCAGTGCCCCAGACACCGCCATCTTTTTCACACCTGCCACATTTTCACACTCTCCTAAATTCCCAATCATCATGATTTTTTTTCCCTTCATTTTACAAGTTCCAGGCAGCCTCTGGCCCATTTTTTTAACATTCAATTCTGTTGAGCTATCTGGTATCTTCAGAAGTCTCTCCGAGGCATACCCATCCTAACCTTCCATATTTAATTGTTGCATACACCGACTCCCCACAGCTAGCAAACCTTCCTATATCAACATGCCAATGAGCTCACAAACTTTTCCCGCCACAGCAATTGTACCTGGTTCCTCCTACATAGTATCTATTCTGTTTTCCTCACCTCTACTACACACCCACCACACCCAAATCCATTACTGTCCTGCCTCCTGTAGACAAGAGCAGTCTTAACCCTTCATCTCACCTATCCTCACATACCCTGCGGGCCCTCTTCCATTTTCAAGACTGTACCTCTCCCTATTCTTTTTTTCTGAACCTGCCCGCACACCTCCAGTTTCCCCTGCCACGCACACCCTTTCACCAGTTCTTCCCAGACACCAATTGGCCCCCCACAGCTCCTACCAGGTCACTCCCATTCAAAAATTCCCTCCAAACTCCCCCCAACCTTCGACCACCGAGGTCCCGCCCCCACCAAGCCATCACCACGCCCCCTCTTCCACGAGCCCCGCCCCTCACCCTGGAGGCCCGGCGAGGGGCGGGGCCTGTCCCTCCACCCCTTTCCCCCGCCCCCTACCATCACGCTCAGGGCAGCCTGACCCCGAGCGGCCCCGTGGTGACCCTCGCGCAGAGGCCTGTGGGAGGGGCGTCACTGGCCCCCATCTCCCTCCCCCGCGCCTTCCGCCCCCCTCCCGCCCAGTCTCCTCCCCCTGGGAACGCGCGGGGTGGGTGACAGACCTGGCTGCGCGCCACTGCCACCGCGCCTTCCGGGGGCGCTGCCGCTGCCTGAGAAAGAACCCGCGGCTGCCGCCTGTAGGAGGTGCCGTCGCCTCCGCCACCGCTGCCGCCGCCGCCAGGGGTAGGAGCTAAGCCGCCGCCATTTTGTGTCCCCCTGTTGTTGTCGTTGACATGAATCCGACATGACACTGATTACAGCCCAATGGAGTCTCATTAAACCAGAGCCGCGGCCCCGCCCCGGCGCTGCTCCATTGGACGAGACCACAGACAATTAGGGCCACTCGTTGGCCTACGGGTCTGTCTGTCACCCGCAAACCAACCACTCTGCAGCCCATTGGGGCAGATTCCTGCCGGTCATCGAGCCTCCGCATAGACACACCCCCGACCCAGCATTCCCCCCCTCCGGCACCACCCCGGGGGAGGGTCCACTGCCAGTACCAATCAACACACGTCAGGGCCCGCCTCTTCTCGGCACCTATTGGTCCCATCTCTTCTCTCTCCCAGACACCGCGCCACCTCTACTTCCACCTTCCCTCCCCCTCCACCTCTAGCTGGGGATTGGGTCTGACTCGCCGGAGAGGCGCTTGACCTTATTGGCTGCAAATGACGCCAATCAGAGAGCCTTTCATTCTCCCCTCCCCCACTCACCCCAGTCCCCCTAGCCCGCAGCTAAAGTTTGTGTGAGAGCTGATCGCTGGCGGCGGCCGCAGGATTTAGGGGTGGGAGCGGGCGGGTGCGCGCGCGGGCGGGCACGCCAAGTTAAAATTCGAGGTTCTCGGCCGCCAGCTCCCGCGGAGGAGCGCGCGGACGGGCGCGCCGCCCGGAGCGTTCCATCCCGCCCCCTCCTCCACCCTCTCCTGTCCCGTCCCGGGCGACTACTCGCCCGCCCCCTGGCCTGCATCCTTACCCCCAACACACCCCTACCCTGCAAAACCCCAGGCTGGATGCAGGCAGAATGCTGTCGCTGCAGCTTCCTCGCCATCCCAAGTCGAGGGGGAGCAAGCCTCTACCCGCCGGCCGTGCACCCCCCCCCCCGAGCTCCACACTCGCCCGTGTTTGCAAGCACGTGCACCGTTCGCCGCTACCTCCAGCCACCCGGGTCCCCAGCTAACCTCGCCTGCAGCCCGGCCAATCGCTTGCTGCCCTTTGTTGCTGCAGCCCGGGTCTCCCTGCTGCCTTCCTCAGCCTCCGCCTCGTCCTTTGCCAGCCGCCCGGGTCCGCAGCGCCGCGCTCCCCCCGCCCGGGACCCACCGCCGCCGCCTCCTTCTCCTCCTCCGCCTCCTCCTCCTCGGCTCCGGGCTGCAGCGCACAGAGCCCGAGGCAGCACCGCCCAGCCCCGCTCCCCCCGCGCCGCCAGCTAACCCGCCCGGCCCGGCCGGGGGGCGCAGCCTGGACCCCGCCCGCCCAGTCCCCGCCCCGGGGGTACCTGCCTCCGCCCTGGGGGGGCTCTGCACGCCGCCCTCGGGGGAGGGCGGGGATGCCGGTGTCCGCCAGAGGATGGGCACGTCTGGGCCGCTTGGGGCGGGGAGGGTGCCCTCCAGAGCCGGGACCGAGAGGTGCGGTCCTCGCCAAGGCGCCCCCACTCCGGTCGCCGTGGGCCCCAAACTTCGCACCGCGCCCGGGCCTTGCGCCCTTGGGCGATCGCTGCAGTTTGAGGGGTGGGAGCGCCTCGGTTACTGTGTCTGCCCTGATCAGGAGGAAGAGGGAGCAGTGACATTCAGTGACTGCGGACAGGGCACGACGGCGGCATCCTAGGGTGGGAAGGGGGATGTCAGACTCCAGCAGGAGGGGGAGGCTGCCCCTCAGGATGCCCGCTCCCTGGCTGCCAGGAGCTGGCGAGCTCTGACCCAGGTTCCGTAGACGATCTTGGGCAGTGCAGCTCAGGTAGAGGGGCTGGGGGGGGCCTAGGGGAGTCGCGGAAGTTCGCTGGGGGAGGAAGGGAGCAGGGGGCTTCCCCGCCCCCGCCTGCGCTGGAAGGAAGGCTGGTGGCTAAGTTCAGTTTTCCACGCTTCCCCGGGGCCCCCCGAGTTCCTGAGGCCCACGTGAGGGAGGGAGGGAGGCTGGGGGCTCCTCTGGCTGCCCTCCTGCCTCTCAGCACCCTCCAGACTCTTAATGAGAGCGTCTCTCAATTCCTCCCCGAGAATGGTGAGATGTTGGTAGGGGCCACTTTCGAAAATAGGAAAAGTAGGCTCGAGAAATGGCAACTGCAGAGTTTTTAAGAAGTTTTCCCTCGAGGAGCCATTTCTTCTTTGGGGGGGTGGGGGGAAGAGAACTATTGTTTTGTCAAAAGAACCAAGTTTCAGGCCTGGTGGTTTGGGTGGAAAGCCACCTGTTGACTCTAGTCTGGCCCTGAAATCAGCGTGTGTGTGAGTGTGTGTGTGTCACACACAAGGTGTCAGGGTGAGGAGGCCCTGGACTTCTTGCCATGGTTGACTCCAGCATCCTCAAGCCACTGACACTTTGCAGCAGCATAGTCAACTCCCCATTAGAACTCACTGTACAAACTAGGTGGGTACTTTGTTAGATCGGCTTATCTCAAGTCTTATCTCAGACAAACTCAAGCAACACCGCCTTCTTCAGACAATACACACTTCATTGTTTAAAGATGGTGTGCTCCTTTGGGGTTGTCAACCCCCTCCTACTAGTGAGCTTTTTGACTGCAAGGTGAGAAAAGAACTGAGACAAAGGGTACAGAGTTGGACGAAAGAATAGGAAAAGGAAAGGGGAAGCAGAAGAGTTGTAATACTACACTCAAAATTGTCACTGGTTCCATTATAAGCCCCTTTTATAGGTATTTTATTACTGTGTTGTTAGTTTTTAGAGCACAAACCTCTCTAGATTAAATGTTGGCATTCACAGGCTCAACCCAGGAAACAATACACATCTCCCTCATCATCCCTCAGATTAGCTACTTTTAAGATACATTAAAATTAAAAGTTACATTAAACTGATGACAATTTAGTTCCTTTTTCCTCAGTCTTTAGCCCCTCCCCCCTTTTTAAAGTAACTTCAGTAGTTAACTCATGGTGATGGGGTTTTTGTTTGTTTTGTTTTGTATTTTTCCAATTTTTTTAGTTCACTATCCAGTTTTCATATACGTGTTTAAGGGGGGGGGGCATTTATAAGGTGCACTTTTTTTTTAATAATGCAAGTTCTGGGATTTTTAATCTCCCAAGAACTTACTAAGTAAATTTAAGACTACTGGCAAATACTATAGCCTTTATTTTTCCCTCATCTGTCCAGATGTACTTTATTTTGTAAGTTAGATTGAATTCCCCAGATTCAATTGCATTTTATCTCAAGCAATAAAAATAAGCCATGTCTTAATTAAAAACAAGTTTCAAAAACCCAAATCTGTACACTCAAGCTAAAGAAGCAACCAAAGACAATAAAAATTTGGGGGATTTGGTTTTGTTTTACCAGAGCACTGTTCAGCTCTGGTTTATGATGGGGCAGGGGACAGGACCTGGGACTGAGAAGCCTCAGTCATAAGCCTCAGAAACATAACCATGATGCTATCTTCCCCTGCCCTGGGTTTTTTTGTTTGTTTGTTTAATTGTTTTTAAGCCAGTGAACTATGGAATTTACAAACATGAATCCTGATATCACTAATAAATTAGCCACAAGAACTTCCAAGGCATCGGGAAGTGGAAAAGTAAGAAATAGTCCACCATGGTCCGGGAGGTGGCGCAGTGGCTAAGGCACTAGACCCTCAAGTGTGAGGTCCTGAGTTCGATCCCCAGCAGCACATGTGCCAGAGTGATGTCTGGTTCTTTCTCTCCTCCTATCTTTCTCATTAATAAATAAAATATATATATATATATTAAAAAAAAAAAAAGAAAAAGAAATAGTCCACCAGGTAGCATACATCTCTTGCCACATAAGCAACCCAGGTTAGAGCCCCAACACCATATGGAAGTTCCATAGCACCAAGAGAAGCTCCAGTGGTATGGTGTTGCACTGGCTGTCACTCTGACACACTCTCTATCTGAACACAAAAATCAACTTGGGAACAGTGGAATCAGAGAAAAAAGAAAAAAAAAGTAGAGACGCCTTAAAGAAAGATGAATCTTGTTTGCCTAAACTTCTGCTTCTGTAACCAGAAGCTGGAAAACACAGAACTATCTTTATCCAACATCTTGACATGTTTGTTGTTTTTATTGGGGGCAAGAGGGGGTCCTTTAAAAAAAAAAGAAACAAAAACAGTTTCTAACAGTGACATGGCAAGCAAAGGGAAAGTGTTACTTTCCCACTCCCTTTAAAGGTTACTTGTTCTTTCAGAAAACCTGGCAATTCCAGTATGTGGAACTGGAAAGGAAAACAGACACAGCCAGAGATACTTAGTGCTTACTCCTAAACTCATCGTTTATCTGTGGTATCTCATGTTCTTTGCTGAATTAAAGAGTGTAGATAAGAAGTAAACCCAGAAATAGCTTGAATTGAAACTAAGCACTGGGGGTGGGGGAGATAGCATAATGATTATGCAAAAACTATTCATGCCTGAGGCTTTGAAATCCCAGGTTCAATTCCCCACACCATCATAAACCACTGCTGAAAGGAAAAAAAAAAAGGAAACCAAGCATTGGGAGCCTGAAAAATAGCTCACTTGGATAGTACTTTGCCATGTGCACAACACAGGTTCAATCCCAGCCCCTACCACATTGAAGAAAGCTGTGGTTTCTCGACCACCCTGCTCCTTTCTCTGTATCTTGAAAAAAAGAAGAAAGCCCAGCACTGGTGCAACTTTTGTAAGCTGACTGCTAAAGGATTATGAATCTAGACACTCATCTGACCAGTTCTCTCATTCCAAACAGTGGCCACTGGCCATCCACTGCCAGAACTATAACTGTTATGTTCAATGTGGTTCACAGGTTATTGACATTAAAATGGTCTAGGAACAAGTGATAGGACAGGTGTCTTGTCCTACCCCAAAGATTCTGACACAGGGGCTGGGGAAGACAGCACAATGGCTATGGAAAAAAAGACTTTCATGCCTGAGGCACTAAAGGTCCCAGATTCAATACTCAGCACCACCATAGGCCAGAACTGAGCAGTGCTCCGGTAAAAAAAAAAAAAAAAAAAGGAGTCAAGGACCAGCATAAGGATCCCGATTAAGTCCCCAGCTCCCCACCTAGGGGAGTCACTTCACAAGTGGTGAAGCAGGTCTGCAGGTGTCTTTCTCTCCCCCTCTCTGTCTTCCCCTCCTCTCTCTATTTCTCTCTGTCTTATCTAACAAGGACAACATCAATAACAACAACAAAAATAACTACAACAACAATAAAAAAACAAGGGCAACAAAGGGAAAATAGATAGATATTTAAAAAAAAAAAAAAAAAAAAAAAAAGGACCGGGTAGTGGCACACCTGGTTGAGTGCACATAAATTTTTATGTTACAAGGACCCAGGTTCAAGCCCCTGGTCCCCACCTACAGGAGGAAAGCTTTGCAAGTGGTGAAGCAGGGCTACAGATGTCTCTCTGTCTCTCTCCCTCTCTATCACCCCCTTCCCTCTTGATTTCTGGCTGTCTTTATCCCATAAGTAAATAAAGATAATTTTTTAAATATTTAAATAAAAAATAAATTCTGACTCAGTAAGTTGGGAATGGGGCTCCCAAATCTACACTTTTAGCTCACAATTTGACTTGAAGTTTTGAAATGACTGAATTTAAGAACCACTAACTTGGACTTAATACACTCCTTCCCCAACTAGAAAAGAATGTTTTTCCTGGATGTGTTAGTCATAAGGTCCCTAGTACTGATTGATGGTTTGACCTATTTGTCCTTGAGTACTGAGTAAGGATAAAAAGAAGAATGCAGAGGAAAGGCTCTAGGAGCTAAAGGGAACTTAGAGGGTTTGATCTTTTGGGTTTGTTTACTTGATCCCAGACAGGTCAGACAAACAGCCTGATAAGTGGTATCATGTTCACAGAGACACTAACAAATCCTTCTGATGGAAATTGAGTAAGGAGGCAGCAAGCAAGGATCCTGAACTGATTTGTCCAGGCCTCGGTCCGTGATGAATTCTATTTGCATCAATTAGTCACTTAAAATAAAAAAAGACTGGCATTGGTCTACAACCCCCACCCCCCCCCCCTTCCAGCTGCTACATGGAATCCTCTCCATTGACAGGAATCTTGTATTCCCACAAGGTCACAGTGTCTAGTTACATCAGTCAAGGGCGGGGGAGGGGGTGATCAGTCAAGCCATTAGTTTTAAATTCACTAGAACATTCACATTATAGCTCTGTATTGAACAACTGGATTTATCTTAAATATCAATATTCTGTACCCATACTTCATTCCTGCTTTAAAAAATAATTTTTTAACCTTATTTTTGATGGTGCTGGAGATTTTGTCTCAAACAAAAGCATAACCACTGAGCAATTTCCCTGACCTAACCTTTTTTTTTTTAAGTTTATTATCTTTATTTATTTATTGGATAGAGACAGCCAGAGAGCAAGAGGGTAGAGGGAGATACAATGGAAGACAGAGACCCCCCTGACCCAGCTTTTTAACTTTTTCCCTTTTTCTGTTTGAGAATGAAAGTGAGTAAAACAGGGCTGGGCGGTGGTGTAGCGGGTTAAGCCATGGACCAGCGTAAGGATCCCAGTTCGAGCCCCCGGCTCCCCACCTGCAGGGGTGCTGCTTCACAAGTGGTGAAGCAGGTGTCTGTCTTTCTCTCCCCCTCTGTCTTCCCCTCCTCTCCTGGTTTCTCTCTGTCCTATCCAACAACAACAGCAATAACAATAACAAGAGCAACAAAAAAGGGAGAAAATGGCCTGCAGAAAAAAAAAAACAAGGGTTGGGTGATGGTTCACTCAACTGAGCACACATGTTACAACACACAAAGATCTGGATTCAGTCTCCCAACCCCCACCTGCAGAGGGGAAACTTCACAAGTGGTGAAGCTGCTGCTGCAGGTGTTTCTCTTGCTCTCACCCTTTCTTTCCTCTCCTCTTGATTTCTCTATGAATCATACAAATAATTTTTTACAAACTTGAAAGTAAACAAAACATGGCTCCACCATCCACGGAGTTCTCCCTGCTGCTCCTATGAGATGCAAGTGACTGTGTGTAAACCCAAAGCCTCACAAACCAGAGGCCTATGCTCAACCTCTGAGCCAACTTCCCTGTCCCGTAAGAATTTAGTGCCTTTTAAATGCACTTAAAGGGGCCAGGTGGTGGTGCACTGGGTTGAGTGTACACATTACTATGTTCGAGGACCCACGTTCAAAGCCCCAGTCTCTACCCACAAGGGGATAAATAAATGCATTTATATGCAGTTCATTAGTTACTATTATCATTATTATTAACCAGAACACTGCTTAGCTCTGTTTTATGGTGGTATAGGGTATTGAACCTGGGACTTCAGAGCCTCAGATATGAGTCTTTTTTTTAAAAATGTCTGCCACCACAAGTTTGGTTTTTTTTTTTTAATCTTTATTTATTGGATAGAGACAGCCAGAAATCAAGAGGGAAGGGGTTGAGAGAGAGAGAGAGAGAGACAGAGAGACACCTGCAGCACTGCTTCACTACTCGCAAAGCTTTCCCTGCAGGTGGGGACTGGGGACTCAAGCCCGGGTTCTTGCACATTGTAATAGGTGCACTCAGCCAGGTGCACCACCACCCAGCCCTGATATGAAAGTCTTTTGCATAATCATTATACTGTCTCCCAGCCCCTTTAGTATCTTTTAAATGCATTCTTAGGGCTGCCCAGAAATAGTGCCCAGCTTTCCCATGCTTGTGGCCTAGATTCAAGCTGCATTGGAGGAAGCTTCAGTGTCTTTCACTTTCTCTACTTCTGTCTCATTCTCTGGGGCAGGTGAAACTCTTCACAATGATGAAAAAGTACTGTATTCTTGAACTCCCTAGTCTATCTCTCAGGCTATGTCCATTTGCACCCAAACAGTATCTCTAGTGCCTCCCACCCCAACACACTCTCTACGTCTGCACAAACAGCTCCCTCTGCAGTCTTGTCTGCCCTTCTTACTAATCAGATGGAAACTTTAAAGATAGCCTCCAGGGGCCAGGCGGTGGTGCACCTGGTTAAGTGCACACACTACAGTGCTCAAGGTCCAGGTTCAAGCCCCTGGTCCCCACCTGTAGGGGGAAGGTGGTGAAGTAGGGCTGCAGGTGTCTCTCTATCTTCTTCTCCCTATCACCCCCACTCCTCTCAATATCTTTCTATCTCTATCCAATAATAAATAAAAATATCTTTTAAAAAAAGATGGGAGTTGGGCAGTAGCGCAGCGGGTTAAGCGCAGGTGGCACGAAGCGCAAGGACACTCGGGCATAAGGATACCAGTTCCAGCCCCTGGCTCCCCACCTGCAGGGGAGTCGCTTCACAGGCGGTGAAGCAGGTCTGCAGGTGTCTGTCTTTCTCTCCTCCTCTCTGTCTTCCCCTCCTCTCTCCATTTCTCTGTCCTATCCAACAACGACGACATCAGTAACAACTACAATAATAACTACAACAACAACAAAAAAAGGGGAACAATAAGGAAATAAAAAATAAATATTTTTAGGAGTCGGGCTGTAGCGCAGCGGGTTAAGCGCAGGTGGCGCAAAGCACAAGGACCGGCATAAGGATCCCGGTTCGAATCCCGGCTCCCCACCTGCAGGGGAGTCGCTTCACAGGCGGTGAAGCAGGTCTGCAGGTGTCTGTCTTTCTCTCCTCCTCTCTGTCTTCCCTTCCTCTCTCCATTTCTCTCTGTCCTATCCAACAACGACAACAACAATAATAACTACAACAATAAAACAAGGGCAACAAAAGGGAATAAATAAATAAAATAAATATTTAAAATAAATGAATATTTAAAAAAAATTTTTTTTTTAAAAAGATAGCCTCCAAATACCTGTCTAACTACTGCCTCCTCCACAAAGTGTCCCTGGTAATTGCTAGTTGCCAATAGGACTTGGAACTTGGAACTTTTTTTTTTCATAATATTCTTTTTAAAAAAATTTTATTTATTTATTATTAATGAGAAACATAGGTAGATGTGCTGCCGGGGATTGAACTCAGGACCTCATGCTTGAGAGTCCAATGTTTTGTTTTGTTTTGTTTTTTTTAAGAATAGTTTTTTTTTTAAATATTTATTTATTCCCTTTTGTTGCCCTTGTTTTATTGTTGTAGTTGTTGTTGATTTCGTTGTTGTTGGATAGGACAGAGAGAAATGGAGAGAGGAGGGGAAGACAAAGAAGGGGAGAGAAAGATAGACACCTGCAGTCCTGTTTCACCGCTTGTGAAGTGATTCCCCTGCAGGTGGGGAGCCGGGGGCTCGAACCAGGATCCTTACACTGGTCCTTGTGCTTAGCACCACCTGCGCTTAACCCGCTGTGCTACCGCCCGACTCCCGAGAGTCCAATGTTTTATCCACTGCACCACCTCCCGGACCATGGAACATTCTTTTAACTCTAGCCCAAAAACTATTTTTAAGTGCTGGGTTATTTATTTTTTTAAACAACAGCTTTTAAAAAAGTATTTATTCCTTTTTGTTGCTTTTTTATTGTTGTAGTCGTTGGATAGGACAGAGAGAAATGGAGAGAGGAGGGGAAGACAAAGAAGGGGAGAGAAAGATAGACACCTGCAGACCTGCTTCACCGCCTGTGAAGTGACTCCCCTGCAGGTGGGGAGCCAAGGGCTCGAACGGGGTCCTTATGCTTTGCACCACCGCCCAACTCGCTAAGTGCTGGGTTATTATCTGTTGAATTACAGAATCTCTTTTTTTTTAATTACTACACTCTATTGTCACATTTTACCAATTTGTTTTCCTAATTAGCCTTTTTACTGCATAGACTAGCTTGTTCATCTGTATAAATGCCTTAATGCCTTATACTACTTAATAAACTTCATCTATACCAAAGATTCCCAAGTCCTGCTTGGTCTCACATTAGAATCATTCAAAGAAGTTTTGTTTTTTTTTTTAGTTCACCTAGTGCTTAAGTCCCATCTGTGGACCCTTACATAAGGAACTTGGAAGTGGGGCCATTCAGCAGCCTTTCTCTCTCTCTTTCCTCCCTAATAATCAATACAGTCAGAGTAAAGATCAATTTATTTATTTACTTATCTTCTTTCTTTCTATTTTGCCAGGGTTTCACTGGGACATCATGCCTGCACAATCTCACAGTTCCCAGATGGGATACATAGACACTCTCATCACTCTCCCCCCACACTGAGTGAGAGAAATGAGAAGAGGAAAAACAGACAGGAGAGACATCACAGCACTGTGCCACCCTGATGAAACTTCTTGGCATGGTATCCCATGTGTTCACCAGGATCTCAAATCTAGATTGTTGAGCATGGCAAAGTGTGTGCTTTACTGGGTGAGCAATCTCTCTGCCCTCAAGAACAATTAATTTCTTTTTATTTATTTTCCCTTTTGTTGCCCTTGTTTTTTATTGTTGTTGTAGTTATTATTGTTGTTGTTATATCTTGTTTTCACCAGGCTGGCTTCACGGGCAAAAACAGCCAACCCGGGACTCATGGCTGGGTTGTACGCAGTATCTCTTTATTCATGCAGGACGCAGCGCAATCTATACCAAGCTAAGCTAAACTAAAATTACAAACAATCTTGTCTTTATAAATATACTAGCCCAGTAGGGTGGGAACAGGATGCGACGCTGAGAGGGTGGAGAGAAAAGTGACTGGTGAAAATCAGGGTATGACAAGGAGAGGGGGCGGAGCAGGCAAGAATTCTACCACTGAACCAATGCCCTGGAGGGAGGGTGGTGCTTGTTAACAGAGGTTATGTAAATTCCAAATTATATTCCAAATTATATTCCTCCATGAGGATAATTTCTGGAACCATCCATTCCACCCTGGTTCCATGACTGCCAGTTCTTAGCAACATCTCCCCGCCAGATATTCGTCGGGATGCGGCATCATCTAAGTTCATTTCCCACGTCTACGCTCGACCGGACCTGCCAATATACGCGGATATCTTCGCCCACCCTGTCCAACGCTTGACGTCTCGTCATCCAATCTGGTTCCCTACGCCTACACTGAACTTCTCTGTTCCAGACTCTTGGAAACAGAGTTGGCAGTCAGCTGAGGTAAAGAACAAACACCTCATCACAGACTCCTGCAAGCATCAACCCGGCTTTGACCTAGCACGTTATGATTGGGCCCTCCTCAATCGCTATTGAACAGGCCATGGCTGGTGCACAGCTATGTTCCATCGCTGGGGAACTAGAGACCACCCAAACTGCCCCTGCGGCTACAGACAGACTATGACCCACATAGTCAACAACTGCCACCTCTCCAGATTCAAAGGAGGTCTCGAAACTTTACATCAGGCTCAACCTGACGCTGTTGACTGGCTACGGAAGAAGGGCAAAAGCTAGAAGAAGAAGAAGAATGTAAATAGAATACAGTGTTATGTAAATAGAATGCAGGGGGGATTAAACCAAATGAAACAGAAGGGGTTTTTAAAAGCAGAATTTGAAGCATACCAACAGTTATTGATGTCGTCATTGTTGGATAGGACAGAGAGAAATGGATTGAGATGGGGAAGACAGAGAGTGGGAGAGAAAGATAGACACCTGCAGACCTGCTTCAATGCCTGTGAAGTGACCCCCCTGCAGGTGGGGAGCCAGAGGCTCGAACCAGGATCCTTAACGCCTATCCTTGCACTTCGTGCCACCTGCACTTAACCTGCTGTGCTACCACCAGAACAATTAATTTCTATAAGTTGGGAAGAAACCTCAGGATCAGGTGAGAAATCCCGAAGAAAGGAAGATAGGAAAAGGTCATAAAATTATTTCAGCGTTGCCAGAGAACATTTCTCAAAGATCTTTTTGTTTTGAGAGTTAAAGGTGCGGTGACCTTCAACTGACATTTTTAATTAATTTTTTGTTTATGATAGAGACAGAGAGAAACAAGGAGGAAGAGGAGAGAGAGAGAGAGCGCTCATGAAGCTTCCCCCCTGCAGGTGGGAACTGGGGACTTGAACCCTGGTACTTCCTCATGATAAGTGTGTGCTACTGGGGCCTGGTAGTAGCGCAGTGGGTTAAGCGCACATGACACCAAGCGCCAATGACCGGTGTAAGGAGCCTAGTTCAAGCCCCAGCTCCCCACCTGCAGGGGCTTTGCTTCACAAGTGGTGAGGCAGGTCTGCAGGTGTCTCTCTTTCTCTCCCTCTCTGTCTTCCCCTCCTCTCTCGATTTCTCTCTGTCCAATCCAACAACAACGACAGCAATGACAATAACAACAGCAAGGAAGAACAAGGGCAAGGAAAGGTGAAAAAATAGCCTCCAGGAGTAGTGGATTTGTAGTGCAGGCACCAAAAAATGTGTGCTACCAAGTGTACCACTGCCCATTTCTTTCACTGTCATTTTTTAAAGATCTATTTTATTTCACAAGAGAAAAAAGGATGAGAGCATATAGCACTATGCAGTGGTTAAGATCAAATAGTACATTTGTAGGTTAAGTCCTGCACTCTACCTACTAAGCTATTTGAGAGAGTATATAGATTTTATTTTTATTATTATTATTAATTGATAGAGGGTGAGAGAAACAGGTAGATGAGGGAGAGAGACAGAGGTAAGGAGTGGCACTGTTTGTGAAGCTTCCCCTTTACAGGTGTGGGATGAGTGTTTGAACCTGGGTCCTAGACCAGGGTAAAGTGCTCTCTACCAGGTGAACCACTGCCTGGCCCCTGTAGTCATTATTTTTAGGTAGTTATAACAAAAATGTAGCTTTTCACAATATCCATATAGAAAAAATGACACTGGGCAAGGAAGATAGCATAATGATTTTGCACAAAGACTTATACACCTGAGGCTTCAAAGTCCCAGGTTCAGGCCTTACCCACCACCACAAGCCAAAACAGAGCAATGCTCTGGTAATAGTTATTGATAGATAAGTAAATAAATATGCTAACTAGTGTGTATTCTTGGTCAAATAATTGAGTGATATTATCTTAAATCTTAGATTTTCTGACATAATTAAGCCTTAGGTGAGTGAGTCGTGTCCTCAGAGTCTGGCCACAAGGGCGTGCCTTCAGAGGAGAAGCTTCGCCAATGGTGGAGGTGAATGGTAGTGTTCTCTCTCTTTCTCTCTCTCTCTCTCTTCCCCCCTCTTTCTCTCTCTCTCCCCCTCTATCTGGAGGAGAGAAAAGAAAAAAAGACTGTCATTACTGCTAGTGGGAATGTAAATTTGAACAGCCATTATGGAAAGCAATATAAAGATTTCTCCAAGGGGCAAGTATCACAAGCCATGAAGAAGTGCTTCAAGTGACTCTCTCTCTCTCCCTCCCCTTTCCCTCTCAAATGTCTCTCTGTCTCTATTCAAATAATAATTTAAAAAATCATACATCAAAACCTATTTTCATCAGAATTTGGAGGAGATATTTATTAGCTAGCATCCAGTGAGAGATCTGCACAGGGGCAGAGTGCATGTAACCTGGTCTGTGCTTAGCTCACACAGTCCATTACCTGGATTCACCTCCTATGAGCTGAAATTCTGCCTCACAGCAATGGTGCGCTGATTCTTTTCAGTGCATGAAACCAGACACTGAAATTCACTGTCATATAAGAATTGCATTTTAAACAGGAGTTACTGTATTGTACCAAAGTAAAACACTGGGGTGGGATGGAAGACTCAGATCCTAGAACATGATGGCAAAGGAGGACCTAGTAGGGGTTGAATGTGGAAAACTGAGAAATGCTACGCATGTACAAATTATGATATTTTACTGTCGACTGTTAACTATTAATCCCCCAGTAAAGAAATTTAAAAAAAATTTTTTTCCAGGGTGGGGGTAAATAGCATAATGGTTATGCAAAGAGACTCATGCCTGAAGTTCTGAAGTCCCAGGTTCAATCCCGTGCACCACCATAAGCCATAGCTCCAGTAAAAAAAAAAAAATATATATATATATATATATATATATATCTGCAAATTAAAAATAGAAATTCCATATGGGGACTTAGGCGGCAGCACAGTGGGTTAAGTGCAGGTGGCACAAAGCACAAGGACCGGCATAAGGATCCCTGTTCAAGTTCCTGGCTCCCCACCTGCAGGGGAGTCGCTTCACAGGCAGTGAAGCAGGTCTGTAGGTGTCTGTCTTTCTCTCCCCCTCTCTGTCTTCCCCTCCTCTCTCCATTTCTCTCTGTCCTATCCAACAACAACGACATCAGTAACAACAACAATAACTACAACAATAAAACAAGGGCAACAAAAGGGAATAAATAAATGTTTTACAAAAAAGAAATTCCATATGATCCATTTATCCAACTGTTGGTAAACACATATATAATATTATAATGCAATGATACTTCAGTTTAAAAATTTAAAAAATGCAAGCTGGGTGGTGGTGTGCCTTATAGAGTGCACATGTTATTGTGTGCAAGGATTCTGGTTCAATCCTCAGGTCCTTACCTGTATGTGGAGGGCAAGGGGAAGGGGCTTCACCAGCACTAGAGCAGTGTTGCAGGTGTCTTTCTCTCTCTGAATCCTCTTTTTTCTTTTTCTTTTTTAAGAACTTGGCCCAGGGTAGGGGTAGATAATATCATTGTTATGCAAGGAGACTCTCATACCTAAGGCTCCATAGTACCAGGTTCAGTCCCTGGCACCACCATAAACCAGAACTGAGCAGTGCTAAGAACTTGGTCCACACCTGTAGTGTGGTCTTTGCCAACTTATGCTTGCTTTCTTCTTTTATTATTATTATTATTTTTTATTATTATTATTTTTAATCTTTATTTTTTCCCTTTTGTTGCTCTTGCTGTTTTATTGTTGTTGTTATTTGCCGGGCTAGCTTCGCCAGAGAGAGAGAGATGAGGAACTCGTGACATGGTAATACAATTCTTTATTGATGTGGAAGCCCTGGAGTTGGATGTGGGCACAGCAGGGGGTTTAGGCCACGTGAAGCTAGCAAAATGGCCACCTCCTGCTATGCACGCCAGCCCTTCTCCAGGTCTTCTCCAAGGTTGGGACACGGAAGAGAAAGAGAGCAAAAACCAGGAACAGCAGCAGGCTTTATAGGGTAAAAACAGAAGTGGCAAGTAGGGAACAGGATTGCCTTGGAAAGCAGGTAGAGAAAACAAGGCACTCTGGAAAGGTAGAAGGCTGGCAGGATTTATGTACCCTGCAGGCATGAGTGGGGATTTCTCAGGCAAAACAATGATTATGGAAATAGGCCATAGTATCAAGCAATGCAGGGGAGCTGGCGTAATGCCCAACAGTTATTATTATTATTTTAAATATTATTTATTTCCTTTTGTTGCCCTTGTTGTTTTGTAGTTATTATTGATGTCATTGTTGGATAGGACTGAGAGAAGTGGAGAGAGGAGGGGAAGACAGAGAGGGGAGAGAGAATGATAGACACCTGTAGACCTGCTTCACCGCTTGTGAAGCGACTCCCCTACAGGTGGGGAGCCGGAGGCTCGAACCAGGATCCTTACTCCAGTCCCTGTGCTTTGCGTCATGTGTACTTAACCTGCTGTGCTACCGCCCAACTCCCTGTAGTTATTATTGATGTCGTTGTTGTTGGATAGGACAGAGCGAAATGGAGAAAAGAGGGGAAGACAGAGGGGAGAGAAAGATAGACACCTGCAGACCTGCTTCACCACCTGTGAAGTGACTCCCTTGCAGGTGGGGAGCTGGTGGCTGGAACCCGGGTCCTTACGGGGGTCCTTGCCCTTTGCACCACATGTGCTTAACCAGCTGGGCTATATCACCCGATTCCCGAGAAAAAATTTTAACTGCTTGAGTGTATCTCTTAAAATTGGACTATAAACCTCATAAACTTAGAGATTTTTTAATAGTGTCTTATATACCATAGGTGCAACTAAATATATAATGTGTTTCCTAACCACTATAAAATAATAATTCTGGGTGAAATGTACTAATACATATCTTGGGGAAATGTACCCTAGTGACAGTACAGATTCTATAAATCAACATTTCCTCAACAGAAATAGAAAAAAAAATATGTTACCAATTCTGAAACCACTTTCTAAAATGTGTGTTTTGTTAGGGACTGTATTTAAACACTTAACATTTTAGCATTTGGCTAGTGGGTGTGATCTATTTTTATTATATATACTACACTTGCTATTTCACTACTATGTAGAAATGTACATATGTAAATTTGGAATTATTCCCACCTCAGATTTTTCTCTTTTTGAAATCAAGAGCACCATGCTTTAAGAATTGTCACTCTACCCCATAGCTGTTGTAGCTGCCCCATTTGGGAGTTTTCAGGCCACTGATCTGTTCCATATGTCTCACTATGACAGTTAACTTAACTTGGTATATGAACTAGTTGGGACTGAGATCTGTTTTCCTTAAAGTGCCACATGAGCTATAATCATTACTAAACAGCCCTGATAACCTCTAAATGTTGCTTCTTGAATCATAACTGATGACCTGAAATAACTCCGAGGTCAGTTTGTTAACAGTTTGTAGTAATTCTCTTGGTGGCAAAGTGATCATGTTTTCCAAATATTCCCTGTGCTCACCTACATTCCAGCTTTTTTTCTTTCAGTGAGGCTAGTTTCCTTTCAGTGCGAGTAGTTTTAGTCAGTGGGCAATGATATATATTACAGTTATGACCCTCTTAATATTCAGTGGGATTAGTTCTCAGAAATGCATGGTTAGATGATTTTATCATTATAATATCAATATAATTAGACAAACCTAGATGATATAACTTACTATGCTTAGGATATACATATATTGAACCTGGGACCTTTGATAGCTCAGGCATGAAAGTCTGTTTGAATAACTATTATGCTATCTCCCAGTCATATAGGTTATATATAGGTATCACCATGGTATACGTCATAGTAATGATACTTAATATGTGGTGCACTGTACTTCTGGATCAGAGAAGTTGAGAACTAAGATGGCCATTCCCTGCAGTAGCATCTCAGAGGAGCCACAAGTTGACAGTACTGCCATTAGCCTGGAACCCTGAATGGCTGCATGGAACAGACTCCCCTCCCCATGCCCCAACCTCACTTTCACTCCCTACTCAAGGCCCTCAGCTTCTTTTGGCATGTCACAGAAGTACATACTGTTAAAGAGATGACAAAGCTTGTTAACTAGAGCCGATAGTGTTGCATAACCTAAATTATCGTATGTTATATATGTAGTACTTATGTTATATATTAACATATGTTATATATGTAGTACCTGTCTTAAATCTTAGTGACTATATCATTGGTTGGGCCCCAGGACTCTGTGTCAGTGAAGTTAAAGTACTTCCTTGCTACTATAATTCCATGCTGACTTTCCTGGGCAGAAGACCTCTCCCCACCCCCCAGTCCTACCCCACTAGGGAAAGATAGAAACAGGCTGGGGGTATGGATTGACTTGCCAATGCCCTTGTCTAGCGGAGAGGCAATTATAGAAGCCTGAACTCCACACCTTCTCCACTCTGTAAAGACTTTTGGTCCATACTCCCAGAGTATGTTAATGGGAAGATGACTACAGGGCTCTGAACCTGTAGATGATGACTACAGGGCATTAGGACCTGGAGAGAGAAGAGGAAATAAAGGAAGGACATTCAGAAGTATTGACAGGTGTAGGTGTGTCTTAGAAAGGAAGAGAAGACAGGAATATAGGGGGGAATAATAGGCAGATATATAAAAATATAGTCAACCCATATCTGTGCCCTTGGGAGAACTGCTGAAGTTTCCAATGGAGGGAATGGGGACACAGAACTCTGGTGGTGGTAACAGTGTGAAAATATATCCCTGTTGGGAGTCCAGCGGTAGTGCAGCGGGTTAAGCGCACGTGGCGCAAAGCGCAAGGACCAGCGTAAGGATCCCAGTTCGAGCCCCCGGCTCCCCACCTGCAGGGGATTCGCTTCACAAGCGGTGAAGCAGGTCTGCAGGTGTCTCTGTCTCTCTGTCTCCCCCTCTCTGTCTTCCCCTCCTCTCTCCATTTCTCTCTGTCCTATCCAACAACAACATCAATAATGACTACAACAATAAAACAAGGACAACAAAAGGGAATAAGTAAATAAATGTAAAAAAAATTAAAAAATATATATATATCCCTGTTATCTCATAATTTCATGATTTTTTTTCCCTTTTTCTTTTATGAGGGCACTGATCAGCTCTAGCTTTTGGTGGTATGGGGGATTGAACTGGAACTTTGGAGCCTCGGGCAGGAGAGTCTCTTTGCATAACCATTATGCTATCTACCCCCTACCCATCTCATAATTTTTTAAATCAATATTAAATCACAAATGAAAAATTTAAAAAATATTTTGTTCCTCACTAGTCATCATTTTCTTTTTTATATATATATATTTTTTTATTTTATTTATTCCCTTTTGTTGCCCTTGTTGTTTTATTGTTGTAGTCGTTGTTGGATAGGACAGAGAGAAATGGAGAGAGGAGGGGAAGACAGAGAGGAGGAGAGAAAGATAGACACCTGCAGACCTGCTTCACCACCTGTGAAGCGACTCCCCTGCAGGTGGGGAGCCGGGGATCGAACCGGGATCCTTATGCCGGTCCTTGTGCTTTGCGCCACCTGCGATTAACCCGCTGCGCTACAGCCTGACTCCCTCTAGTCATCATTTTCTTCAAGCATCCCAGTTGACTGACCATTGGCCATAATTGTCATGTCTGTCACATCATATTCTGTTGGTGCTTTATCATGCTACTTTATTTTATTTTACTGCATTTATGTTTTGGATAGAGACAACGAAGCAGAGAGGGTAAGAGAAGTCATAGCGTCAAAGCTTCCTCCAGTGTAGTAGCAACTGGGCTCAAACCTGGTTGCACACATGGTAAAGCAGCACACTATTCAAGTGAGTTATTTTGTCAGTCCTAGCATGATACTTTAATAAGACTACTGATGACGATATGGAGAAAATGAAAAAGAACATCAATTTCCCCATGTGAATAAAAGCTGTGAAAGTCCAGGTGGTATTGTCATTCTCAGGCTAGAACCTACTGTTCCTAAAGTTAGGGGAAGGGAGTCACAATCACTTTATATTTATTTATTTATTTATTTATTTTGCCTCCAGGGTTATCGCTGGAGCTGGTGCCTACACTATGAATCCACTGCTCCTGGTGGCCAACTTTTTCCATTTTATTGGCTAGGACAGAGAGAAATTGAGAGAGGAGAGGAAGACAGACAGGGGGAGAGAAAGAGATTCCTGCAGGGGCCAGGCAGTTTGTGGTGCACCTGGTTAAGTGTACACACTGTAGTGTGCAAGGACCCAGGTTCAAGACCCTGGTCCCTGCCTGCAGGGGAGAAGCTTTGTGAGTGGTGAAACAGCTGTAGGTGTCTCTGTTTTCTTTCCTTCTCTATCTTCCCCTACTTTCTCAATTTCTGTTTCAATCCAATAATAAGTAAAATTTAAAAATGTATGTATGTTGCAGATGAGGGCACTCACTGATCCTGGATTTAATTCCAACACCACATTTTTAAAAAGTGGGTAACAAAAAGGGAATGTGAGGGTGGGTGGCAGCTCTTTCAATAGAGTAAGGACCCAGGTTCAAGTCCCTAGCCTATACATTCAGGAGGTGGGAGTTTCATCAGTGCTGGAGCAGTGCTGTTGGTGCTTCTCCTTTCTGTCTCTATTTGCCTCTTTCCCTCTATTAAAAAAAAAAAAAAGGATTTGGTATATTGTACCAAAGTAAAGGACTCTGGGGCAAGGATGAGTGTTCAGGTCCTGGAACATGATGGCAGAGGGGGACCTATGTGGGGTGGTTAGAGTATTATGTGGAAAACTGAGAAATAGGGCAGAGGGTAGGTAGCATAATGGTTATGCAAACAGACTCTCATGCCCGAGGCTCCATAATCCCAGGTTCAATCCCTGGCACCACCATAAACCAGTGCTGAGCAGTGATCTGGTAAAAACACATACACACACACACAAATATATATTATCTACATTTGTATTTTTTTTCTTGGCTCGTTTACCTGAAATCTAATCTATATTTGTATTTATTTCAAGAGATGAGAAGAACAGAATAGAGATAATAACTACTGGTTATGTTGTTATTTAACAAGTGTTTTAATTGGGGGATCGGGCGGTAGCACAATGGGTTAAGTGCACATGGTGCGAAGCCCAAGGACCAGACAAGGATGCTGGTTCAAGCCCCTGGATCCCCACCTGTGTGTGTGGGGGGGTCGCTTCACAAGTAGTGAAGCAGGTCTACAGGTGTGTCTGTCTTTCTCTCCCCCTCTCTGTCTTCTCCTTCTCTCTCAATTTCTCTCTGTCCTATCCAACAACAACAGCAACAACAATAAAAAAATGGCCTCTAGGAGCAGTGGATTCTTAGTGTAGACACCAAGCCCCAGCAATAACCCTAGAGGAAAAAAACAAAACTGAGAAATATTGCACATGTACTTTACAAAGAAAAAAACAAAAAAAAAACCCTGAGAAATATTACACATGTACTTTACTGTTGACCCCATAAACCATTAATCTCTCCAATAAAGAAAAAAAAGGAATGAAAGAAAAAAAAAGTGATCTGGGAGGTAGCACAATGGATGAACTCTTTTTTTTTTTTTTTTTTTTTTTTACCAGAGCACTGATCAGGTCTGGTTTATGGTGGTGCAGGGGATTGAACAGCATTGAACTCTTAAGCATGAGGTCTTGAGTTCAACCCCCGGCAGCACATGTACCAGTGTGATGTCTGGTTCTTTCTCTCTCTCCTCCTATCATTCTCATTAATAATTTTTTTTTTTTTTAAAGGCCACCTCAATGGTGCAGTTGTATGGTCACTGAGTAGTACTGCTTGCCAACAATAATCCTGGTGGTAGAGGGCTGGGGTAGATGGCATAATGGTTATGCAAAGACATTCTCATGCCTGAGACTCCAAAGTCCCAGGTTCAATCCCTCACACCACCTTAAGCTAGAGCTGAGCTATGCTCTGGTTTAAAAAAAAAAAAAAAAGACAAATGACCTAGTACTCTGGTTTAAAAAACAACTAATAATAATAATAATAAGAAGAAGACAAATGACCTATAGGCTAATTCTAATGGTGACTAAGAGTGGTATATTTTATTCCTGTCAATTAAAGGATGGGGGTGGAGTTATACTGAGCATTGTGTTTTGTAATTCTGTGGCTCCACTCGAAACCTCGAAGGATAAATAGTGTGGAAGCTCAGGATGTTGAAGTGGACTGAGGTTTTATGTTTGCTGAATATGGCTTTAAAGTGCTTGGCGTAACAATCTTATTAATAATAGCTACCACTTACAGAGAGCACTTACAGCACTAAGTGATTTCCTTGAACTGGTTCATTTGATCTTCACAAAAATTCTTTTTCTAATACTCCTATTAGCCTCCATTTTACAGACAAGGAAACTGTGGCCCTGAGGTTTTAAACAGTTGGCAAGACTCCCCTATCTGCCTCTCAGTGAGATCTAAACTCAAACCCCAGGCCTGAGGCTTCTTCCAGGAGGGTGGCTTTGTTCAGATCAACAGGTAGACACTGAACAATCTGCCCTCCTCACACAGCCCAGTAAGCACCTGTGTACCAAATGCTGCTCCTGTACCCAGGCCTCCAAGCCTGAGTTCACTGGCCACCAGAGAAGTAGCTAGTGTCACCAAAGACCACTAATGACATTTGATACAGGAAGAAAAAAGAAGTGAAAGAGACAAGAAGAGTTCTAGTTCAGGCCTTGGGGATGCCTGAGGTCCAATCAATTTTCAGGCTGTGAGGATACTATATAAAAGAACCATTCCTGGGAAATCTTCTCACTTAGTTCCCACAATAATTATTTTACAGAGAGATGTAGAAGGGGCACGGACATGACAGCTAACCCCACGGAGCTACTAGAGCAAGTATCACCCTCCCCTGCCAGCCCTGGCCATCCCCACCACCACAGGACATACTCTGAGCCTTTGTCATTCCACATCCCATGGTGCCAGCTAAGTCACTCAGCTGTCACAATCAGGCCTGAAAGTGCAGGATACAAAATAACTTCCCTAGGCTGGGGGTGGGGGACAGGAAGGCCTGGACCTTTTAGGTGGCGCAGAGGCACAACCAGCTGCATGTCCTGCGTTGCTAAATTAGCTGGGCTGTTGTTTGTCTTTAAATTTCTGTGTGAATTCAAGAGTAGGTCATGGATGTCTTGCCAGTGTGTGAATGAGGCCCTTTCCTGAGAAAAATTCACCTTGCTGAAGGGGCCCTGTTATGCACACAAAACTCTTAGTGAAAACTGCAGGCTTCCTCACACCCTCCACTTGCTTTCCCAGTGCCAGTTACTCAGATTTCTTTTCCCTGCTTTGGCCTGACTGCCAGCTCCACTATTGCTCCTGTTCCCTGGGGGCCCTTGTGCCCACTCCCCTCTAATATGGAAGGGTAATTGTTGACTGGGCCCCTGGCAGGGACTGCTGTGGCCTGGGCATCTTCTGTAGTTGGGGGACTAGTGCTCCTAGTCTTCCTTTTTCTGGTCTGGCAGAACTGTTTGACCCAGTGCTGGGGTGTGGGGGTGGGGGTGGGGAAAATAAGCAGAATGTGCAAACTGATACTGTTTCTGGACCTACTTTGCACTCACTGAACACTGTCTACCTACCAGTCTTTTAGCCATGGAGTCCTGAGGGCTCACCACCCTGACATGAACAATCTTATAGAGAGAAAGAACCCTACCAGTAATGGTGATTGGAGACATTTGCTTCTCTAGCAGAAGGCAATACATGCACACACCTTAGGGTTTGCATTACATTAACTTCTCTCTCTCTCTCTCTCTCTCTCACTCACTCTCTCTCTTTTTCAAGATTTTATTTATTTATTAATGAGAAAGATAGGAGGAGAGAGAAAGAATCAGACATCACTCTGGCACTTGTGCTGCCAGGGATCGAACTCAGGACCTCATGCTTGAGGGTCCAAAGCCTTATCACTGCGCCACCTCCCAGACCACTACACTAACTTCTTGAGGCCACCTTCTCCGGTCTGAATGGGTATTCATGTCACCTGGACTTGGATCACCAGCATGAAGCCCAGGGCTTCCATCTGAACAGCTTCAGCTGCTGCTTTGGCCCCTATTAGCCAGTAGTTTTTCTAAGACTGGATAACAGTTAACATTCTAGCTGTTTTAAATACAGATTTATATTTTTAAAAATACATAGTCCAGCAAGAACACTTAGCAAGAGGAAATGTATAAAGAGCTTGTAAAGGATATGAAAAATGTTCAGATTCACTAGTTATTGAGGAACTGTAAGAAACTCTTTTTCTCCCTTTCAAATTAGCAAAAGGAAAATACTATAATCCTTCACTGACCTACGTGTGGCTAGTTGGACTTATTTTTTTTCACCAGGGTTATTGCTTGGGCTCTGTACCTGCACAATTCCTTTCCTCTAGGATGACATTATTATTATTACTACTACTATTTTGCTACTACAGTTACCACTGGGGCTCAGTTTCTGCATGACGAATCCACTGTTCTTGTGGTCTGGGAGGTGGTGCAGTAGATAAAGCACTGGACTCTCAAGCATGAGGTCCTAAATTCGACCCCTGGCAGTACATGTACCAGAGTGACATCTGGTTGTCTCTCTCTTATCTTATCCTTCTCATTAATAAATATATATTTTTTAAACCCGCTGCTCAGGTGGTGGTAGATAGCATAATGGTTATGCAAGAGATTCTCATGCCTGAGGCTCCAGAGTCCCAGGTTCAATCCCATGCACCCCAATAAGCCAGAGCTAAGCAGTGTTGCTCCGGTAAAAAAAAAAAAAGTAAGAGTGACAGAGAGACACCTGTAAAGCTTTACCCCTGCATGTGGGGACTGAGGGCTTGAACCCATGTTCTTGCACATTGTAATATGTGTGCTCAACCAGTTTTGCCACCACCTGGCCCTACAAATTCATTTTCTTTTTCATTCTCCTCCTCTTTTTTTTTTAAACTAGAGTACTGCTTAGATCTGGTTTATAGTGGTGCAGGGGATTGAAACTGGGACTTTGGAGTCTCAGGCATGAGGGTCTCTTTGTATCACTATTATGCTGTCTACCCCTGCCTGTTTTCTCTTTTTCCTTTTTTTTTTTTTTTTTACAAATTGTTTTTTTTTATCTTTATTTGGCAGACAGCCAGAAATCAAGAGAGAAGGGGGTGATAGGGAGAGAGATAGACACCTACAACACTGCTTCACTACTTGCAAAGCTTTCCCCCTGCAGGTGGGGACCATTTTCTCTTTTTCCTTGGCTCAGTAATCTGGACTATCCTAAGGAAATATTTCCAGAGAGGATGAGAGATAGTTTACCTGGTAGAGTAGACATTTCAGCATGCACTAAGACCCAAGTTCAAGTCCCCACCCACAATATGGAAGACACCATTTCAGGAGTGGTGCAACAGGAACTCTAGTGTCTCTATATCTCTTTCTTTCTTTCAGCCTCAAAGAAAGAAAGAGAGAAAGAAAGGAAGAGAAATCCTGAGGATTTGGGAATCTAGTGATAAACCTAGTGACTGATATGGTGGTTCCAGAGACTGAAACTGGGACTTTTGGTGCCTCAGGCATGCAAGTCTTTTGTTGCATTATGCTATCTTCCATTATGCTTTCTCCTTAGCTGGAGACTGTAGGGGAGGAGGAAGGAATCTGAGAGCTGCCAGACACACACACACACACACACACGCACACGCACACGCACACGCACACGCACACGTACACGCACACACACACTTGCCTAGCATTCCTTTTGTTTCTTTTCTTTTTAATTTTTAAAATTTGTATGTATGTATGTATGTATGTATGTATTTATTTTTACCAAAACAGTGCTCTGCTCTGGCTACAGCGGATTGAACCTGGGACTTTGGAGCCTCAGGTACAAATTTCTCTTTGCATAACCATTATGCTATCTACCCCTGCCCTATTTACTCTTTTTATTTATTTATTATTGGGTAGAGATAGAGAAATTGAGAGAGGAGGGGGATAGAGAGTGGAAAAAGACAGAAAGACACCTGTAGTCCTGCTTCACCACTTGTGAAGCTTTCCTTATGCAGCTAAGGACCAGGGGCTTGAACCTGGGTCCTTCTGCACTGTAATATGTGCATTTAACCAGGTATGCCACCACCTGACCCCCTCTTTTTTATTTTTATTTTTGTTACCAGTGTTATCACTGGGGCTCCATGCCTGAACTATGAACCCACAACTCCCAGCAACCACCCCACCCTTGTTTTATTTGATAAGACAGGGAAATTGAGAGAGGAAAGGAAGCTAGAAAGGGAGAGAAAGAGACATCTGGGATACTGCTTTACCACTCATGAAGCTTCCCCCCACAGGGACAGGAACTTAAACCCAGATCCTTGTACATGGAAATGTGTTTGATTTACTATGTGTGTCACTGATAGATCCCTTTCAGCATTCCTTTTTTTTTTCTTAAAAAAAAACATATATACTTTTTTTTTTTTGCCTCCAGGGTTATTGCTGGGGCTTGATGCCTGCACTACGAATCCACTACTCCTAGAGGCCATTTTCCCCATTTTGTTGCGCTTGTTGTCATTGCCATTGCTTCTGTTGTTGTTGGATAGGACAGAGAGAAATGAAGAGAGGAGGGGAAGACAGAGAGGGAGAGAAAGATAGACACCTGCAGACCTGCTTCATCACCTATGAAATGACCCCCCTGGGGGTGGGCAGCCCAGGGCTTGAACCGGGATCCTTACACCAGTCCTTGTGCTTTGTGCCATGTGCGATAAAACACACTGCTCTACCGCCCAGCTCCCCACTTTTAAAAAAAGATTTTATGTATTCATGATAGGAGAGAAAGAACCAGAGACCACTCTGGTCATGTGCTGCCGGGATTGAACTCAGGACTTCATGCTTGAGAGTCTAATGCCTTATCCACTGCACCGCCTCCCAGACCACTTTTTTTTTTCTTGCTTTATTTATTTATTGGATAGAAATAGCCAGAAATTGAGAAGGATGATGGTGATAGGGAGAGAGACAGAGAGACACCTGCAGCCCTCCTTCACCACTTGCAAAGCTTTCCCTCTGCAGGTGGGGACCAGGGGCTAAAACCTGGGTGCTTGTGCATTGTAACATGTGTGCTCAACCAGGTGTGCCACCACTCTCCCTCTCTAGCATTCCTTGTGAAAGCACAGAAACAAGTACCCAGGGGCTGGGTGGTAGCACAGCAGGTTAAGCGCTTGTGGTGCAAAGCACAAGGACCGGCATAAGGATCCCAGTTTGAGCCCCCAGCTCCCCAACTGCAGAGCAGTGACTCTGCAAGCAGTGAAGCAGGTCTGCAGGTGTCTTTTTCTCTTCCTTTTTTTTTTTACTTATTTATTCATTTATTCATTCATTCATTCATTCCCTTTTGTTTTTCTTTTTACTGCTGTAGTTATTTTTGTTGTTGTTATTGCTGTCCTCATTGTTGGATAGGACAGAGAAATGGAGAGAGGAGGGGAAGACAGAGAGGGGGAGAGAAAGATAGACACCTGCAGACCTGCTTTACCACTTGTGAAGTGACTCCCCGGCAGGTGAGAGCTGGGGGCTCGAACCGGGATCCTTACACCAGTCCTTGCGCTTTGCACCATCTGCGCTTAACCCGCTGTGCTACCACCCAACTCCCACCATCTTCCTTCCTTCTTTTCTTTCTTTCTTTCTTTCTCTCTTTTTTAAAAAATTTATTTCTTTATTGGGGAATTAATGTTTTACATTCAACAGTAAATACAATAGTTTGTACATGCATAACATTCCCCAGTTTCCCATTTAACAATACAACCCCCACTATGTCATTTATCATCCTTCATGGACCTGTATTCTCCCCACCCACCCACCCCAGAGTCTTTAACTTTGGTGCAATACGCCATCTTTTTCTCTTCCTATCTCAATTTTTCTGTCCTATCCAACAACAGCTATAGCAAATAGCCTCAGGAGCAGTGGATTCATAGTGCTGGCACCAAGCCCCAGTGATAACCCTGGAGACAACACACACACACACACACACACACACATACATACACACACACATATACACACACATACATACACACACACATACACACACACACATACACACACACACACATATGAAGCTGCTGGGGAGACATAATGATTATGCAAAAAAGGCTTTCATGCCTGAGGCACCAAAGGTCCTAGGTTCAATCCCCAGCACCACCACAAACCAGAGCTGAGCAGTGCTCTGGTCTCTATCACTAAAAAAATTAAATTAGTGGTCCGGGAGGTGGTGCAGTGGATAAAGCAGCAGACTCTCAAGCATGAGGTCCAGAGTTCAATCCCCAGCAGCATATGTACCAGAGTGATGTCTAGCTCTTTCTCTCTCCTCGCATGTTTCTCATTAATAAATAAATAAATAAAATCTTAAAAAAAATAAAAATAGAAAAGAAACAAGTACCCAGGGGCCAGGTAAGGGGTGAAGCAGTGCTGTAAAAGTCTTTCTTCCATTTTTGGTTCTCTCTGTCTTATCCAATAAATAAATTTAAAAAGATGAGAAAAAAAAAGGTGGGGCAAGGTGGGGGGGAGGAGGGACAGGTACCTAGCATTGTGGGTGGGGCAGTTAAGCTGTCCTTGAAGCCACATGCATATATATATATATATATATATATATATATATATATATATATATATATATATATTATCTTAATTGAAAAAGAAACAGTGACCTTGGGCTGCCTGACAAGGCCTGGAGGGAGGAGACAACCTAAAATTCATAGTCTGATTTAGAGATAGGTAGTAATGCTCAATTCTCTGCTAATCTGAACTGTTTTTGCAAGAAACAGTTAATATGCTAACACCGAATTTGGAAAACAAAGGACAAATTTCAGAGACTCCTACCCCACCCCACCACTTTCTTTATTTCTTTGTTCCTTCAAAATAATGGGAAGAGTTAAGATCTTTTACAAGCTTTGTTTTAGGAGGAAATTCTTGGAAAGTACATCCTGTTGCAGGAGGTGGAAAGGCCTGCTGCCCTCGGGGTCCTCCTCCCTCCCCTTCTACCTGTAGGAAATAAGTGTTCCCTGTGAGATGGGAGGCAGATGAATTTGAGCATCACTTCTTCCTCCATACAGCATTCTAGTTATTCTCTATTTTATTTATTTATTTATTTATTTATTTTAAGATAGAGACAGGGTCAGAAAGAGAATTAGAGACTGCAACACTGGAACTTCCTTCAGTGTGGTTGGGGCTGGACTCAAACCTAGGTCACACACATGGCAAAGCAGCACACTAAATAGTGAGCTATTCCATCCGCTCTCTATAGAACATTCCAGAAAGGCCTTTCCCTTTATTCAAGAGATGGTGTAACCATTTGGCTGTCGGTGGCACAGGTGGCAGCCTTTGTTTGCCTTCAATAGCATATAGTATACACTTTTCTGGACCTTCCTTTTTTCACTTAATAGTCAGATATTTTTGCAAGTTTAAAGTGTGTCTGCAAGGTAAATGGCTAATAGTGGGACTGGGTCTAGTGATGAGTCACGACCCCCCAGCGATGTGCTTGCTACATGTGTGAAGCTCTAGATTCAGTCTCCAGCACAACACAGGAAGAAAGTAAAAAACTTGTTAAAAGAATTAAAAGTTAAAATAAGAATAGCCTTGATGTGCACTTTCTTTTGACAGCTACAACCAACTTGCCCTGCAGGGAAGTCGTTTCCGTGCACATGCCCTAACAGAGACTGAAGAGCCACATTCCCCAGTTCTCCACAATGGTATTACCAACCTTTGTTCTAAACCAAGGTGAAAGTACTATCCCATTGAAATTTCAGTTTGCATTTCTCTTATTATGAGTGGACACCTTTTCATATTCAATAGCCATTTGTATATTTTCTTCTCACTGAATAGTCTGCGAAAGCACCTTTGGCCTCAGTTTCTATTGGGTAGTAGTTGTTTCTCCTGTCCTTTGGTCCTTTCCCTCCTTTGCATGGATTAGGACCTCCAGCTGACACATATGCAAATTTTTCTTCAGTTTTTCTCTATTTTTTTTTTAAGGAAACATTTAGAGAAGATAACTTAATGGCTAAGCAAAAGACTTTCATATCTCAAGTACGATGCAAGGATCCCAGTTCAACCCCCTGGGTCCCCTCTGTAGAGGTGTTGCCTCACAGGCAGAGAAGCAGGTCTGCAGGTGTCCATCTGTCTCCCTCTCTATCTTTCCCTCCCCTCTCAATTTCTTTGTCTTATCCAATAAAAATGTAAAAAAAAAAAAAAAAAAAAAGGCCATCAGGAGCAATGGATTCATAGTGCCTGCACTGAGCCCCAAGGATAAATCTGGAGACAAAAAAAAAAAAAAGACTTAAAGATTTAAAAAGAAATATTTATTTATTGGTGGGAGAGAGGAGAGAGCCAAAGCAAGCACACTATCCAAGTGAGCTATCTTGCTGGCCCTTGACCAATTGTTTTATTTTTTGCTACACTTGCTTTATCACACTCTACAAAGTTATCTTTTAAAAACAAAAAACAGTGCATTGCTTAGCTCTGGTTAATGCTGGTATGGGGGATTGAACATGAGACCTGGGAGCCTCAGGTCTGAGAATCTGTTTGTATAATCATTATGCTATTTTCCCCCACCCTATTGTTTTTAATTATCTTTATTAATTTGATAGAGGCAGCCAGGTATCGAGAGGGAAGGGGGAGACAGAGAGGGAGAGACCCTGCAGCCCTGCTTCACCACTTACAAAACTTTCCCCCTTCAAGTGTGGACTGGGAGCTTGAACCCTGGTTCTTGCACATTGTAGTATGTGAATTCAACCAGGTGCCCCACCACCCAGCATTCCCTGTTGTCTTTTTATTTATTTACTTACTTATTTGTTTTTACCCTTTTGTTGCCCTTGTTGTTTATCATCATCATTGTTGTTATTGCTGTCATTGTTGTTGGATAGGACAGAGAGAAATGGAGAGAAGAGGAGAAGACAGAGAAGGGGAGAGAAAGCTAGACACCAGCAGACCTGCTTTACCACCTGTGAAGCAAACCCCCTGCAGGTGGGGAGCTAGGAGCTCAAACAGGGATGCTGATGCTGGTCCCTGTACTTTCTGCCAAGTGTCTGTGCACTTAACCCCACTGCGCCACCCAGCTCCCTCCCCTATTGTCTTTTAAAATAAATTTCTTTTTAAATCAAATTATGGACTTTTACTCCTGTGCTCTGGTTAAAAATAATTAAATACATTTCATAATGAAGTATTAGTTTAAGTCTATCAGACTGACAAAAATTATATAGTCATGCCTGGAAACATGGAAAAAGGAGTATACACAAGTGTACTTTCATTCTTAAAAAAAAAAAAATTCTTATTGGGTGGTGGTAGATAGCATAATGGCTATGCAAACACTGTCATACCTGAAGCTCCAAAGTCCCAGGTTCAATCCCCCACCCACCATAAGCCACAGCTTATCAGTACTCTGGTTAAAAAAAAAAAATCTTTATTGAGGTCGGGTGGTGAAGCACCTGGTTGAGCATACATGTTACAATGCACAAGGACCTGGGTTCAAGCGCCTAGGCCCCACCTGCAGGAGGAAAGCTTTGAGAGTGGTAAAGCAGGTCTTTAGGTGTTACTGTCTCTCTCCCTCTCTCTCCCTTCCCCGTTGATTGATTTCTGACTATCTCTATCCAATACATTTTTAAAAGTTACTCTGTATTAAAATTTTTAATTTTGTTAATGAGAGAAAGAAGGAAGAGAGAGAGAACCAGATCATCATGCTGGTACATGGTATGCTGGGCACTGAATTCAGGACCTCATGCTTGAGAATCAATACTATATCCACTGCGCCATTTCCTGGGCTGTTTATGTACTTTTCACACATTTTACAGCACCTATTGATGTAAAATATATTTACTTGTGGACCAAGCAGTGTCATTTCTGTAGTTTTTTTCTTCTAGAAATAACTTGCTAGGGGGTCGGGTAGTAGGCAATGGGTTAAGCACTCGTAGTTTTTATTTATAAAATGGAAACACTAACTATAAAAACACGTAGTTTTTATTTATAAAATGGAAACACTAAAAAAAGAAAAAGAAACACTGGGGAGTCAGGCAGTAATGCAGCGGGTTAAGTGCAAGTGGTGCAGGTGGCCAAAGGATTCTGGTTCGAGTCCCGGCTCCCCACCTGCAGGAGAGTAGCTTCACAAACGGTGAAGCAGGTCTGCAGGTATCTATCTTTCTCTCCCCATCTCTGTCTCCCTCTCTCCTCTCCATTTCTCTGCCCTATCCAACAACAGTGACATCAATAATAACTACAACAATAAAACAAGGGCAACAAAAGGGAATAAATAAATAAATATTAAAAGAAAAGAAATGGAAACACTGACAAGACCATAGAATAAGAGGGATACAATTCCACACAATTCCCACCACTGGAACTCCATATCCCATTCCCTCTCCTGATAGTTTTCCTATTCTTTAACCCTCTGGGAGCATGGACCCAGGGTCACTATGGAGAGCAGAAGGTGGAAGGTCTGGCTTCTGTAATTGCTTCCCCGCTGAGCATGGGCATTGACAGGTTGATCCATACTCCCAACCTGTCTCCCTCTTTCCCTACTGGGGCAGGGATCTGGGGAAGTGGGGCTCCAAGACCCACGGTGAGGCCGTCTGCCCAGGGAAGTCAGGTTGGCATCATGGTAACATGTGGCTGAAAAAGAGTTAAGATAGAAAGCATGCTGTTACCTTTTCTGATGTATGAGAATCTCACAGGAGTGAAGTGGTATCTCGTTGTTGTCTTTATTTGCATTTCTCTGACAATCAGAGACTTGGAACATTTTCTCATGTGTTTCTCAGCCTTTTGGATCTCTTCTGTGGAGAATATTCTGTCCATGTCCTCCCCCATTTTTCGATGGGGTTGTTTTCTTGTTGTTGAGATTTGCAAGTTCTTTATATATTCTGGTTATTAGCCTCTTGTCTGATGTATGGCATGTAAAGATCTCCCATTCTGTGAGGGGTCTCTTGGTTTGGGTAGTAGTTTCTTTAGCTGTGCAGAAGCTTTTTAATTTGATGTAGTCCCATAGGTTTATGCTTGTCTTAGTCTTCTTTGTAACTGGATTCGTTTCATTGACGATGTCTTTAAAATTTATGTGGAAAAGAGTTCTGCCAATATTTTCCTTTAAGTATCTGATAGTTTGTGGTCTAACATCCAAGTTCTTGATCCACTTGAAATTTACTTTTGTATTTGGTGAAATATAGTGGTTCACTTTCATTCTTCTGCATGTCTCAACCCATTTTTTCCAACACCATTTGTTGAAGAGACTTTGCTTTCCCCATTTAATAGTCTGGGCACCATTGTCAAAGATTAGATGTCCATAGGTATGGTTTTTTTTTTTTTTTTTAAAAAAAGATCTTATTTATTTATTAATGAGAAAGATAGGAGAGAGAGAAAGAACCAGACATCACTGGCACATGCGCCGCCAGGGATTGAACTCAGGACCTCATGATTGAGAGTCTAGAGTCTTAGCCACTGTGCCACCTCCTGGACCACTATTTTATCTTAATGAAAAAGATACAGAGAGAGGCAGAGCAAAATGAAAGCACTGCTCACCTCTGACTTAGGGAGGTGTTGGTGTTTGAAACTGGGATTTTAGAGCCTCAGGTATAAGAACCTTTTGCAGAACCATTATGCTGTGTCCCCAGCCCTAAATCTTTACTATTTTTTGAATGTTTTATTTTTATGAGAGACACATATATACAGAAAGAAAAGAGAGGGAGAGAGGGAGAGAGAGGGAAAGCCTAGCGCACTGCTCAGCTTTGGTTTAAAGCTGAGTGGGAGACTAAACCTAGTGTTCTAGTCTTTCTCACTGTTTTTTTTCCCAAGATTTTATTTTATTTATTTATACAAAAGATAGAGAGAAAGAAAGAACCAGACATCACTCTGATATATGTGCTGCTGGGGATTGAATTCAAGACTTCATGTTTGAGAGTCCAGTGCTATAACCACTGTGCCATCTCCCAGACCATTCTTTCATACTCTCGCTCTCATAAAAGTAAATAAGTAGAAGCCTAGAAGGTGGAACAGTGGCTGAGTATTAGACTTAAAAGCATGTGGTCTTGGGCTGGGGCAATAGTATAATGGCTATGCAAAACGACTTTCATGCCTGAGGTACCAAAGGTCACAGTTTCAATCCCCAGCACTACTATAAGTAGGAGCTGAGCAGTGCTCTGGTAAAAAGAAAAAAAAAAAAAAAGTGGTCCAGTGTTCAATCACCAAATCATATGTACCAGAGAGATACTCTTGTTTCTCACCCCCTTCTATTCTAATAAATAAGTAAATCTAAAAAAAAAAAAAAAAAATCCAAAACAGCTTGGGAGCCAGGTGGTGGCACACCTGGTTGAGTGCACATGTTACAGTGTGCAAGGACCCAGATTCGAGCCCCTGTCCCCCACCTGCAGGGGAGAAAGCTTCACAAGGGGTGAAGTAGTGCTGCAGGTCTCTCTCTCTCTCTCTCTCTCTCTCTCTCCCTCTCTATCACCCCTTTCCCTCTCAATTTCTGACTGTCTCTGTTGAGCAAATAAAGATAAAAAAAAAAGCAGCTTGAAAGGTAGCACAGTGGCTAAAGTGCTGGTTTTACAGTAGAGGTCCTGCCTTTGACCCCAGTGTAGTAGGGGCCAGAGGAATACTCTGGCTCTCCAGCTCTCCTCTTTCTTTCTCTGTCACTAATTAACAAACAAATATATATACATATTTTTTAATCCTAGAAATAGAACAAGTTCAATCTGAATGAATGCTAATGGAATTTATCGAATAGAGATATTATTAAATAAAAAGGCAATTTGTGAAGCAGGCTAAATAAATACAATTATTAAATTGTGGAAAATATTAATTAGTTTATATTTTAATTTATGCACAGTAATGCAAGTGAGAAAACCTACACTTAACTATGAGCAGTGATTATGTAAGAGGCATTCATATTCTTTGTTCTACACAGTTGTGATGTTTGAAAATTTTATGAGGAAAATATTACTAAAAAAAGAAAAAAGACTAAGAAGGCCCATGAGTCTAAAAACTGGGGTGTGGGGGATTAAGGGCCTTGGTGGAGGTCCAGTTGTAGCAAGTGACCATATGTTGGCAACTGTATGGAAGAAGAGTCCTCTGAAGCAATTACAGAAGCCAGACCTTCTACCTTCTGCAACCCTCAGTGACCCTGGGTCCATGCTCCCAGAGGGATAGAGAATGGGAAAGCTATCGGGGGAGGGGGTGGGATATGGAGATTGGGCGGTGGGAATTGTGTGGAGTTGTACCCCTCCTACCCTATGGTTTTGTTAATTAATCCTTTCTTAAATAAAAAAAAAAAAAAAAAAAAAAAAAAAAGAAGAGTCCTCTGGATTCATACTTTTGGATAATACTAGAATTTACCATGCTAACAAGTTAAGAAACAAATATTTTTTAAATATTTATTTATTTCCTTTTTGTTGCCCTTGTTTGTTTAATTGTTGTTATAGTTATTATTGTTGTTGATGTCATTGTTGTTGGATAGGATAGAGAGAAATGGAGAGGAGAGGGCAAATCAGAGAGTGGGAGAGAAAGACACCTGCAAACCTGCTTTACCACCTGTGAAGTGACTCCCCTGCAGGTGGGAAGCCGGGGGCTTGAACCGAGATCCTTAGGCTGGTCCTTGTGCTTTGTGCCATGTGCGCTACCACCGAATCTCAAAACAAATCTTACAGAAACAAAAACTGGAGAGATATAAAGGACAAACTAGCATGACCTGTGTGTCAGTTTCGAAAGGTCAAAATACATTTTAAATATATAATATATGTAAGTTCCAATTTTAGTAAGTAAAGAATGATGCTAATATTGATTTTATTTTTTTCTCTTTTGATAGAACAGAGAAAAATTGGGAGAAAGAGAATGCCATACATCCAGAAGATTTAGTTTACTCTCTCCAAAATTACTCCCTAGATAGTTTCCCCCAGGGGACTGGACCTGGGAACCTCAGAACCTTAAGTACAAAAGTCTTTTTTTTTTTCAATCTTTATTTATTTATTGGATAGAGACAGCCAGAAATCAAGAGGAAGGGAGAGAGAGAGAGGGAGAGAGAGAGAGAAAGAGAGACCTGCAGACCTGCTTCACCACTCATGAAGATTTTTTTTTTCTTGAAACCTCAGGCATGAGAATCTTTATTGTTTTTTGTTTGCTTGTTTGTTTTGTTTTTAATTTATTTCTTTATTGGGGAATTAATGTTTTACATTCAACAGTAAATACAGTAGTTTGTTCATGCATAACATTCCCCAGTTTCCCATTTAATAATACAACCCCCACTATGTCATTTATCATCCTTCATGAAGATTTTTTAAATTAATTAATTAATTAATTAATTTTAAAAAAGGAGACATTAACAAATAGGAGGGGTACAACTCAACACAATTCCCACCACTAGATCTCCGTATCCCATACCCTCCCTCCCCTGATAGCTTTCCCATTCTTTTTTTTTTTTTTTTAGTATTTTATTTTATTTATTTATTCCCTTTTGTTGCCCTTGTTGTTTTATTGTTGTAGTTATTATTGTTGTTGTCGTCGTTGTTGGATAGGACAGAGAGAAACGGAGAGAGGAGGGGAAGACAGAGAGGGGGAGAGAAAGATAGACACCTGCAGACCTGTTTCACCGCCTGTGAAGCGCCTCCCCTGCAGGTGGGGAGCCGGGGTTCGAACCGGGATCCTTATGCTGGTCCTTGTGCTTTGCGCCACCTGCGCTTAACCTGCTGCGCTACAGCCCGACTCCCCAGCTTTCCCATTCTTTATCCCTCTGGGAGTATGGACCCAAGGTCATTGTGATTTGCAGAAGGGGGAAGGTCAGGCTTCTGTAACTGCTTCCCTGCTGAACATGGGCGTTGACTGGTCGATCCATACTCCCAGCCTGCCTCTCTCTTTCCCTAGTAGGTTGGGGATCTGGGGAAGTGGAGCTCCAGGACACATTAGTGGGGTTGTCTATCCAGTGAAGTCTGGTCAGCATCATGCTGGCATCTGGAACCTGGTGGGTGAAAAGAGAACACACAAAGCCAAACAAATTGTTGGACAATTATGGACCTAAAGGCTGAAATAGTGCAGATGAAGTGTTGGGGGGTAATCACTGCAGACTATTGTGTACTTTTGCTTTCATGTATATCTTTTGCCCTCGTTTATGGATATGTGTGAACATATGCTCTATCTCATGGGACCTGGTCTATATCTAGGTTTTGGGACTTTGTTAGGAAGTGAACTGCCTGGAATGGAATTAACTCATGAATATTTACCCCTGCAGGTGGGGACCAAGGGCTTGGACCTGGGTCCTTGTGCACTGTAACATGTGCATTCAATCAGGTGCACCACCCATCTGGCCTCCAAAAGTCTTTTGCATAACAATTTTGCTATTTCCCTAGGCCCATCTTAATTTATTTTTAAATGCAGAATTAGGGAGTGAGCCCATAGTCTCCTTATATTTGTACAGCCTCATTAATGGCCTCCATGATCTTTCTTCTTTCCACTTTAAAAATGAGCAATTTAGGGAGTCAAATGGTAACGCAGTGGGTTAAGCACAGGTGATGCAAAGTGCAAGGACAGGCATAAGGATCCCAGTTTGAGTCCCCAGCTCCCCACCTGCAGGGGAGCAGCTTCAGAGGTGGTGAAGCAGGTCTGCAGGTATCTATCTTTCTCTTCCCCTTTCTGTCCTCCCCTGCTCTCTCCATTTCTCTCTGTCTATCCAACAACGACGACAACAATAGTAACTACAACAATAAAAAGAAACAAGGGCAAAAAAAGGGAATAAATAAATAAATGAAATATTTAAAAATATATTTATTTCACTGGGCTTTGTGCATATGCAATTCCAGTATTTCACTGTTGCAGCAGAGATTTTTCCTTTTAATTTCAGATAGAGAGAGAGAGAGGGAGAGGAGAGGCACTGCCGTATTGCTCTGCCGTATTTGTAGAGCTTGATAAGGTGTGCATTCTACCAGGTGAAGTTTTTCTAGACCCTTCACTTTTTACTTCTTTGGGGGTGGGGAATAGATATACCATAACACTGCTCCACCATGCATAAAACTCCCTCAATGTGGACTAAAGTGATCCCATATCATGCCAGGACTCAAAACCAGGGTCTCATGTATAACAGGGGTGTTCTTTACTGAGTGAGCTATCTCCCAGCCCTGCCCTGGGTGTTTTACCTGTAATTTCTAGTCCTTACAACAAAGAAAAAGAGGCATTATTAATAACAGTTTATAGATAATGACACTGCAGCTCAGGGAGGGTTAGGTGATTCAAGCAGAAGGGGAGCACATAGAAGCTGAAATCTAGGAGAGTGGTAGGATATGCTCACCCCAGAGCATGAGAGCTCCAACCTTAATGACCCTTTGCTGAGTCCTACCACATACCACATGCCAAGCCCAGGCTAAGCCTTCACCGTGGGGTTTGTCATGAGACTGATTCATGGAAGAGCTCTTCAGGGAGAGGCTTTTGTTCCCCCCTGCCTCCAGGCTTATTGCTAGGGCTTGGTGCCCACGCTATGAATTCACTGCTTCTGGAGGCCATTTATTTTTCCATTTTGTTGTCTTTGTTGTTATTGTTGCCATTGCTGTTATTGGTGGTGGATAAGACAACAAGAAATCGAGAGAGGAGGGGAAGACAGAGAGTAAGAGAGGGAGAGAGGGAGAGAGAAAGATAGAGCCCTGCAGACATGCTGCATTGCTTGTGAAGCGACTCCTCTGCAGGTGGGGAGCCAGGCCTCCAACCTGGATCCTTATGCCAGTTCTTGCGCTTTGCGCCATCTGCACTTAACCCGCTGCGCTACAGTCGACTCCCAACTATCTAGCAATTTTATCTAATGTATTTGTTTTTGATGAAAGACTGAAACAAGACAGGACTAGAATGACCACAGGAACCCAGTAAATCACCGGTGAGTACAAACACGTGTGGCTGGTGACAGAGAGAAGAGAGGAGCCTAAGGAGAGATTAAGTGACTGCTAACAGTTCAGCAGTTTATCAATTGAGACACCACCTCCAGTCTGCTCCACCAACAAGGGGACAGCTGAAGGGAGGAGAGGATTCCCCAGAGACTCACCAAGTGCAACTCTGAGTCTCCATTGCTACTACCCTCAGAATCTGGAGCAGTGACAGGGAGGGACACCGGGGGACAGAGATCTAACCAGGAAACTCAGGAGAAGACCTATACCTCAGTGGCATAGCTGAGGGGCTGTGAAAGTCTCTTTGCATAACCACTGGATTATCTCTGCCACACCCTGCTTTATCTCTTGGTCAGGAGTCAGTGATTAAGCTGAAGCCTATTGATAGTTTAAAAGCCCTCAGGCTCCCATAGCCTACAGGGAAGAAAAAAAAAAAAGAGGCTTTTAAACCACTGAGCTCCAACTCAGAGATTTAAATACTATTGAAACAACTGTTAACTTCCGCCACTGTGAACCCTTTAATTTACTTACTTAGACACAAGTCAATCCAGGCAATAGTGATCAATAATTTGAAAAGTACTGATAAAGGGAACTCATAACATAATATATAAAATGGTTAAAACAACAAGAAAAAATATTGGAGAATCGAACCAGGACAAGAGTCCAGCTAAAAGTCCTCCAGAGGGTGAAGCACAGAATAATGAGTTCAACATCCAAACATTAGCTAAGGAAATAATAACAGGAGTGAGTAAAGAATTTGAAAAAATTATAATCAGCAATACAGGAACAACAGATATGGAAGAAAATACTAATTATCTCATGGTTATTAGAGAGCTGAAAGCTGAAATCGCTGAGCTAAGAAGGCAACTAGCTGAACAAGCTAAAACAGTATCAGAGCAGGGCAACAAAATAGATGAACTCCAGAAAACAGTAGAGGGCAGAGAGAATAGAATCTATGAGGCTGAAGACAGAATTAGCAAGATTGAGGATGAATTAGAGACAACTAAAAAAGAAGTAAGAGATCTCAAAAAGAGATTAAGAGATGCTGAAAACAACAACAGAGTCCTATGGGATGACTTCAAAAGAAACAATATATGCATTATTGGCATACCAGAGGAAGAAAGAGAAGGAGAGGAAGAAAGCATTTTCCAGGCCATAATAACTGAAAATTTCTCTAGTCTAGACAACATCAAAGACATAAAGATTCAAGAAGCCCAGAGGGTCCCAAACAGAATTAACCCAGACCTAAAGACACCAAGACATATCATACTTAGAATGGAAAGGAATAAGGATAAATAAAGGATCCTGAAGGCTGCAAGAGAAAAACAAAGAGTCACCTACAAAGGAAAACCCATAAGATTAGCAGCAGACTTCTCCATACAAACACTACAGGCCAGAAGAGAATGGCAAGATATCTATCGAGTGCTCAATGAGAAAGGCTTTCAGTCAAGAATACTATATCCTGCTAGACTGTCATTCAGACTAGATGGAGGCATCAAAACCTTCTCAGACAAGCAACAGTTGAAGGAATCAACCATCACCAAGCCTGCCCTGAAAGAAGTTCTGAAAGGTCTCCTATAAACAACCAGACCACCACAAATAGGACATATATCAAAACACTCTAAAACTCCACAAGAATGGCGTTAAAATATCTTCAGTCTTTGATATCAATAAATGTCAATGGCCTGAATCAGCTTTGACCTAGCACGTTATGATTGGGCCCTCCTCAATCGCTATTGAACAGGCCATGGCCCGTGCGCAGCTATGTTCCATCGCTGAGGAGCCAGAGATGACCCAAACTGCCCCTGCGGCTACAGACAGACTATGACTCACATAGTCAACGACTGCCACCTCTCCAGACTCAAAGGGGGTCTCGAAACTTTACATCAGGCTCAACCTGATGCTGTTGACTGGCTACGGAAGAAGGGCAAACGCTAGAAGAAGAAAGAATGGCCTGAATTCACCTATTAAAAGACACAGAGTAGGAAGATGGATCAGAAAACACAACTCAACAATATGCTGTCTACAGGAAACTCACCTAACTCAACAAGACAAACACAGACTTAAAGTGAAAGGATGGAAAACTATCATACAAGCCAATGGCCCACAAAAAGGGGCAGGAACAGCTATTCTCATATCTGACATGATAGACTTTAAAATAGATAAGATTAAAAAAGATAGGAATGGACACTACTTAATGCTCAGAGGATCAGTCAATCAAGAGGACTTTACAATTATTAACATCTATGCACCCAATGAGAAGCCATCTATATACATCAAACTTCTACTGAAAGAGCTACAGCAATATATTAACAGTAACACAATCATAGTAGGGGACTTCAACACCCCACTCTCTCAACTTGACAGATCATCCAGGAAGAAAATCAATAAAGACATAAAGGAACTAAATGAAGAGATAGATAAACTAGAACTATTGGACATTTTCAGAGCCATTCATCCCAAGAAACTGGAATATACATTTTACTCAAATCCACATGGGTCATTCTCAAGGATAGACCATATATTAGGCCACAAAGACAGCATCAGCCAATTCAAGAGCATTGAAATCATCCCAAGCATCTTCTCAGACCACAGTGGAATTAAACTAGCACTTAACAATCAACAAAAGATCAGTAACAGTGCCAAAATGTGGAAGCTCAACAGTACACTTCTTAATAACTTCTGGGTCAAAGAGGAAATCAAGGAAGAAATCAAAATGTTTCGAGAGTTCAATGAAAATGAAGACACAAGCTATCAAAATATTTGGGACACAGCTAAAGCAGTCCTAAGAGGGAAGTTCCTTACACCAGTCCTTGCGATTTGTGCTTAACCTGCTGCACTACTGCCTGACTCCCATCTTCCAGCCCACCTTGCTGAATTTCTACCTGATTTTTTTTTTCTTCAATAAAACACTGCTGAACTCTGGTTTATGGTGGTGCAGGGGATTGAACCTAGGACTTTAGTGGCACACCCATTTGAGCACACATGACATCATGTACAAGGTCCCAGGCTAGAGCCCCTAGTCCCCACTGGAGGGGGAAAGCCTGGTGAGTGGTGAAGCTGGTCTGCAGGTGTCTCTCTCTCCTACTTTATCTCTTCCCCTCTATTTCACTGTCTCTATCCAATAAATAAAATAAAATACTTTAATAATAATTTAAAAATACGAATGGGGGCTGGAAGATAGAGCACCTGGTAGAGTGCACTCTTTGACGTGATTTAAGACCTGGCTTTGAGCCCCTGACTACCAGTTGGGAGCGCCACAGAAAGGGGAAGCTTCACAAGCCTTGAAGCAGTGCTACCATGTCTCCTCTCCTTCCTCCTCCTCTCCTTCTGACCTTCTTCCTCCTGCTTCTCCTCCTCCTTCTCTTTCTCTGTCTCTTACTATCTTTCTGGAAAATAGAATTTTAAAAAGTCTGCTGGCGGGTGGGGGTATAGCATAATGGTTATGCAAAGAGACTTTCATGCCTGAGGCTCTCAAGTCCCAGGTTCAATCCCCCACACCACCATAAACCAGAACTGAGCAGTGCTCTGGTAAAAAAAAAAAAAAAAAAAAAAAAAGTCTGCTGGTTGTGTGAAATTGTACAGGTAGGAAGCTCTGGTAAAAACCACAGAGAAGGAGAAAAAAGACAAGACATTACAAAATTTCAAACGAGAGTTCTGGGTGGTACACCCGGTTGAGCACTCAAGTTGTCATGTGCAAGGACCTGGGTTTGAAACCCTGTCCCCCACCTGTGGGGGGATGCTTCATGAGTGATAAAGCAGATCTGCAGGTCTCTCACTTTCTCTCTCCCTATCTCCCCTTCCCTTCTCAGTCTCTATCTCTCTCCTATCAAATAAAACAAAATATAGAAAGAAAAACAAAAAGGAAAAATGGCAGCTAGGAGTGGTGGATTTGTAGTGCTGGCACCAAGCCCCAGCAATAACCTTAGTGACAATTAAAAAAGAAAAAATTTTTTCCCGAATGTTTTTTGTCTATTTCTCCCTTTGGCTATGACTGTTTTTGCTCTTTGTTTCTTTGTTTATTTAATTTAGAGACAAAGAAATTGAGACCCCTCATTTGAAACTTTCTTTTTTCTTTCTTTCTTCACAGGCGGTGAAACAGGTCTGCAGGTGTCTATCTTTGTCTTCCTCTCTGTCTTCCCTTCCTCTCCCCATTTCTCTCTATCCTATCCAACAACAACAATAAAACAACAAGGGCAACAAAAGGGAATAAATAAATAAATAAATAAATAAATATTTTAAAAAAAGATTTACATCTGGGGCCTCAGGTTCAATCCTCAGCACTGAATATGATGGGCTGTAGCTCTTCTCTCATGATCTAAATAAATTTTTCTGAAAAATAATAATATTACACATCATTACTTCTGCTAAGACTATCTCAGGTATGTTTTTTTTTCCTTTCCCTGATTATTAATACAATTTTCATGCATTTTTTTTGCCTCCAGGGTTTTTGCTGGGGCTCAGTGCCTGCACCATGAATCCACAGCTCCTAGAGGCCATTTTCCCCCCTTTTGTTGCCCTTGTTGTTGTAGTCTTGTTGTGGTTATTATTGTTGTTGTTGATGTCATTTGTTGTTGGATAGGACAGAGAGAAATGAAGAATGGAGGGGAAGACAGAGAGGGGGAGAGAAAGACAGACACCTGCAGACCTGCTTCACCACCTGTGAAGCAATAGGTGGTGAGCTGGGGGTTTCAACCAGGATCCTTGCACTTTGGACCACGTGCGCTTAACCCACTGCGTCACCGCCCGACCCCCACCTCTTTTTTTTTTTTTAACAGGGATCGTCCACATATGTGATTTCACCGCTCCAGGATGCTCTTTCCTTTTTTTTATAAAGACTTTAAAAAATATTTTAATATTTATTTATTTACCCTTTTGTTGCCCTTATTGTTTTTTTTTATTGTTGTAGTTATTATTGTTGTTGTACTTGATGTCGTTATTGTTGGATAGGACAGAGAGAAATGGAGAGAGGAGGAGAAGACAGAGATGGGGAGAGAAAGATAGACACCTGCAGACCAGCTTCGCTGCCTGTGAAGGAAGGGACTCTCTTCCAGGTGGGGAGTTGGGGGCTCGAACTGGGATCCTTACCCCAGTCCTTGCGCTTTTTGCCACGTGCGCTTAACCTGCTGTACTACCGCCAGACAGTCTCTCTCTCTCTCTCTCTCTCTCTTTTTTTAAAATTTCTTTATTCCCTTTTGTTGCCCTTGTTGTTTTATTGTTGTAGTTATTATTGTTGTTGTTAATGATGTCGTCCTTGTTGGATAGGATAGAGAGAAATGGAGAGAGGGAGGAAAGACAGAGAGGGGGAGAGAAAGACAAACATCTGCAGATCTGCTTCACTGCTTGTGAAGGGACACCTCTGCAGGTGGGGAGCCAGGGGCTTGAATGAGGATCCTTACACTGTCCTTGCGCTTCGTGCTACCTGCGCTTAACCTGCTGTGTGCTACAGTCTGACTCCATATATATATATATATATATATATATATATATATATATATATATATATATATATCCTTTTGTTGCCCTTTTTTTTTTAATTGTTGTAGTTAGTGTTGTTGTAATTGACGTTGTCGCTGTTGGGTAGAACAGAGAGAAGTGCAGAGAGGAGGGGAAGACAGAGGGGGAGAGAAAGACACCTGCAGACCTGCTTCATCACCTGTGAAGCGATGTCCCTGCAGGTGGGGATCCAGGAGCTAGAACCTGGATTCTTACACTGGTCCTTGCACTTTGCGCCCGTGGGTGTAATCTGCTGCGCTACCACAGGACTCCCTAGGATGCTCTTTTCTTTAGATTGAAACAGAGAGAGAGAGAGACCTGAAACATACCATAGTACTGAAGCTTCCTTCACCTGAAGACATTGAGTTGTCTCACTAAAACATAGTACCTCCCATGTACTCCTGGAACTGGAATTAGGGTCATGAGCATAGCTATGCAGACACTCTACTTGGTGAGCCATTTCTTGACCCTGCAAGGTTTATTTTATTTCATTTTTTAAGTGTGCTTCATATTTTATTGAGTCTATTTCAGATCCCAGAGTGGTTATTGGTTACTACCAGCCATATGTTTCACACTTCCACTGTCCGCTTACCATCCAGTGGGTTAAGGCATGCATTTATTTTATTACTTCGTGTCTTGATCCCATTTATCACTGACTATGACATATGGTCCCTGTCTCTTTAATTGCATCTGCTAATATGGATCCTCAAGGGCAAGGAACATGCCTTGTTTACTGTCAGATGCCAGGGTCTTGAACAATTTCTGGCACATAACAGGGATCCAGTCAACATTTGCTAAATGTTAAGTGATTGAATAAGTTAACAAATGTCTTCCCATCCTACTCAGAAAGAAGTGTCCAGGCCACCTGGCTCTCTTCCATGTTTCCTAAGCTTTCCATTTTACTATTAGCTAAATCTTGACTGACTGTGTTCCTCTTATTTATCAAGTTTTATTTCAATGCACTTGTTTTACTTCTTCTTCTTCTAGCGTTTGCCACTTGTTTTACTAAAATGTAGTCAGAACGGAAATTTTATATTACAAAAAAAAAAGCATCTGTTCCTTTTATTCATTAAAATACACATGGGAGTGCGTTGGCAGCACAGCAGGTTAAAAGCACGTGGTGCAAAGCGCAAGACTGGCATCCCGGTTTGGGCTCGAGCCCCTGCAGGGGAGTCACTTCACAGGCAGTGAAGCAGGTCTGCAGGTGTCTATCTTCCTCTCCTCCTCTCTCCATTTCTCTCTGTCTTATCTAACAACGACATCAACAACAACAACAATAAAAAACAAGGGCAACAAAAAGGGAAAACAAACAAATAAAATATAAAAATATACACATATTACTGTTTCAACATTTAAAAAAAGATTCCTTTGTGTATCCCTGAAGTGATCGTGGGAACTATTCTTTGGAAAACATTATTCTTATTCAGTACTTTCCCCATCCAATAAACTTCTTATTTACTTGGCATGTGGGACTTTTTATTTTTCTTTACTCCAATCTCTCTCAAAGACTAAGAGATCTTGTCCTATAGAAAATGAAATTTCGGGGAGTCGAGCGGTAGCGCAGTGAGCTAATTGCACATGGAGTGAAGCAAGGACCATCGGAAGGATCCCAGTTCAAGCTTCCGGCTTCCCACCTACAGGGAAGTTGCTTTACAGGCGGTGAAGCAAATCTGCAGGTGTCTATCTTTCTCTCCCCCCTCTGTCTTCCCCTCCTCTCTCCATTTCTCTCTGTCCTATCCAACAATGATGACAAAAACAATAGCAATAATAACTACAACAATAAAAAACAACAAGGGTAGGGAGTCCGGCGGTAGCGCAGCGGATTAAGTGCAGTTGGCGCAGAGCGCAAGGATGGGCGAAGGATCTCGCTGCTCCCCACATGCAGGGGAGTCGCTTCACAGGTGGTGAAGCAGGTCTGCAGGTGTCTATCTTTCTCTCCCCCTCTCTGTCTTCCCTCCTCTCTCTATTTCTCTCTGTCCTATCCAACAACAATGACATCAGTAACAACAACAATAATAACTACAACAATAAAATAACAAGGGCAACACAAGGGAATAAATAAATAAATAAATACAAAAAAATTTAAAAAAAAAGCAAGGGCAACAAAAAGGAAAATAAGTAAATATAAAAAGTTTTAAAAATATATTAAAATAAAAGAAAATGAAATTTCTGTGGTCCAGGAGGTGGCGCAGTGATAAAGCTTTGGACTCTCAAGCATGAGGTTCTGAGTTCGATACCCAGCAACACATATGCCAGAGTGGTGTCTGGTTCTTTCTCCTCCTATCATCTTCATTAATAAATAAATTAAATCTTAAAAAAAAAGAAAAGAAAATGAAATTTCTTTGGTTTCACTTAATTTGAATTTGTTTGGGGTCAATTCAGAATCGTTCATTTCAGCAGAGCTCTTCAGTTTTTGCTGCCTGATTTGTACCATGGGGTTTCTTCCATTATGGTTCATCTTTCATTGCATCCTTTTGGTGACTACTCCAGGCTAAGGCATTCCTTTTTGTGATTTGTAAATCTAAGTATCCAAAAAGATTAGAGTAAGGGCCCAGGTGACTACTTAGATCCAACAGGCAAAAAAAAAAAAAAAAGAAGCTTAGACCCTAAAAGAGAAAGAAACATGTTATTGTTTTTAATTATTCTGGGATTATTGTTTTGTATTATGGAACATAAAATATCTCTAAATACACTAGGAGAAATCTTTCCTGTAAAACATATGTCATACATAAATCATTGCTACTGATTTGCAATTTCCATCATAAACAAGTGTGCTGAGAGCTTCATAACTCTGTTGTAATTTCCATTAATCACCTTTTAGGCGGGTAGATTGTGAAATTGGATGTACATCTTCTCTCTCTAAAAATATTTTATTTATTTAATTAAAAAATTATTTATTTACTTATTCATGAGAAAGATAGGCAGAGAGAAAGAACCGAACTGGTATATGTGTTGCCCGGGCTTGAACTCGGGATAATCCAATGTTTTATCTGCTGTGTCACCTCACGGACTACTTTAGTTACTTTTTCTTTGTTTGTTTGTTTAAATAGTTTTATATTTATTTATTTACTTATTCCCCTTTTTATTTATTTAAAAAAGGAGACATTAACAAAACCGTAGGATAAGAGAGGTCCAACTCCTCTCAGTTCCCACCACCAGATCTCCATATCCCATACCCTCCCCTGATAGCTTCCCTATTCTTTATCCCTCTGGGACTATGGACCCAAGGTCATTGTGGGTTGCAGAAGGTGGAAGGTCTGGCTTCTGTAATTGCTTCCCTGCTGAATATGGGCATTGACTCCCAGCCTGTCTCTCTCTTTCCCTAATAGGGTGGGGCTCTGGGGAAGCGGAGCTCCAGGACACATTGGTGGCGTTATCTGTCCAGGGAAGTCTGGTTGGCATCATGTTAGCATCTGGAACCTGGTGGCTGAAAAGAGAGTTACAAAGCCAAATTGTTGAGCAATCATGAACCTAAAGGCTGGAATAGTGCAGATGAAGTGTTGGGGGGTACTCACTGCAGACTATTGTGTACTTTTGCTTTTCGCACCAAAGTAAAAGACTCTGGGGTGGGTGAGTGGGGAGAATACAGGTCCAAGAAGGATTCAGAGGTGGGGCTGGGTGGTGGCGCACTTGGTTAAGTGCATGTGTTACAATGCGCAAGGACCCAGGTTTGAGCCCCCGGTCCCCACCTGCAGGAGGAAAGCTTTACAAGTGGTGAAGCAGGGCTGCAGGTGTCTCTCTTTCTCTCTCCCTCTTTATCACCCCCTTCCCTCTTGATTTCTGGCTGTCTCTATCCAATAAATAAAGATAATTTAAAAAAAAAGGATTCAGAGGACCTAGTGGGGGTTGTATTGTTATATGGGAAACTGGGGAATGCTCTGCATGTATAAACTATTGTACTTACTGTTGAATGTAAAACATTAATTCCCTAATAAAAAAAAATCAGAAAAGAAAAAAAATTTTCCCCTCTCATATTAATGAAATAGTGATTTATATGACTAAAAATTAATAGGAGTGTACATAAACACTATTCCCACCATCAAAAGACCGTGTCCCATGCCACGCACACACCCCACCCCCACAACGCACTGCCCCCGGAAGCTGAATATCCACCCTCACCCCAGGGTTTTTACTTTGGTGCCCTACTCCATACTTATTCCCTTTTGTTGCCCTTGTTGTTTTATTGCTGTAGTTATTATTATTGTTATTGATGTCGATGTTGTTGGATAGGACAGAGAGAAATGGAGAGAGGAGGGGAAGACAGAGAGAGGGAGAGAAAGATAGACACCTGCTGACCTGCTTCACCGCTTGTGCATAGACTCCCCTGTAGGTGGGGAGCCAGGGGCTCCAATCTGTTCTTGTGCTTCGCGTCACCTGCGCTTAACCCGCTGCGTTACCACCCAACTCCCTTTAGTTGCTTTTTTAAAAAAAATTAATTTATTTACTTATCCCTTTTGTTGCCCTTATTGTAGTTATTATTGCTGTAGTTATTGATGTCGTCCTTGTTGGATAGGGAAGAGAGAAATGAAGAGAGGAGGGGAAGACAGAGAGGGGGAGAGAAAGATAGAAGAAACCTGCAGACCTGCTTCACCGTCTGTGAATCGACTCCCCTGCAGGTGGGGAGCCAGGAGCTTGAACCGGGATCCTTAAGCTGGCCCTTGCACTTTGCGCCACTTGCGCTTAACCCGCTGTGCTACCGCCCAACTCCCCCTTTAGTTACTTTTTAATGAGAGAGATACAGAGAGGAAAGGTACAGAAAGACCAGAACACTGCTCAGCTCTGGTTTATGGTGGTGCTGGGCACTGAACCTTGGACTTTAGAGCCTCAGCCATGAAAGTCTTTTGCATAACCACTATGCTGTTTCCCTAGTCTTAAATCTCTCTTAATTAAATAAAAAATTGCTAAAGTCTCTGTATTTAGATAAAAGAGGATTTTGGCCCAGCGCTCAATTTCCCACAGATATGGAAGGCAGCAACTAGGGAGAAGCTAGGAATGATAAGTACTGCTGAGTACTGGAAGGCCCTTCTCTGGAAAGCTGAGGGACAGAAATGCCAGGTATCAGGGAGCTGGGACCTCATCCTCCTATGTTCTGCTAGAGAGAGGGAAGCCTGCCATCAAGTGTGTCCTTTACTTGCAGGTGAGGCACCTCCTGCTAACCCCCTCCAACTCCTGCACCTGCTCAGCCTCTGATCCCCATTTGTGGTCATCAACCACAGTTCATTTCTACATGAAATAGTGCTGAGCGTCAGCAGGCTTGGATAGGCCTTTAGCTTCCCTTTCCCCATTCCACACGTTGGACTAGAACTTAAGGGAGCCTCTGTGAGAGGGACACGTCTTCTGGGCAATCCAAGTGGTTTATTACTTTGTCATTGTTCCAAACTGACAAAGAACTGTGGCAAAGAAGTCACATAACAGTCTCAAAATTCCATCTAGACTCTCTGCAAGAATTAATGGCCAGAAGTTTTTCTTTTGGGGACTTGGCGGTGGCACACCAGGTTAAGCTCACATAGTATGAAGCACAAGGACCCACACAAGGATCCCAGCTCAGGCCCCTGGCTTCTCACCTGCAGGTGGTTAAGCAGGTCATCAGGTGTCTATCTTTCTTCCTTTCTGTCTTCCCCTCCCCTCTCAATTTCTCTCTGTCCTATCCAAAGAAAAAAGAAAAGAAAGTTTTTATTTTTTAAAATATATATTTATTTATTTATTTATTTACTTATTCCCTTTTGTTGCCCTTGTTGTTTTATTGTTGTAGTTATTACTGTTGTTATTGATGTTGTTGTTGTTGGATAGGATAGACAGAAATGGAGAGAGGAGGGGAAGACAGACACCTGCAGACCTGCTTCACCTTCTGTGAAGCGACTCCCCTGCAGGTGGGGAGCCGGGGGCTCGAACTGGGATCCTTACATTTTGAACCACCTGCGCTTAACCCAATGCACTACCACCCAGCTTCCAAAAGTTTTTCTTTTAGGCATCTAGTGAAGTAAAGATGAGGAGTGGTTTTATGCCTCCTCCAATGTAGGGCTTCTTCTTTTTTTTTTTTTTTTTTGTCTTCAGGTTTATTGCTGGGGCTCGGTGCCTGCACTACGAATCCACTGCTTCTGAGGCCATTTTTTACCCCTTTTGTTGCGGTTATTATTGTTGTTATTGATGTCATTGTTGTTGGATAGGACAAAGAGAAATCGAGACAGGAGGGAAAGATAGAGGGGGTAGAGAAAGATAGACACCTATAGACCTGCTTCACCATTTGCGAAGTGACCCCCCTGCAGGTGGGGACCCAGGGGCTCGAACTGGGATCTTTATGCCGGTCTTTGCACTTTGTGCCATGTGCGCTTTACCCACTGCACTACCACCCAACCCCTTGTAAGTCTTCTTCTTCTTTTTTATCTATAAAAATGGAAACATTGACAATACCATAGGATAAGAGGGGTACATTTCCACACATTGCCCACCCCCAGACCTCCATATCCTATCCCCTCCCTTGACAGCTTCCCTATTCTTTAAAAAATGGGAATAGATGGGAAATTCCTCAAGATAGTGGAGTCCTACAGCCAACATCATACTGAATGGACAGAAGCTGAAAGCATTTTCCCTCTGATAGGGGACTAGAGAGTGGTGTCCATTATCACCATTACTTTACAACATAGTATTGAAAGTTCTCGCCATAGCAATCAGGCAAGAGAAAGGAATCAAAGGAATACAGATAGGAAGGGAAGATGTTAAACTCTCACTATTTGCAGATGATATGATAGTATACATAGAAAATCCATAGTCTGGGAGGTGGTGCAGCAGATAAAACATTGGACTCTCAAGCATGAAGTTCTGAGTTCAATTCCTGGCAGCGCATGTACCAGAGTGATGTCTGGTTCTTTCACTCTCTCCTATCGTTCTCATTAATTAATAAATAAACTATATATAAAAAATAAAATCCTAAAGAATCCAGCAGAAAGCTGCTGGAAGTTATTAGGCAATATAGCAAGCTGTCAGGCTACAAAATCAATGTACAAAAATCAGCGATATTTCTTTCTTTCTTTCTTTTTTAATCGAGAAAGGAGGGGAAGACAGAGAGGGGGAGAGAAACATAGACAGCTACAGACCTGCTTTACTGCCTGTGAAGCAACTTCCCTGCAGGTGGGGAGCCGGGGGCTCAACTGGGATCCTCACACTGATCCTTGCACTTTGCATGCTTAACCCTCTGTGCTACCACCTGGCCCCCTCATTGGCATTTCTTTTTATTATGTAATCCCCCCCTTTTGTTGCCTTTGTTGTTTATAGTCATTGTTGTTATTGCTGTCGTTCTTGGGTAGGGTAGAGAGAAATGGAGAGAGGAAGGGAAGACAGAGGGGGAGAGAAAGATAGATACCTACAGACCTGCTTCACCACTTGTGAAGCGACCCCCTGCAGGGATCCTTACGCTAGTCTTTGTGCTTTGTGTCACCTGTGCTTAACCTGCTGCGCCACCGCCACCGCTTGGCTCCCTCAGTGTCATTTCTTTATGCAAACACTAAGTCTGAAGAAGAGGATATTCAGAAATTACTCCAACTTACTGTCACAACAAAATCAATAAAATATCTAGGAATAAGCCTGAACAAAGAATTGAAAGACTTGTATACTGAAAACTATGAGTTGCTATTCAAAGAAATAGAAAATGATACCAAGAAATGGAAAGATATCCCATGCTCATGGATTGGAAGAATTAATATCATCAAAATAAATATTCTACCCAGAGCCATATACAAATTCAATGCAATACCCATCAAAGTACCACCAAGTTTCTTTAAGAAAATAGAATAAAAATTACAATAATTTATCTGGAATCAGAAAACACCTAGAATCGCCAAAACAATCTTGAGGGGAAAAAAAAAAAAACAGAAATGGAGGTATCACACTCCCAGATCTAAAACTATACTGTAGGGAGTCAGGCAGTAGCACTGCGGGTAAAGCACAGGTGGTGCAAAGCACAAGGACCGGTGTGAGAATCCCAGTTCGAGTCCCCAGCTCCCAATCTGCAGGGGAGTTGCTTCACAGGTAGTGAAACAGGTCTGCAGGTGTCTTTCTCTCCCCTTCTCTGTCTTCCCCTCTTCTCAAATAAATAAATAAATAAATAAACAAATAAATCTATACTGTGAGGTCATCATAGTCAAAACAGTCTGCTACTGGAACAAAATAGGTACACAGATCAGTGGAAATGTATTGCATGCCCAGAACTAAACCCCCACACCTATGGACATCTAAGTTTTGATAAAGGGGCCCAAATTATTAAATGGAGGAAGGAGGCTCTCTTCAATAAATGGTGCGGGAAAACTGGGTTGAAACATGTAAGTCTTCTTAAGTGGGTTTGAAGAGGAAGGAAGGAGCTTCTTGACACTTTCTTTTGCAAGAGTTTGTTGTTGTTGTTGTTGTTGTTCCTGGCTTATGGGCTCAGTGACCACACAAAGGGCAGCAATGACTGCTTTGAATCTGAGTTATTCTCATGCGCTCATATTTCTGTGTTAATACAGAAGAAATCCTGTGAGGAATTCACTTCCTGCTTGTTAACACACCTGCAATTCCTGCTCCTTCCAACTCTAGATGCCAATGCCTTTATGTACCAGGGAGGCCACAGTTTCCTGGGGCTAGTGTTTCCCTTTATTCTATTTCATCTACCCAGAAAGTCCATCTTGGGTTCAGGGTGACTAACATGGCGGAGGGTGTCCAAAATGGAGTCACTTTTGATGCCCTGGATCTTTTCTCTGACCTCCTCAGTTATTGCTGGGGCTCGGTGCCTGCACCACTGCTCCTGGAGGCCATTTTTTCCCTTTTGTTGCCCTTGTTGTTTATAGTTGTGGTTATTATTGTTGTTGTTGTTGGATAAGACAGAGAGAAATAGAGAGGAAGGCAGAGAGGGGGAGAGAAAGCTAGACACCTGCAGACCTGTTTCACTGCTTGTGAAGAGACCCCTGCTGCAGATGGGGAGTCTGGGGCTCGCACCGGGTTCCCTATGTCGGTCCTTGAACTTTGTGCCATGTGCGCTTAACCTGCTGCGCTACTACTCGCCCCCCCAAAGTCCCTTCTTCTTCTCCTCCTAAAAGATTTTATTTATTTATTCATGAAGAAGCTAGGAGAGAGAGAGAAAAACCAGACATCACACCGGTACATGTGTTGCCGGGGATTGAACTCAGGACCTCACACTTAAGAGCCCAAAGCTTTTATCCACTGTGCCACCTGTAGGACCACCAAATTTCCTTCTTCAATGCCATCTCTTTTCTTAGGTTTTGAGACTGCCACATTTCTGGCCTTCTTTTTTTCTTTTTTTTTTAAATATTGAAACCCTACTTAAGATTTTCTTTTCTTTCCTTTTTAAGATTTTATTTATTTATGAGAAAGATAGGAGGATAGAGAAAGAACCAAACATCACTCTGGCACATGTGCTGCTGGGGATCGAACTTGGGACCTTATGCTTGAGAGTTCAAAGCTTTACCACTGTGCCACCTCCTTGGACCACCCTTTCTGTCCTAACAGCCTGATCGCTCCTTTTTCTTTTCTTTTCTTTTCTTTTCTTTTCTTTTCTTTTCTTTTCTTTTCTTTTCTTTTCCTTTCCTTTCCTTTCCTTTCCTTTTCTTTCTTTCTTTCTTTCTTTTTTTTAACCAGGCTTATGGTGGTATGGGGATTGAACCTGGGACTTTGAAGCTTCAGGCATGAAAATATTTTTGCATAACCATTAGGCTATCTACCCCTGCCTCTTGGTATCTTTTCAGTGCCCCATGACATTGGCAAAGCTTTGCCCTTGACCTTTTTCCTCATCCTTCCTCAGTGGAATACAGATGAGAGCACGTGCCTCCAGGGTTATCTCTGGGGCTCCGAGCCTGCACCTGGAGGCTATTTTTTCCATTTTTGTTGCCCTCAAACTTCTGTACGCATATCAGATGTCGGGCTCAGGAAAAAAAAAATGCTATAGTCATGGGGCCCTTGGAATATAACTGAAATAAGACTACTATCTACAAAACGGAGACCCCTCAACTGAACTATTCCAGCCTCTAGGTTCAAGGTTCATGATTAGTCAACAACTTGTTTGGCTTTATATGTTAACTCTTTTTTCAGCCACCAGGTTCCAAGTGCTACCATGATGCCAACCTGACTTCCCTGGGCAGATGACCCCACCAATGCGTCCTGGAGCCCCACTTCCCCAGAGCCCTGCTGCATTAGGGAAAGAGAGAGGCAGGCTGGGATTATGGATCAACCTGTCAACGCCCATGTTCAGCAGGGAATCAATTACAGAAGACAGACCTTCCACCTTCTGCATCCCATAATGATCCTGGGTTCATGTTCCCAGAGGGATAAAGAATAGAAAAGCTTCAATGGAGGGAATGGGATACGGAGTTCTGGTGGTGGGAATTGTGTGGAGTTGTACCCCTCTTTAAAAAAATATTTTATCTATTTATTAATTAATGAGAATGACAGGAGGAGAGAGAAAAAACCAGACATCACACCGGTATATGTGCTGCCGGGGGTTGAACTTGGGACCTCATGCTTGAGAGTTCAGTGCTTTATCCATTGCGCACTTCCTGGGTCACAGTTGTACCCTTCTTATCCTGTGGTTTTTGTCAGTGTTTCCTTTTTATAAATAAAAGTTAAAATAAAAGCCTTTTGTACTCAGTCATCTGTAGGTTTTTAATGTTTTTTACTCACTTGAATTAATACTAAGAAATGCTATGCTGACTCATATATTAAAGTAATATTTAGTGCTGGAACATAGCTCACTCGGGAAAGTTCCCCCGCCTCACCATGCTGAGGACTTGGGTTCGAGCTATGGAACCACATGGGAACAGCATTCGAAGCATTGAAGGAGCTTCATGAAAGAAGGACCAATTATGTGGTGCCTTGCAGAAGCTGGACCAGGGAGAGAGAAGTATCACATTTGCAATATTCTAGCACAGGATAAAAAGACAAGCCAATAATGGTGTTTAGTTTTGTAAGAAATTCCCTCAATTGGATTCTAAAGTTGATATATCTAAGAGGTACAAACTTCCCATCAGCAATGGAGTTAAGAGTTCTTGGTGCTCCACATCCTTTTTTTGTTTTGTTTTATTTTAAATATATATATTTTATTTTATTTTTATTTTATTTATTTTTTTATATATTTTTATTTATTTATTTATTTATTTTTTATTTAAGAAAGGATTAGTTAACAAAACCATAGGGTAGGAGGGGTACAATTCCACACAATTCCCACCACCCAATCTCCATATCCCACCCCCTCCCCTGATAGCTTTCCCATTCTCTATCCCTTTGGGAGCATGGACCCACGGTCATTGTGGGTTGCAGAAGGTAGAAGGTCTGGCTTCTGTAATTGCTTCCCCGCTGAACATGGGCGTTGACTGGTCGGTCCATACTCCCAGTCTGCCTCTCTCTTTCCCTAGTAGGGTGTGTCTCTGGGGAAGCGGAGCTCCAGGACACATTGGTGGGGTCTTTAGTCTAGGGAAGCCTGGCCAGCATCCTGGTGGCATCTGGAACCTGGTGACTCAAAATAGAGTTAACATATGAAGCCAAACAAATTGTTGAGCAATCATGGACCCAAAGCTTGGAATAGTGGAGAGGAAGTGTTAGGGAGGTACTCACTGCAAACTCTAGTGTACTTCTGCTTTCAGGTATATATTTTGCAGTAGTTTATGGATACGTGTGAACATATGCTCTCTCTCACAGAAACTGGTGTATATCTAGGTTTTGGGACTTTGTTAGAAAGTGAACCACCTGAGATGGAATTAGAGTATACTATGAAAGGAAAGGTCTCACCCGAGTAATGAAGCTGAGGGTTGTCATTCCACACGTGAAGTCTCTGGACACAGTCTGAAGTGAAGCATGTTGAGGTGGCAATCGTTGCGTTGGTTAGGTTGTGATCGGCAGATGCAATATTATTTGATATGGATTGGGAGAGGCATACGGGAAAGTGGGCCCTATCCAAGGGTTCCAGGACTGGGGGAAGTAGGGGCTCTATAGTGGAGATGTGAGGTTCCTGCTGTCTTAGGGTTCAAAAAGACAATCGATAGTTAATGTTATCATCACATTATTTGGTAATTGGGTTAACTTTGAAAAGTCCTTTTGTTATGGTTTCCTGTACAGTACCCAGTATCTTGTATATAGCTGTGTTATTGGTTGCTTCTGATCTACTTGGTCTAGGCTTTTGAGAGAGTCTGCATATCAATTACACAGTCTATATATTGAAAAGATTCAGTTTGTGTTTTGAAAAACTTCGAGACATACAATTAATTTTCCCCCTCTCATATTAATTAACTAGTGATTTATATGACTACATTTTACTAGGAGTGTACATAAACACCATTCCCACCACCAAAAGGCTGTGACCCATCCCTCCCACCCCCCACTGGCCCAGGAAGCTGCATGTCTACCCCTCACCACAGGGTTTTTACTTTGGTGCCCTAATATGTATTTATTTTATTGAGAGAGAAAAAGAGAATACAACCCTCTGTCCCATCACCTCCGAAGAGGCTTGCTCCAGTCTCCCAACACCTCCCTCTTTAAAGTTTTTAATTATTTTATTATATTTATTTATTATTATTTTTTTGTATTCTCTTTATTTATTTATTTATTGGATAAAGATAGCCAGAAATTAAGAGAGAAGAAAGTAATAGAGAGGGAGAGAGATAGAGGGACACCTGCAATACTGCTTCACCACTTGTGAAGCTTTTCCCCTGTAGGTGGAGACCAGGGGCTTGAATCTGGGACCTTGCACACTGTAACATGTGCACTCAACCAGGTACGTCACCACCCGACCCCAATTTTTTTTGATAGGACATAAATATCACAGAAGTGATAGAAAAGAGAATGGGGGGGCAGGCAATAGCACAACGGGTTAAGCACACATGGCGCAAAGAGCAAGGACACGTTGAAGGATCCTGGTTGGAGTCCTGGATCCCCACCTGCAGGGGCGTCGCTTTGCAATGGGTGAAGCAGGTCTGCAGATGTCTTTCTTTCCCCCTTCTCTGTCTACTCTTCCTTCAATTTCTCTCTGTCCTATCCAACAACAGCAACAACAACAATAATGGAAATAAGATGGCCAGTAGGAGTGGTGGATTCCTAGTGCAGGAATAGAGCTCCAGCAATAACCCTGGATGCAAAAGAGAGGTGGGGAGGAGAGAGAGAGAGAGAGAAAGAAAGAAAGAAAGAGAGAGAGAGAGAAACATCTGCAGACCTGCTTCATTGCTCATGAAAAATTTCCTATAGGGCAGGGGTAGATAGCATACTGGTTATGCAAAAAGACTCCTGTTCCAGAGGCTCCAAAGTCCTAGGTTCAATCTTGTGCACCACCATAAGCCCTAGCTGATCAATACTCAGGTAAAAAAAAAATAAAATAGGGAGTCTGGCAGTAGCGCAGTGGGTTAAGCACAGGTGGCGCAAAGTGCAAGTAACAGCGTAAGGATCCCAGTTCAAGACCCTGGCTCCCCACCTGCAGGGGTGTCGCTTCATAGGCGGTGAAGCAGGTCTGCAGGTGTCTATCTTTCTCTCCTCCTCTCTATCCTCCCCTCCTCTCTCCATTTCTCTCTGCCCTATCCAACAACGATGGCAACAATAACTACAACAATAAGGGCAACAAAAGAGAATAAATAAATAAATTTTTTTTAATTTAAAAAAATAAATAAGGAAAATATTGGCAGACCTCTTTTCTGCATAAATTTTGAAGACATCTTCAATGAAACAAATCCAATTACAAAGAAGACTAAAGCAAGAATAAACCTATGGGACTACATCAAATTAAAAAGCTTCTGCACAGGCAAAAGAAATCAATACCCAAACAAAGAGAATGGGAGAGGATCTTTACATGCCATACATCAGACAAGAGTTAATAACCAAAATATAAAAAGAGTTTGCCAAACTCAACATCAAGAAAACAGATGACCTCATCCAAAAATAGGGACTGGGGAGTTGGGCTGTAGCGCAGCAGGTTTAGCGCAGGTGGCGCAATGCAAAAACAAGGACCGGTGTAAGGATCCCGGTTTGAGCCCCCACTCCCCACCTGCAGGGGAGTCGCTTCACAAGCGGTGAAGCAGGTCTGCAGGTGTCTATCTCTCTCTCTCTCTGTGTGTCTTCCCCCTCCTCTTTCCATTTCTCTCTGTCCTATCCAACAACAACGGCAACAATAATAACTACAACAGTAAAACAACAAGGGCAACAAAAGGGAATAAATTAATAAAATAAATATATATTTAAAAAAAAAAAGGACTGAAAGAGACCAAAGCTTCCTTCAGTAGTGTGGGCTAAGCTTGAACCTGGGTCCTGGGTCGTCTGCAAGACTGTAAGACAATGCAAGTGCACTATCCAAGTGAGCTATTCTGTTGGCCCAACTCCACTATATTTTGAGCCTTTACGTTGTATTAATATAAAGATTTATTTCCTGATTTAAACAAGTTACTTTTTAAAATATTTTATTTACTTATTCATGAAGAAGATAGGCAGAGAGAGAGAGAGAGAGAAGGAAACTGGTTCATGGGCAGGTCCTTGAGCATAGTAAGTACTATGTGCGCTTAACCAGGTGTGCCACCGCCCAGCCCTAGGGGGAACCCACCTTTCCCAGCAGCCTTTTATTTTGTTGTTGACAAAGACAGAGAAATTGAGAGGGAAGGGGAGATAGAGAAGGAGAGAAAAAGAGACACTTGTAGCACTGCTTCACTACTGAAGCTTCCACCCTGAAGATAGGGACCATGGGCTTGAACCCAGGTCTTTTTGCCATATTTTAAGATTTGTTATTGTGTCCTGTGCATTGATTTTAGGGTAGTGATTATGATTCCCTTAGAAGATCAAAAAATTCTGTTTTATACTTTTTCTTTATCCTAGAAGTTCTAAACACAAAATTGGTGCCGAATAAGTGCCAAGTATTTGTTGAATAAATATTAACCAGCAAGAAACATTGGTATTTACTCTTTTTTTTGTTTTAAAGGTATATTTTATTCGTTTCGCAAGATAGAGAATAAGAACATCACCTTGGCAGGAATCAAACTCTGGACCTCAGTAAGTTTGTAAGTTCAGAGATCTACTACTACACCACCTTCCAACTACTTTGCTATGCTTTTTTTTTCCCCAGTGCCAGTGATCCACTCTGGCTTATGGTGGTGCCAGAGATTGAGTCTGGGGACTTCGGAGCCTCAGGCACGATAGACAGTCTGTCTGCATGACCATTATGCTATCTACCTCTGCCCCTTTACTGTGATTTTTAACAGTCAATGTTTAGTGTCTAAGGGAGTGGCTCAGCAGTAGAGCACAGGATGCAGACACATTTGGTCCCTGGTTTAATTACCAGCACTGCTATGCCAGAACTGAGCAATGCTTTGGTCTCTCGCTTATGAAATAAGTTTAATATTCTTTATATATTTAAATTCATTGAAAACCCTATTCTATTTGTAAGTCTACAGAATTTTAGCAAATTCCCCAACTGCAGGGGAGTCGCTTCACAGGCGGTGAATCAGGTCTGCAGGTGTCTGTCTTTCTTGTCCCCCTCTCTGTCTTCCCCTCCTCTCTCCATTTCTCTCTGTCCTAGCCAACAACAATGACATCAGTAACAACAATAATAACTACAACAATAAAACAACAAGGGCAACAAAAGGAAATAAATAAATATTTAAAAAAAGAATTTTAGCAGTTACTTTCAAGGAGCTTTTGAAAATAATTTAGTCCCATTTGTAGATTTAAATAACTTCAACCATTTGAAATTACATTTGTAAATGTAATATATTTTCCTTTCCAACTACTTCAGTTTTCTGACAAACCCTCTAAGTATCTATGTAATTTTTATAAATCTAATAAATTAAATATATAGCTATGGTGAACTTAATTTCTCTCAAATGTTTCACTATTATATATAAACGCAATAAAATTTCTTTTTAGAGGCAATAAATCTAAATCAATTACCTGATATCAGTGGCCCAGGAAATGACATAATGGAAGAGCTTTGGGCTTTCAAGTATGAGGTCTTGAGTTCAATCCCTAGTACCAGTGAGAGTATGCTCTGGCCCCTCTCTTCCCTCTTTTTGAATCTATAGCTCATAAGATAAATAAATAAAAATACTGTAAGCTCATAAGATAAATAAATAAAAATAAATCATAAGCAGATCTTTCTCCCCCCCCCTCTATCTTTCATTCCCCCTCTCAATTTCTTTCTGTCTTAGCTAAAAAAAAAAAAAAAAAAGCTGCTAAGAGCCGTGAATATGTAGTGCCAGTGCTAAGCCCCAGTGGCAAAAAAGGTGGGGGGTAGGTGATAGCACACCTGGTTGAGCACACACACAATACACAAGGATCTGGGTTCAAGTCCCTGGTCCCCACCTGCAGGGGGAAAACTTTGCGAGTGATGAAGCAGTATTGTAGGTGTCTTTCTGTATATCTCCCTCCCTCCTCCCTCTTTCTCTCTCTCTCTTTTAAAAATTTATTTATTGGGGAATTAATGTTTTACATTTGACAGTCTTTTTTTTTTTTTTTTTAACAAAGCACTGCTCAGCTCTGGTTTATGCTGGTGCAGGGGATTGAATTTGGGTCTTTGGAGCCTCAGGCTTGAGAGTCTCTTTGCATAACCATTATGCTGTCTACACCCACCCAAAACTGTGTGATTTCTTTCTTTCTTTTTTTAAACCAGAGCACTGCTCAACTCTGGTTTATAGTGGTGCAAGGTATTGAACCTGGAACCTTAGAGCCTCAGGCATAAGAGTCTATTTGCATTTCCATTATGATATCTCCCCCTGCCCTCTCTCTCCCTCTCTGTCACCTCTATCCTCTCAATTTCTGGCTGTTTCTACCTAATAAATAAATGAAGATAACAAAAAAATAAAATAAAGAGAATTTGAGAGGGGCAGGGGAAATAGAGAGACAGAGATACAGAGAGATAGCTAGGGGTAGTGCTGTTTCTGGGACAGAAACAGAAAAACTTGGTTTCCATTACCCTTCATATGTTTTTTTTTAATTATTTATTTATTTATTCATGAGAAAGATAGGCAGAGAGAGAGAGAGAAAGAACCAGCCATAACTCTGCACATGTGCTGCTGGGGACTGAACTCGGGACCTCATGGTTGAGAATCCAATGCTTTATCCACTGCACCACCTCCCAGACCACATCCTTCATATGTTCACATATTCGATCCGTATCTATGTATATGATTAGTCCCACATGAGCTGCCACCCTTTTCCCTGTTTGTACTGTGCCTCTGTGCTCTGTGCCTCCTCTTTGATGGATTCTCTATTTATCCAGCTTGGGATGTGACATTATTTCCTGAGCCATGACACCTTCTTAATCTTTCTTTTTTAAAATTATATATATATATAATTTCTAGAGAAATAGTTCTCATGGTTATAGTTGAGTTCTTTTTATTTTTTTTTTTAGATTAATTTTTATTATCCTTATTTATTGGGCAAAGAAAGCCAGAAATAAAGAAAGTTGGGGGCTATAGTGAGGGAGAGAGACAGATAGATACCTGCAGCCCTGCTTTACCACTTGCAAAGCTTTCCCCCTGCAGGTGGGGACTGGTGACTCGAACTCGGGTCCTTGAGCACTGTAATATGTGCACTTAACCATGTGTGCCACCACCCAGCCCCCAATAGTTGAGTTCTTATTTATTTATTTGTTTATTTATTTCCCCCCTTTTTGTTGCCTTTTATATATTTGTATTATTATTGTTGTTACTGATGTTGTCGTTGTTAGGACAGAGAGAAATGGAGAGAGGAGGGGAAGACAGAGGAGGAAGAGAAAGATAGACACCTGCAGACCTGCTTCACTGCCTGTGAATCAACTCCCTTGCAGGTGGGCAGCTGGGGACTCGAACCCGGATCCCTGGGCCAGTCCTTGCACTTTGTGCCACGTGCGCTTAACCCACTGTGCTACCGCCCAACTCCTTGATAACTGAGTTCTGTAAAGTCACTGTGAAGTTTAAATTAGTGAATACTGAATCATTACTACTCAGGGAAATTTAGGGTTACTTTCCTGAGAGTCTCCGGTACATTTCTGACAATTGATCAATTCATAACTCTTTGTGTATTTATCTTTAAAGTATCTTATTTAATAGAATTGATTCATTAGCATTGAATCAGCCAAAAGCACTGTAGCTTTTCTATGAATGAGCCCTATCTACATGCCTAAGTGTGATTTATTCCCTATAGAATACACTGTCTTCATGCTCCTAGGAGCAGCATATAGTACTTTAGGAATACACTTGGGGACGTTTTTTCCCTTAGATTTTACTATTTTACTTACTTACTTTTATAAGAGGGAGATGGAGAGGTAGAGGGAGAGGGAGAGGGAGAGGAAGAGGGAGAGGGAGAGGGAGAGGGAGAGGGAGAGGGAGAGGGAGAGGGAGAGGGAGAGGGAGAGGGAGAGGGAGAGGGAGAGGGAGAGAGAGAGGGAGAGAGAGAGAGGCCCTAGACCTGAGATCAAACTTGGGCCTCATGCATACAACTCTTATGCTTTTACCACAACCCACCTACCAAACTATATAGAGCTTATTTACTTATTTATTTATTTAATTGCAATTCCTGGCAGCATTTTAAAAAATATTTATTTATTTATTCCCTTTAGTTGCCCTTGTTGTTTTATTGTTGTAGTTATTATTGTTGTTGTTATTGATGTTGTTGATGTTAGATAGGACAGAGAGAGGAGGAGAGAAAGACAGACACCTGCAGACCTGCTTCACCGCTTGTGAAGTGACTCCCCTGCAGGTGGGGAGCTGGGGACCCCAACCGGGATCCTTATGCGGGTCCTTGCTCTTCATGCCATGACGTATGCTTAGCCCACTGCACTACAGCCCGACTCCCCTTTTATTTATTTTGCCAGAGCACTACTCAGCTCTGGCTTATGGTAGTCGTGGGGATTGAATCTAGGACTTTTGCTGCTTGAGACATGGAAGGCTTTTTCCATAACCATTAAGCTATCTCCCCAGTACTACATAGGGCCATTTTAAGTAGCATAATCAGTGATAACAAAAAATGTGTGAACAACATAATGTGACATGAACTAGGATGGTATATTTGTTTACAGCTTGAGATTTGAAACTAAAATGCACTGCATCCCCTACTTATACCTGAACTGGGAAAGTGCATTTGGAGTGACTTAAGTATTTTTGCCACTCTGTATGTGGATGTGTGAATCACTAACAAAAGCACTGTATATGTTGATTTTGGGGCTGCAGATGTCTTTAGTGATTAGGCAAATCTGCAGAGATGCCTGGATGAGGAACTGTATCTACTTTATTTTTGCTTCACCAAGTGACTTTCAAGCTGAGGAGGAAGGGAATGGAGGGTGCGAGAAAAAGCAAGACTTCATGTTTAAAACTGAAGTGAAAATGCTGAGCTGTTCTACTGATAAGGATTCTACAAAGTACAGATACATGAGTTGGTGAAATAGCTTACTTGTGGTGGGGGCAGGTGGTGGTGTATCCGGTTAAGTGCAAATAGTAGGAAGCACAAGGACAAGCTGTGAAGCAGGTCTGCAGGTATCTTTCTTTCCCTTTCTCTAGCTGTCCTCCTGTCTCAATTTCTCTTTGTCCTACCCAGTGGGGAAGAAAAAGGCCACCAGAAGCAGTGGATAGTGCAGGCATGGAGCCCCAGTGAGAACCTTGGAGGAAAAAAACAACCAACAAACTTTGCCATGTGCACAACCTAGGTTCAAACCCAGGCCCCATCACACTGAGGGAAGCTTCAGTGCTGTGTTCTCCCTGATGCCCCGCCCTTGAAAAAAGAAAAGTGATATGTGTAAACTTCTTAACACAGAAAATTAATGCCATGAATATTTTTTTATTGATACTTATTTAAGAAATATTTATTATGAAAGAAAAATGAGAAGGTGAGTGTGAGGGGGTAAAGGAGAGTGGGAGAGCATGAGCAAGATCTGAGAGAGAAAGAGATAAGAGCACAACAGAGCACTGGGCAACCCTGGTGGTGCTGGGAATTGAACCTGTGCTCTCGGGGTGTCAGGCACACAAGCTGGTGCTCTAATAAGCTGAATTATCGCAGACTTAGTTTCTTCTTTTAAACATTTCCATGCTAATTTTAAATCTTTTAAAAATACCTTAAATATATTATTTTTATTTTAATAATAGAGATATAGAGAGAAAGACACAGAAAGGCCAGAGCATAGCTCAGCTCTGGCTAATGTTAGTGCTAGGGATTGAACCTGGGACCTTAGTGCCTCAGGCATGAAAATCTTTTTGCATAACCATTATGCTGTCTCTGGAACCTGCTAATTCTAAATCTTACCAAGATTGAAAGATGCTTTCCCACAAAAGGAATTTTATGTCATTTTATGTAGTCTTTGAAATTACCTTCTCATATAATTATTAGATTGCCTCACTGACTAAATTAGGGTTATTAAACTATGAGAAAAATAGGCTGTTGATGGAATTCTTGTTGGTGACCTTAACATTTGGGGACTTGATGTGAGACAAATTCACTCACATAGGCTTATAAGAGCTGTCTGTGCAATCTTTTTCCAGCCCTACATTCTGGGTCTCTTGCTAGTAGTTTGAAAAATTAGCCATGGTGGGTGTCTTTACATGGAAATCTGCAGACACTATAAGTGAGTTTTTTTTTTTTTTTTGCCTCCAGGGTTATCACTGGGGCTCAGTGTCTGCACTAAGAATCCACTGCTCCTGGGGGCCATTTTTATTGGCTAGGACAGAGAGAAATTGAGAGAGGAAGGGGATGTAAAGAAGGAGAGAGAAAGGCATCTGCAGATCTGCTTCACCACTTGTGAAGCGGGTTGTCCCTCCTCTCCTACCCCATAGGTGGGAAGCCAGGGGCTCAAACCGAGATTCTTGAGTGGGTCCTTGCGCCTGGCCTCCTAAGTGAGGGTTAAGCACATGTGGCACGAAGCACAAGGACTGGCATAAGGATCCTGATTTGGGGAGTCGGGCTGTAGCGCAGCGGGTTAAGCTCAGGTGGCGCTAAGCACAAGGACCCGCATAAGAATCCTGGTTCAAGCCCTGGCTCCCCACCTGCAGGGGTGTCACTTCACAAGCGGTGAAACAGGTCTGCAGGTGTCTCATCTTTCTCTCCCTCTCTCTGTCTTCCCCCTCCCCTCTCCATTTCTCTCTGTCCTATCCAACAACAATGACAACGATAATAACTACAACAATAAAACAACAAGGGCAACAAAAGGGAATAAATAAATAAAAATAAAAGTAAATTAAAAAAAAAAAAGGATCCTGATTTGAACCCCCAGTTCCCCACCTGCAGGTGTCTATGAAAACAAGCGATGAAGCAGACCTGTAGGTGTCTATCCTTCTCTCCCTCTCTCTGTCTTCCCCTCCTCTCTCCATTTCTCTGTCCTATCCAACAACAATGGCAGCAATAGCAGCAAAAATAGTAACAACAACGATAAACAAGGGCCTCCAGAAGCAGGGGATTCATTGTGCAGGCAATGAACCCCAGCAATAACCCTGGAGACAAAAAAAAAAAAAACACAGGTTGTTGTGGGCCTTGTGGTGGTGCACCCAGTTAAGCGCACATAGTACTACAGCAAGGATCTATGTGAGGACCTGGGTTTGAACTCCTGCTCCCCAACTGCAGAAGGGACACTTCAGTAATGGTGAAGCAGCTCTGCAGGTGTCCATCCTTCTCTTTCCTTCTCTACCTCCCCTTCCCCTCTCAGTTGCTCTGTCCTATCAAATAAAATGTGGGGGAAGAAACTGTCACCGGTCATCTCCATCAGGAACAACATAATGGACCCCTTTGTGGTCCCCTATAGGACCTTGCCCTCCATGTGGATCAACAATATACTCTACCTACCACCTGGGAAGACGGGTCCTGAAATTAGTGCATCCTGGAATGTTCCTAATCTTGGACCACAGAATGCAATCAAGGAATTGACCTACAGGGATGCAGAGGTTACATAGGCCCCTGTGCTATATATATATATATGTGTCCCAGATCAAATCGAGGGGGTTTATAGTTAACAATATTCTTACACTTTCCCCATATTTGGAAGCTACTCTTTTCCTTGATTTAGCTTTCTAGTCCTTCTTTCAACTATGACAACTTGGGTCAACCTGCGTATCGTTTTGCTCAGGCAAAAATGATTAAGGTCATGGGCCCCTTGGAATATACCTAAAATAGACCTACTAGCTTTTTTCAAAATGGAGATCCCAAATCTTCACCTGCAATATTCTTCCCTTTAGGTTCATGATCAGTCAACAATCTGTTCTGCTTTATACTATCTTTTTCAACCACCAGGTCCTGTACTTGCCTGGGCAGATGGCCCCACCAATATGTCCTGGAGCCCCGCTTCCCCAGATCTCTGCCCCACTATGGAAAGAGAGAGACAGACTGGGAGTATGGATCGACCTACCAAAGCCCACATTCAGCAGGGAAGCAATTACAGAAACCAGAACTTCCACCTTCTGCATCCCATAATTATCCTGGATCCATTCTCCCAGAGGGATAAAGAATAGGAAAACTTTCAAGGGAGGGGATTGGATACAGAGTTCAGGTGGTGGCAACTGTGTGGAATTGTACCTTTCTCATACTATGGTCTTGTCAATATTTCATATATATATATATATATATATATATATATATATATATATATATGTACCTTTCTCATACTATGGTCTTGTCAATATTTCATATATATATATATATATATGTTTGTTTTTTTTTTTAAACTAGAGCACTGTTCAGCTCTGGCTTATGGTGGTGTGGGGGATTGAACCTGGGACTTTGGAGCCTCAGGCATGAGAGTGTGTTTGCATAACCATTATGCTATCTACCCTCCACCCAATAAAAATTTTTTAAAATGTGGGGGTGGAGGGAAAGGAAAAAATGGCAGCCAGGAGTGGTGCATTTGTAGTGCAGGCATCAAGCCCCAGCAATAACCCTGGTGGCAATAAAAAAAAAAATTAGGAATAAATAGAATGAGCAGGGGAGACATCTTAATGTTAGAGTGCAGGGTTTGCATGTGTAAAGTCCTGGTGGATTTGGAGTGCCAACACTGAGTCCTAGCGACTGGAGCCAGAAGAACAAAGCAAAACAAACAAGACAAAACAAAACAAAACTGGTTATTCAACTTTAACTAGCACACCGTTGCCATGAACTATATTTATAGTTGCTGAATAGTGGTTTCCTGACCCAAAAAGGAAATCTTCAGGTACCTGAGACCCTTTCAACCTCCACTCACAGAAATCTTGGAAACTTACAGCAGCATTTCACTGGCTTTTAAGGTATGTCACCTCAACTCTAAAGATTTGAATCTGATGGATTTCTACATTCATTTTACATTTCTAGGTTCATCAATCTTAACAATTGTGGAAATAAAATTTGAATTTATGAGCTTATCTCAGCATTGTCCAGCTTCATTATAATCTTCAAGGTGATTCTATCCCTCCCCCATACCAGTTCAATCACCAATTGGGTACATATCCACTGTAGCATCCAGTCCCTGGTTCCTCATAAACTTTTCTTGTGTCTTTTTTTATTTTCTTCTTAACTTATTCACAGACCAGACAAGGGCTTCTTTTGCAGACAAAACCCTTGACCTCACAGTTGGGGTGCATGCACCCTCCCCCAACTGCAGCCTGGTGAGCCACTACAGCCAGTCCCCTCAACACCTGGCACCAGCATGTGGATAAGGAACTCATGCTGTTGTGCTGAGCCCGGTGACTCAGGTTGTAAAACTGCAGGCCAAGTTGTTAAACCCAGATTCAGGTAGACAGACAACTAGGGTCAAGACTGCTTGCATCTGGGTTTTGGCCAGCAGAGCAGTTTCCCATCTGTGAGAGCCTTGGTGTGGCCTTTCTCTTCAGGAGGCAATGCCAGTATAATTTACAGGTCCATAATTGTTGAAAGGAACAGTCCTTTAGACCATTCATTCAGGCCAAAAATGTTTCTTTATTGAGTAGTGTGTGTGTACATGGGGGTATTGACAAAAAAGACCAAGAACTTACTTACTGGCTATGTAACAATAGAAAACACAATATGTTAAATGCTAAATAAGTAGTAGAGAGGAAAATACTAAAGAATTTCAGAACTCATAGTGGTTTTAAAGTTTATAACAATTTGGGCTGGGGGTAGATAGCATAGTGGTTATACAGAGAATCTCATGCCTTGTTGCCAAGTCCCAGGTTCAATCCCCATGCACCACCATAAGCCAGAGCTGAGCAGTGCTCTGGTTAAAAAAAAAAAAAGATTACAACAGTTTGAAGGATGACTAGAATTTTATTACTAAAGAGCAAGACATAGGTACCTCATCTAGAGCTTACAGGATGGGTATGGAAGGACCCAGTAGTACTCATGTCCTTCCAGGAACAGCAGCTGTAGGAGCAAAGTATCCCTGAAGATGAGCAAAATATCTGGAGAGATGAGTTGAAGATGTGGGCAGAGTGCACACAGGAGAGGATGTCAGCCAATAGGCAAAAATTCCCTGTGTTAGAAACAAGAAGTCTTGGGGGGCCAGGCGGTGGCACATGTTACAGTGCACAAGGACCCAGGTTAGAGCACCTAGTCCCCACCTGCAGGGGGAAAGCTTCGCGAGTGGTGAAGCAGGGCTGCAGGCTTCTTTCTGCCCCTCTCCCTCTCTATCTCCCCCCTTCCTTCTCAATTTCTGGCTGTCTCTATCCAATAAATAAAGATGATTAAAAAAAATTTTTTTTAAAAAGAAAGAAGTCTTAGCAGAGAGATAACCAGTACCACATCATACTTTCATCTTGAGACTCCAGAAATCCATGGTTCAGTACCATACTGTCATAAGCCAGAGCTGAGCAGTGCATATATATGAAACAGAAGAGAAGACAAGAGAAGGCAACCTCATTGACTTTTTTTTAAAGAGATGTTCCTTTTTAATTAACTAATTTATTTATTCCCTTTAGTTGCCCTTGTTTTATTGTTGTAGTTATTATTGTTGTTGATGTTGTCGTTGTTGGATAGGACAGAGAGAAATGGAGAGAGGAGGGGAAGACAGAGAGGGGGAGAGAAAGATAGACACCTGCAGACCTGCTTCACCGCCTGTGAAGCGACTCCCCTGCAGGTGGGGAGCCGGGGCCTCGAACTGGGATCCTTATGCCAGTCCCTGCACTTTGCACCATGTGCACTTAACCCACTGCACTACCGCCCAACTCCCAACCTCAGTGACTTTTTCCACTGCTCACAGCAGCCATTTTCCCCTCCTTTTTAAAAATTTTATTACTATCTTAATATTGACTTACAAAATTATAACAAGGGTCTAATTCTGAACCTTCCCACCACCAGAGTTCTGTATACCCAATATTTTCTTTTCTTTTTTTTTATTTGATTGGACAGAGAGAACTTGAGATGGAAGGGGTAGATAGAAGGAGAGAGAAAGATAAATACCTACAGATCTGCTTCACCGCTCATGAAGCAACTCCTCTGTGGTAGGGAGCAGATATTGAACCTGAGCCCTTGCACTTGATAACCTATACATTCAACCTGGTGCTGACCTGGCCCCCTTGATTCTTTTTTTTTTTTTTTTAATATTTATTTATTTTTCCTTTATTTTTTATTTTTTTATTTTTTATTGGGGAATTAATGTTTTACATTCAACACTAAGTCCAATAGTTTGTACATGCATAACATTCCCCAGTTTCCCATATAACAATACAAGCCACACTAGGTCCTCTGAATCCTTCTTGGATCTGTATTCTTCCCACCCACCCACCCCAGAGTCTTTTACTTTGGTGCGATACGCCAATTCCATTTCAGGTTCTACTTGTGTTTTCGTTTCTGATCCTGTTTTTCAGCTTCGGCCTGAGAGTGAGATCATCCCATATTCATCCTTCTGTTTCTGACTTATTTCACTCAACATGATTTTTTTCAAGGTCCATCCAAGATCAGCTGAAAATGGTGAAGTCACCATTTTTAATAGCTGAGTAGTATTCCGTTGTGTATATATAACACAACTTGCTCAGCCACCCATCTGTTGTTGGACACCTAGGTTGCTTCCAGGTTTTGGCTATTACAAATTGTGTTGCCAAGAACATATGTGTACACAGATCTTCTTGGATGGATGTGTTGGGTTCCTTAGGATATATCCCCAGGAGAGGAATTGCAGGATCATAGGGTTTTTCCATTTCTAGCTTTCTGAGAGTTCTCCAGACTGTTCTCCACAGAGGCTGGACCAATTGACATTCCCACCAACAGTGTAGGAGGGTTCCTTTGACCCCACACCCTCTCCAGCATTTGCTGCTGTTACCTTTTCTGGTGTATGACATTCTCACAGGAGTGAAATGGTATCTCGTTCTTTATTTGCATTTCTCTGACAATCAGAGACTTGGAGCATTTTTTTCATATGTTTCTCATCCCTTTGGATCTCTTCTGTGGAGAATATTCTGTCCATGTCCTCCCCCCATTTTTGAATGGGGTTATTTGTTGAGTTTCACAAGCTCTTTATATATGTTGGTTATTAAACTCTTGTCTGATGTATGGCATGTAAAGATCTTCTCCCATTCTGTGAGGGGTCTCTTGGTTTGGGTAGTGGTTTCTTTTGCTGTGAAGAAGCTTTTTAATTTGATGTAGTCCCATAGGTTTATACTTGCCTTAGTCTTCTTTGTAATTGGATTCATTTCATTGAAGATGTCTTTAAAATTTATGCGGAAAAGAGCTCCGCCAATATTTTCTTCTAAGTATCTGATAGTTTGTGGTCTAACATCCAAGTCCTTGATCCACTTGGAATTTACTTTTGTATTTGGTGAAATACAGTGTTTCAGTTTCATTCTTCTGCATGTTTCAACCCATTCTTTCCAACACTATTTGTTGAAGAGACTCTGGTTTCCCCATTTAATAGTCTAAGCCCCTTTATCAAAGATTAGATGTCCATAGGTGTGGGGGCCTTGATTCTTTTTAAGGAGAGAAGGTGTAAAGGTAACCTCTTATCACCAGAGGTTATATTCTCCAAGAGGAACTTTAACCATGGGCTGAAGTTGCCAGGCTGAGGGAGTCATAGAGGAAGAAGAGTGGATCCTGTGCCCAGCATGTCTTATTCTAGAGCTTGAACTCTGCTCTCCAACACCAAATATATACCATTTGGAGGCATTTGAGTAAGATGATAAAGAGGGCACTGGGCATCATTTAGCTGTGGTTAAATGGCTAAAGGGCCATGCCCCGGCCTGTGGGGTTATCGACGGAAACCTAGGGTAGGGGGCGAGAGAATGGAGGGGACAAGAGACACGAAGAACGAGAGCAAGACAGGTTTCTGATCAAGCTCTGAAAATTTTATTTTGCAGCCGCATTTTAAGCACACACCATGAGGAAGTTCTGCTAAGGTAGTGGGGGGAGGGAGGTGGGTGAGCAACTTTCCAAACAGTTAGATGGTAATCGCAGTTACACTGATCGGAATGTCCGTTCACCGGTTATGTGAGAGACTTAGCTAAGGTTTTGGCTCCCGGCAGGGCCAAATCCAGAGGGCTCTAGAGAACATTTGAATTCAGACTGATAGGATTTTTCTAGTTCAAGAAAAAGACTAAGCACAGTAATTATAGTCCAGTCAGTTTAGTGATGATATGAATAAATAAACTGGTTGCAAGCTGCAGGACATGTCTTGTACAGACATTGTTGTTTGTCTTGTGAGTTGCTAACAAACAAACAAAAACCAAACCAGGGAATCGGGCGGTAGCTCAGCGGGTAAAGTGCAGGTGGCACTAAACGCAAGGACTGGCGTAAGGATCCCGGTTCGAGCCCCCGGCTCCCCACCTGCAGGGGGGTCGCTTCACAGGTGGTGAAGCAGGTCTGCAGGTGTTTATCTTTCTCTCCCCCTCTCTGTCTTCCCCTCCTCTCTCCATTTCTGTCTGTCCTATCCGACAATAATAATTACAACAATAAAAACAATAAGGGCAACAAAAAAAGGAGTAAATAAGTAAAATAAAATATTTTTAAAAACCAAACCAAAAACAAAACAAAAACAAACAAACAAAAACCAGAATCAAGAGGCTAGGTAGTGGCACACCAGTTAGAGCTCACATGTTACTATGCACAAGGACCAAGGTTCAAGCCTGCTAGTTCCCACCTACAGGGAGAAATGGTTGAAGAATGCTCTTTCTCTCTTCCTGATACTCCTCTATTTCTCTCTGTCTCTATCAAAAAAGAAAGAAAAAGGTGGGTGGTGATCACTGGGAGTGGTAGATTCATTTTGCAGGGACTGAGTGATGATATCCATGTGGCAAATAAACAAATGTTTTAAAGTCAGGTGATTTTCCCCCCCCCTAGGGAGGTAGCACAGCACTAGGACATAGGTCGTACACATGAGAGGTCCCAAGTTTGATTCTCTGGCACCTCCAATGGCTAAAGTTGAGTTCAAACAAATAAACAAACAAACATCCAGGTTCTTTTACAGAAGCTGGAGATCCTATAACACTGGTGCATACCAGCAGAACAACAGTCAGCTGGAGTAAATGGCAACCTTTGCTCATAGAGCCCACACCTCTCACTAATCTACTTAATGTTATGTTTTTGGTTTCTATAGATATTTGGCTTTGAGACCTTGCTAACAGATGTTTTCCCATATAATCACAAGCGGGAAGAATAGCAAGAATGTAGATAATCGTGATCCAGAAGAATCTAGTTAACAGCTGTGCATCATGTGAAAGATTAATGGAGATAAATGTAAAGTTTTATAATTGTCCATTAAGTCAACTGTATTACTAGGACACAGAGATATAGTTTAACTGCAACTGCCCCAACACACACACACACACACACACACACACACACATACACACACACCCTCTACATGTTTTAGTTGATGAAAACTTCAATACAAACAAACAGTATGATGTGAGCATCAAAAATGCCATGCTTTTAAGCTACATTCATAGAATTATACAGCATATGTTTGGCTTCCATGTGGAAGGGATTAGAAATGTACAGTATAACCTCCCAGGAAAAGTATTAATTTACTTCCTAGGGTGGAAACTAAGGGAGGATATTGGCACTGTGTAAAGAAATTGCCCTGAGCTGCCCAGAGATAGAATAATTGCTTAGGGAGAGCTGCATTCCCTGGAAACTGGAGTGCTCTCACATGAACAGAATGGCCACTTCACAAGGCGGAATAGGAAAGTAACCTACAGAGGATGATTGGTCTTGAAGAACTTCAGGCCTACTTAGATCCACATGTTTAAAAATTCCATGAACTATAAGTTTTTTTGGAGAAAGAGGCGTGAGTGCTCTGCATCAGAGCGCTAGTTTAGAAGAAAGCACTATTAACTGTGAAAGCACAAGACAATGAGGACTCCCTGCCTTAGGCCCTTCCTCTGTGTGGTTGGACTGAAGATGATGTTTTGTTTATCTCTTATGTTTGTGGGATGGTCAAATTTTCAATGCAGACATAGCATACATTTAGATAATACAGTCTTTGAGCAATGAAGTAACAGCTATTAGCTATTATAAACAATTTACCCACTTTTGGAGGTTCCTGCAATCTCAAAATCTAGAAGTCTCCTTGGAAATGCTTTGTAGTCACTGGGTTAGCAATGGTTTTGTAGTATCTGTGCATGTGCTGGGAAAGGAGGCAGTGTTTTGTGGTGGAACAGAATATGGGTCTAGAGTCAGACAACTTGGGTTCAAATTCTGATCTGGTTACTCATTTATAAAATGAAGATAATAATTACAACTTTTTTTTTTTTCCCTCCAGGCTTATTGCTAGGGCTTGGTGCCTGCACCACAAATCCACTGCTTCTGGAGGCTATTTTTTTTCCTTTTGTTGCTCTTGTTGTTGTTTCTTATCATTGTTGTGGTTATTATTATTATTGTTATCACTGCCATTGTTGTTGGATAGGACAGAGAGAAATGGAGAGAGGAGGGGAGGACAGAGAGGGGAGAAAAAGATAGACACCTGCAGACCTGTTTCACTGCTTGTGAAGAGACCCCCCCTGCAGGTGGGGAGTCAGGGGTTCTAACCGGGATCCTTACACCGGTCCTTGCACTTAGGGCCATGTGAGCTTAACCTGCTGCACTACGACCTGAGCCCCCCCCCTTTTTTTCTTTAAAAAAATTTTTTTACCCAAACCAAGAGATCCCTCACAGAATGGGAGAAGATCTTTACATGCCATACATCAGATAAGAGTTTAACAAGCAACATATATAAAGAGCTTGCCAGACTCAACAACAAGACAACAAATAACCCCATCCAAAAATGGGGGGAGGACTTGGACAGAATATTCACCACAGAAGAGATCCAAAAGGCCGAGTAACACATGAAAAAATGCTCCAAGTCTCTGATTGTCAGAGAAATGCAAATAAAGACAGTAATGAGATATCACTTCACTCCTGTGAGAATGTCATACATCAGAAAAGGTAACAGCAGCAAATGCTGGAGAGGGTGTGGGGTCAAAGGAACCCTCCTGCACTGCTGGTGGGAATGTCAATTGGTCCAACCCCTATGGAGAACAGTCTGGAGAACTCTCAGAAGGCTAGAAATGGGCCGACCCTATGACCCTGCAATGCCTCTCCTGGGGATATATTCTAAGGAACCCAACACACCCATCCAAAAAGATCTGTGTACACATATGTTCTTGGCAGCACAATTTGTAATAGCCAAAACCTGGAAGCAACCCAGGTGTCCAACAACAGATGAGTGGCTGAGCAAGTTGTGTTATATATACACAACGGAATACTACTCAGCTATTAAAAATGGTGACTTCACCGTTTTCAGCCGATCTTGGATGGACCTTGAAAAAATCATGTTGAGTGAAATAAGTCAGAAACAGAAGGATGAATATGGGATGATCTCACTCTCAGGCCGAAGCTGAAAAACAGGATCAGAAACGAAAACACAAGTAGAACCTGAAATGGAATTGGCGTATTGCACCCAAGTAAAAGACTCTGGGGTGGGTGGGGAGAATACAGGTCCATGAAGGATGATAAATGACATAGTGGGGGTTGTATTGTTAAATGGGAAACTGGGGAATGTTATTCACGTACAAACTATTGTATTTACTGTTGAATGTAAAACATTAATTCCCCAATAAAGAAATAAATTTAAATTTTTTAAAATTAATTAATTAATTAATTTTTGCCCCCAGGGTTACTGCTGGGGCTCGGTGCCTGCACTACGAATCCACTGCTCCCAGAGGCTATTTTTTCCCCTTGTTTAATGTTGTAGTAGTTATTATTGTTGTTGTTATTGATGTTGTTGGTTGTTAGATAGGACAGAGAGAAATGGAGAGGGGAGGGGAAGACAGAAGGGGAGAGAAAGATAGACACCTGCAGACCTGCTTCTTCACTTGTGAAGTGACCCCCCTACAGGTGGGGAGCCAGGGGCTCAAACCAGTATCCTTACACTTTGTGCCATGTGTGCTTAATTTGTTGCTGTAGCAGAGTGGGTTAAGCTGACATGGTGCAAAGCACAAGGACCCGTGTAAGAATCCCGGTTTGAGCCCCCGGTGTTGGTATGCTTCTAGTTCTGCTTCTGGGATCTCTTCTGTTACATGGCTTGACGTTGTGGTCTATTTACATGGTCATTCTGTTACATTGGTTTGGTCTCACTCTCCCTCCCTCTGGGAGATTTGGTTTAGCCCTTGCTAGTTCACGCTTCTTCCTTCTCCCCGCCCCCTACCCTACGTACTTCCTGAGTTCCTGATGCTGCCGCTGGAGGAGAAGGATGTAAGACAGATTTGGGTTGTGATTAGTTTAGATTAGTTTTTTTGAAGCGTTCACTAGTGAATAAAGAAATACTGCTTCTCTGCTCAGCCGTGTGTCCCTGGTCTCTGTCTCCCGCCCGTGAAGCTAGCCTGGCATACTGGTGCGGTGAGCTTTGAGCAACATATGGCGCCCAACGTGAGGCATATAGACACCCCAGCTTCCCACCTGTGGGAGGTGGGCTTCACAAGCGGTGAAGTAGGTCTGAAGGTGTCCATCTTTCTTGCCTCACAGGAGGTGGGCTTCACAAGCGGTGAAGTAGGTCTGAAGGTGTCCATCTTTCTTGCCTCTCTCTCTCGATTTCTCTGTCCTATCCAACAACAATGACAGCAATAATAATAACAACAATGGGAAGAAGGGCAACAAAAGGGAAAAAAAACCTGCTTGGACTTCAGAGCTTTGGCCTTTTAATAAATATGTGGGCATAACACATATTTCATACTTTCATACTTCATGCTCAGAGGTCCCAGGTTCAGTCCCTGGCATCAACATAAACCAGAGTTGAGCAGTAATCTGGTCTCTCTCTCTTAAAAAAAAAAGTCTTGAAGAAATTAAGGGGCTAGGTGGTGGTGTACCTGGTTGACGGCATATGTTACAATGCACAAAGCACTGGGTTCAAGTACCTAGTCCCCAACTGCAAGGGGAAAGTTTCACAACTGGTGAAGTAGGTTTATTTGTTTTATTTTATTTTATTTTATTTTATTTATTAATGAGAAATATTGGAGGAGAGAAAGAACCAGACATCACTCTGGTGCATGTGCTGCCGGGGATTGAACCCATGAGCAACCAGACCTCATGAAGCAGGTTTACAGGTGTCTCCCTGTCTCTCTTCCTCTCTATCTCCTCCTTCCATCTCGATTTTCTGGCTGTCTTTATCAAATAAATAAAGATCATAAAGCATTTTTAAAAAATAACTTAAAAAACAAGTTAAGGGGAGTCGGACGGTAGCACAGTGGGTTAAGCGACGTAAGGATCTCGGTTTGAGCCCCCGGCTCCCCACCTGCAGGGGAGTCGCTTCACAGGAGGTGAGGCAGGTCTGCAGGTGTCTGTCTTTCTCTCCCCCTCTCTGTCTTCCCCTCCTCTCTCCATTTCTCCTTGTCCTATCCAAAGATGATGACAACAACAACAATAATAACTACAACAATAAAACAAGGGCAACAAAAATGTAATAAATAAATAAATATTAAAAAAAAACAACAAGGAAACTGGGCGAAAGGATAAAAAGATATGAGCTCCAACTATAGGAAAGATGAACCTACAACTCACATGGAAAGGTCACTAGCAACTTCAGCCAGAGGTCACTGATTCACCACACAGCTTGATGTCTCTAATAAAAAGCTTCCCAGGAGCGCCACCACCAGCCTCTTGAAGCTACCTGTAAGGCTGTAACTATGGCGAGCATATCCCTAACCAGGACCTGTTTGCTCAGTGTTGCTTCTGCTTCACATATATGAGCATCACATAATCTCATCATTCAAATATTTTGCAGAAGTAACTTCCCTGCCTCAGCAGTACAATTCAACAGTATCTTTCTCTGTATCCCGATTTATCTTCCTTTCCCTTAACACTGCCTGACATACTACAATGTAAGTATTTAGTATCTTTCGTGTCGTGTCGCATAAATGTGAGCTTCAAGACAGCAGGGACTTGGTTGCAAATGGAACACTTTCCCCAAGGCCTGAACTTCGGCAGCACAGATAACACTAAGTCTCAATGAATGTTTTTGGACTGTGTGGTTTTATAATAGCTTCCTAGGTGGCTTTTTTGTTTTCCAGAAAAAAAAAAAAACTATTCCCCAAGCCATCCTGATTCACTCTGTGCAACGAGTTGCAGCCAAGTGACAATTCCTAGAGAGAGAATTAGCTACCTTCCTTGCACTGGATGGGGCCATTTTGTGGTCAGTACCCTTGCTTTTTGCTTCCCTGTTGCTGATAATAGCAAGAGACTAAGCAGGACGAAGGACTCTTAGAAGAATAAGACATTTACTCACATAAAGGGGGAGCAGGAAAAAGAACCCTACTTTTACTGAAGTGAGCAGAGTAATCCCTGGAAATGGGTAGCACTTACGAGTCCTGTCTTTCATAGTCCAACTGTCTGGCACCACAGAACTGTTAAGCTGCTTATAGATGGGCTTTCACACCCACGCAAGGAAAGAGCCTACTTCTGACTGCACAGCTGAAGGTAGGTCTTTAATATGTTTCATCTCTACACAAGGATTGCATTTTATTCACATGGGAGATCATGTTTACTCTTCTGTTCCTTAAAGGACTGATTCTGTTGAAGCAATTATTCACCACCCAGCCCCGTGCTATCTAACCTGGTATTTCTTTCTTTCTTTTTCTTTTTCCTTTACTGGGGGATTAATGTTTTACATTTGACAGTGAATACAATAGTTTGTACATGCATAACATTTCTCAGTTTTCCACATAACAATACAACCCCCACTAGGTCCTCTGTCATCCTTTCCTATCTAACCCTGTATTTCAAAGCTGTGTTTGGCATTGGAAATAAGCTTGATTGGCTTGGAGGGCCTTTTTGTGTTGGCATATAGTCTTGTTGGGCAGTGGAAGCTTTTCAGCTAACAAATCAAACAGAATTTTCTGCTGGGAAGTGAATTGATCATATGAATATTGCTTTTTTATTTTTATTTTTCTTCAGAACACTGCTCAGCTCTGGTTTATGGTGGTGCTGAGCACTGAATTTGGGACCTTTGGTGTGTCAGGCATGAAACTCTTTGTTTTTATAACTATTATACTATTTCCCCAACCCCCTCCCTCTTTTAAACTTTTTTTTTTTTAGTGTTTATTTAATTTTTGGATATACAGAGAGTGAAATCGAGAGTGGAGGGGCAGATAATGAGGGAGAAGGGCACCTGCAGCACTGTTTTAACTCTCCTAAAGCTTCCCCCCCCCCATCAGGTAGGAATTAGGGGCTTGAACCCAGGTGGTTGTGCATGGCAACATGTGTGCTTAACTGACTGTACTACTGCCGAGCCCCTGCTGTGGATTACTATGGGTATAATTATGTTTTGTATGGCATCGATTAAAGAAAGTCTAGTAAAAGTAAACAAGTTACAGGATGGGGGGGGAGACTGAGGATCGGAAAACATTTAGACTTCAGCAAGTTAACTAGCTCAGCAATTAGTTCTAGTTTGTACTCTGCATTTGTCCTTCCTAACAAACAGCACATGCCATTATAAACCAAATCTGGTCACAGAGAACAGATAGAGACACCTTTCCTTTAGATGAAGGATGGAAAGGTAGAAAAAGTATGTGTTTGGTCGCCAACATCTAGCGGAGAAGCAATTACAGAAGGCAGATTTTCCACCTTCTGCACTCCAGAAAGAACTTTTTTAAAAGATTTTATTCATTTATTAATGAGAAAGATAGGAGAAGAGAAAAAGAGCCAGACATCACTCTGGTACATGTGCTGCCGGGGATCAAACTCAGGACCTCATGCTTGAGAGTCCAAAGCTTTATCACTTTGCCACCTCCTGGACCACCAGGAAGAATTTTTTAGGGCCAGGTGGTGGCACACCTGGCTGAGCACACATGTTACAATGTACAAGTAAGGACCTCATGCCTTGTTGCAAAGTCCCAGGTTCAATCCCTCTGCACCACTATAAGCCAGAGCTGAGCAGTGCTCTGGTAAAAATAAAATAAAATAAAATAAAAATAATAAATTAATTAAAAAAAGAGTTTCAGAGAGTATATAGGGAAAGAATCCGATGTTTCATTGAGATGGGCCTACTGAGGTAAAGTAGTTTGCCTACAATCCCATAAGCTTGGCAGCCACCAATAAGCAATGCCTTTGCTTCCTTGTCAGATCTTTTTCTGCTAGAAAAAAGTTTTAGACCACAGCTCAGCTCTGGCTTATAGCGATGTGGGGGATTCTCACTGGGACCTCAGAACCTCAGGCATGAGTGTCTGTTTACACAACTATTATACTATCTCCCCCACCCTAGTTCTCTCCTCAGTCAATAATAAATAAATCTTAAAAAAAAAAAAAAAGGGGAGTCGGGCAGTAGTGTAGCAGGTTAAGTGCAGGTGGCTCAAAGCTCAAGGACCCGCATAAGGATTCCGGTTTGAGCCCCTGGTTCCCCACTTGCAAGGAGTTGCTTCACAGGCAGTGAAGCAGGTCTATAGGTATCTTTCTCTCTCCCTCTCTTTCTTCCCCTCCTCTCTCCATTTCTTTCTGTCCTATCCAACAATGAAGATGACATCAATAACAACAACAGTAACTTCAACAATAAAACAAGGGCAACAAAAAGGGAATATATAAATATTAAAAAATATATTATTTTTTTATTTTACAATTCCCACCACCAGAACTCCATATCCCATCCCCTCCCTTAAAAAAATAATCTTTAAAACAAAACAAACAAACAAACAAACAAAGGTTTTGCTAAAGAGAAGTAGAAACTAATTGAGAAGGAAAATGAGAGTGGGATAGATAGCATAGTGGTTATGCAAAGAGATTCTCATGCCTGAGGCACCAAAATCCTAAATTCACCCCACCACCACCACCACTGGAAGCTAGAGCTGAGCAGTGCTCTGGTTAAAGAGAGAGAGAGAGAGAGAGAGCAAGAGAGAGCCGAGCAGTGTTCGGGAAAGAGAGAGAGAGGACCAGAGCACTGCTCTGGTACATGGCTATGCCAAGGATCAGACTTAGAATTTCATGCTTGAGAATCCAATGCTTTTTCTATTGAACTACCTCCTAAGATGTCCCAATTCTTATTCTGATTAAAAAATTTAATTTATTTATTGGATGGAGACAGAGAAAGAGGATATGGAGCAGAGGAAAGAGAAAGTCCTGTAGCATCTTCTCACAGCTTGTGAAGCTCCCCCCGTAGGTGTTTCGAACATGGGTCCCAGTGCATTAATGTGTGTCCTCTACCATGAGTGGCACTGCCCAGTTCCTCATTATAACTTTCTAAAACTTTTTTATTATTTATTTTTAAGTGTTTTTTCTATTATACTTAACAGGGCAGAGAGAAATTGAAAGGGGAGGAGAGACAGAGTGGGAGAGAGATAGACACTTGCACTTCTGCTTTACCATTTGCAAAGCTTTCCCCCTGCAGGCAGGGGCTTGAACTCAGTTCCTGCGCCATCAGCTGGGGCCCTAGTCAGGGAGTCCAGAGATCCCCAAACAGACATGACAGGCCTAGAACTTGAATAGATCCCACTCTCCATTGTTACTGGTCCTCTCTATCAAGAACAACACAATAGACCCCTTTGTGGGACCCCATAGGAGCTTGCCCTCAACGTGGATGAACAACAGTAGAGAATGTTCCATCCTCTGAAGGGAGGCTGGACAACATATTCTATGCACCACCTGAGGAAGATGGGTCCTGATATTGGCACAGCTTGGAACCACAGAATGTGAGCTCAGATCTACAGGGATGCAGAGGTCACATAGGCTCCTAATCTGAATATGGGCCCCAGATCAGATCAAATCGATGGGGTTTACAGTCAACAATATTTATACACCTTTCTCATATTTGGGAGCTACTCTCTTCCCTGATCCAGCTTTCTGGTCCTTTTTTCCAGCCATGACATCATCTCCCCAGACAATAACTTGGGTCCACCTGCATATCAGATGTCAGGCTCAGGAAAAGAAAAAAAAAGTAGTATAGTCATGGGCTCTTTGGAATATACCTAAAATAGGCCTACTATCTACAAAACAGAGACCCCCCCAACTCTTTATCTGAACCCAATTCCTTATACACTGTGATATGTGCATGTAACTAGGTGTGCCACCACCTTCCCTCCCCCTTTTTTTTTTTGTAAATATAGGGTTCACCTGCTTTATAGATGGACTCTCTCTCTACCTTCTTTCCTTCTTTCCTTCTTTCCTTCTTTCCTTCTTTCCTTCTTTCCTCCCTCCCTCCCTCCCTCCCTCCCTCCCTCCCTCCCTTCCTTCCTTCCTTCCTTTCTGCCTCCAGGGTTATTGCTGGGGCTCCATGCCAGCAGTATGAATCCACTGCTCCAAGAAGCCATTTTTTTCATTATGTTGCCCTTGTTGTTGCCATTTGCTGTTGTTGTTGTTGCATAGGACAGAGAGAAATTGAGAGAGGAGGGGAAGACAGACACCTGAAGAACTGCTTCACCACCTTTGAAGCGACCACCCTGCAGGTGGGGCCTGGGGGCTCAAACTGGGATCCTGTGTGTCATGCCATGTAGCTTAAACTGCTGTGCTACCACCTGACCCCCTATAGATGAAATCTTAATTTACATTCTCATCTAGATTCTTTGACTCAATAAAATGTTAACATTAATTCATGTTTCATCAATGGCTAACAGACGAATGCCATTTTATAAATATGGTGTCAAGGAAATAACCTAAGGTTACATGCATGCGTGCATACATGTAAGAAAAGCTAAAGTAGGGCCAGGTAGTGGTACTCCTGGCTGAGAGCTCATGTTACAGTGCACAGGGACCCAGCTTCAGGCCCCTGGTCCCCACCTGCAGGGGGGAAAGCTTTGCAAGTGGTGGAGCAGGGCTGCAGGTGTCTCTCTATCTCATTCCCTCTCTATCTCCCTCTTCCTCTCGATCTCTGGCTGTCTCTATCCCATAAGTAAATAAAGATAATAAAAAATAAAATACTAAAAAAAGAAAAAGAACAGAAGACAAGTCGGTAGCTTGGGGGATAGTGCATGGACCTTCAAGCACAAGGTCTTGAGTTTGACCCCTGGCACTGTGTCAGAGTGATGCTCTGGTTTTCTATCTCCTTCCTTCTTCTTACAAACAAGCATTTAAAAAATTATTGAGCAGTGTTCTGGTATTTTTTTGTCAATTAAAAATATTTTTTTACATTAACTGAGTGCAGTTATTGCATTTTTTATTAGTGATTTAATACTGATTTACAAAATTATAAGATAACTGGGGATAATTCCACATCTTTCTTACTGTCAGAGCTCTGTGTTCCCATTCCCTCCACTGGAAACTGCATTAGTCCTCTTAAGATCACAGATTCAGGTTGACTATTCTTTTTTTTTTTTTAATATTTATTTTATTTATTTATTCCCTTTTGTTGCCCTTGTTGTTTTATTGTTGTAGTTATTATTGTTGTTGTCGTTATTGGATAGGACAGAGAGAAATGGAGAGAGGAGGGGAAGACAGAGAGGGGGAGAGAAAGACAGACACCTGCAGACCTGCTTGACCACCTGTGAAGCGACTCCCCTGCAGGTGGGGAGCCAGGGGCTCGAACCGGGATTCTTACGCCAGTTCTTGCGCTTTGCGCCACCTGCACTTAACCTGCTGTACTACCACCTGACTCCCAACTATTATTTCTATAACTATCTATATGTGAAAAAATTATTTTTTTTCTAGTTCAATTGATCAATATTTTCTTTAATGGTTATTGCTTTCAAAGTTCTTTCCAAACAACTTCTGTCTAACCTCAAGCTGTGAAAATATTCTCTTACATTTTATTTTTCTTTTTTTTAATAATTTATTTCTTTATTGGGGAATTAATGTTTTACATTCAACAGTAAATACAATAGTTTGTACATGCATAACATTCCCCAGCTTGGGGGATTTAACAATACAACCCCCACTATGTCATTCATCATCTTTCATGGACCTGTATTCTCCCCACCCACCCACCCACCCCAGAGTCTTTTACTTTGGTGTAATACTCCAATTCCATTTCAGGTTCGACTTGTGTTTTCTTTTCTAATCTTGTTTTTCAATATACACGATGGAATACTACTCAGCTGTAAAAAATGGTGACTTCACCGTTTTCAGCCGATCTTGGATGGACCTTGAAAAAATCATGTTGAGTGAAATAAGTCAGAAACAGAAGGATGAATATGGGATGATCTCACTCTCAGCCCGAAGTTGAAAAACAAGATTATTTTTCTTTTTTAAAAAATATTTTATTAATGAGAAAGATAGGAGAGAGAGAAAGCCAGACGTCACTCTGGCACATGTGCTGCTGAGGATTGAACTCAGGACCTCGTGCTTGAAGGTCCAACACTTCATTCATTGCGCCACCTCCCAGACCACTTCTCTCATGGTTTCCTTTGAAACCATACAGACATGCTCCATCTCTAAATTTTATGCATGGTCTAAGGTAAGGATGAAAAGTTCACTTTTCCCCATATAGATATCAAATTATAGCATTGCCTAGGAAGATTTTCATTCCCCCACTGGATTGTTTTGATGTGTTTGAAAATTATCAAGTTCTTTCTATTTACTTACTATTTACAAAGTAATTTCATTTTTACTACACTTGGGGGTCCAGAGGGGAAGGGTTATTTGACATGGCATTAGACGAATGAGGATGACCAGAAACTAAGAAACTGATCAACTCTTAGCATTCTGTTTGCAGGAACAATTTTCCAAAGAACAGTTACCATGTTAAATTAAGTTTTCATATAAAAGGACAATAAACAGAGACTCACATCCCATTCCTGCTAGCCCTTTATCTTCGTGGCAAACAGTAGAGCTTCAGGCCTGTTACAAGGAGAAAGTGCAGAGTCCATCATAATCTGATGGCTTCTAGGTTCCATCCTGTTTATCCCAAAACCTGTGTCTGTTTTTTCAAATTCTAAACAGTACAGAAACCTTTTAGCCTTTCGTTCATTCTACCTGTATACATTTTATTCCCTGTAATAAAAGGATGGGAATATAGACCTGAAGATTATTTCTGACTCATTCCAGACTGTAGTCTTTTTGTTCTTTTTTTTTTTTTTTAATTTTTTATTTAAGAAAGGATTAATGAACAAAAACATAAGGTAGGAGGGGTACAACTCCACACAATTCCCACCACCCAATCTCCTTAACCCACCCCCTCCCCTGATAGCTTTCCCATTCTCTAGCCCTCTGGGAGCTTGGACCCAGGGTCATTGAGGGTTGCAGAAGGTAGAAGGTCTGGCTTCTGTTATTGCTTCCCCGCTGAACATGGGCGCTGACTGGTCGGTCCATACTCCCAGTCTGCCTCTCTCTTTCCCTAGTAAGGTGTGTCTCTGGGGAAGCTGAGCTCCAGGACACATTGGTGGGGTCTTCAATCCAGGGAAGCCTGGCCAGCATCCTGGTGGCATCTGGAACCTGGTGATTGAAAAGAGAGTTAACATACGAAGCCAAACAAATTGTTGAGCAATCATGGATCCCAAGCTTGGAATAGTGGAGAGGAAGTGTTGGGGGGGGGTACTCACTGCAAACTCTAGTGTACTTCTGCTTTCAGGTATATATTTTGCAGTAGTTTATGGATACGTGTGAACATAAGCTCTCTCTCACAGAAACTGGTGTCTATCTAGGTTATGGGACTTTGTTAGAAGGTGAACCACCTGAGATGAAATTAGAGTGTACTATAAAAGGAAAGGTCTCACCCAAGTAATGAAGCTGAAGGGTTGTCATTCCACATGTGAAGTCTCTGGACACAGTCTGAGGTGAAGCATGTTGAGGTGGCAATCGTTGCATTGGTTAGGTTGTGATCGGCGGATGCAATATTATTTGGTATGGATTGGGAGACGCATACGGGAAAGTGGGCCCTATCCAAGGGTTCCAGGACTGGGGGAAGTAGGGGCTCTATAGTGGACATGTGAGGTTCCTGCTGTCTTAGGGTTCAAAAAGACAATCGATAGTTAATGTTATCACATTATTTGGTAATTGGGTTAGCTTTGAAAAGTCCTTTTGTTATGGTTTCCTGTACAGTATCCAGTATCTTGTATATAGCTGTGCTATAGTCTTTTTGTTCTTGCAGAAGCTATTGGGATAGTGTTTGGCTTTCACAGCACAAGGCAGAGGGCAGAGGGCAGAGGGCTCACATTTGACTCACATCCCCTTAGCACTTTCCCACCAGGGGGTGGACAGTTGGTATATTTTCTTTATTTTGTAGGTGAGAAAACCAAGACTGAGTAATTCAAGAATTTGTTCATGGGGACAAAAAGTCAAGGACTCAAACACAGAACTACTACTAAACCATGAAGAAACTGTTTTCACTTTAGACCTATTTTATTCAGTGGAATATTATCATTATATTTATTTATTTATTTTTACCGGAGCACTGATCAGCTTTATCAGGTTTATGGTAAGTTCGGGGAATTGAACCAGGGAGTTTGGAGCCTCAGGCATGAGAATCTCTGCTATCTACCCCTCAGTGGAAATATTATTAAATGGATACTTTGTCTCTGAGGGTAATAAACAGAATGAATGTGAGTATTTATATATTTAGTTGTTCTTAGTCAAAAGGCTGAGAAACAATCATACTTTCATATTTCAGTGCTGGTAGTATTTTTAGCTAGCCAGCCAAAACCATGCTTCCTTTATAGAGTTGCATATATCTAAAATAATCTCTACAGTATCACTATTTTGAAAGGTCAAAAAAAGAACACAATACTTGCTTTGCAAAATTGGACAAGAATAGCTTGAACTTTATGTAAGAGAAAGTATGTGTTTCCCTCACTCTGATCTAAAAGAAAGTCTATTCTTTTGACTTTTTTCAGAGAAATAAAGCGATACTTAAAAGCACATATCATGAAGATGAAAAAAAAAAACTAGAAGAAAAACACAACAGTCACTCTTGCTCTTTATTCTTTTTCTCTTCTCCAGTATTAATATCCTTTAAAAAATCTTTTATTTATTTCATTTTGTTACCCTTGTTTTAAAAGTTGTAGTTGTTATTGTTGTTGCTATTGATGTTGTTGGATAGGACAAAGAGAAATGGAGAGAGGAGGGGAAGACAGAGAGGGGGAGAGAAAGATAAACACCTGCAGAGCTGCTTTACTGCCCATGAAGCGACTCCCCTGCAGGTGGGGAGCCAGGGGCTCAAACCAGGATCCTTCTTCTTCTAGCATTTGCCCTTCTTCTGTAGCCAGTCAACAGCGTCAGGTTGAGTCTGATGTAAAGTTTCGAGACCTCCTTTGAATCTGGAGAGGTGGCAGTCGTTGACTATGTGGGTCATAGTCTGTCTGTAGCCGCAGGGGCAGTTCGGGTCGTCTCTGGCTCCCCAGCGGTGGAACATAGCGGCGCACCGGCCATGGCCTGTTCGATAACAATTGAGGAGGGCCCAATCATAACGTGCTAGGTCAAAGCCGGGTTGACGCTTGCAGGGGTCTGTGATGAGGTGTTTGTTCTTTACCTCAGCTGACTGCCAACTCTGTTTCCAAAAGTCTGGAACAGAGAAGTTCAGTGTAGGCGTAGGGGACCAGATTGGGTGACGAGACGTCAAGCGTTGGACAGGATGGGCGAAGATATCCGCGTATATTGGCAGGTCCAGTCGAGCGTAGACGTGGGAAATGAACTTAGATGATGCCGCATCCCGACGAATATCTGGCAGGGTGATGTTGCTAAGAACTGGCAGCCATGGAACCGGGGTGGAACGGATGGTTCCAGAAATTATCCTCATGGAGGAATATAATTTGGAATCGACCAAGTGGACATGGGGGCTACGGAACCATACTGGGGCACAGTATTCTGCAGTGGAATAGCAGAATGCCAGAGATGATGATCGTAGTGTGGAAGCGCTCGCGCCCCATGAGGAGCTGGCCAGTCTTGCAATGATGTTATTCCTCGCACCCACCTTTGCTGCAGTTTTTATGAGATGTTCGTGAAATGACAGGGTGCGATCGAGAGTAACGCCAAGATAGACTGGCTGGGCTTCATGCCGGATTCTCGTATCGTCAAGCTGCACATTAAGCTCATGCGAGGCCAAGGCATGGTGTAGATGGAAAACAGATGATACCGTTTTTGCAGTGCTAGGGATTAGTCGCCATTTTTTACAGTAATCAGATATCAGAGACATGTCTTTCGTGAGTGTTTCCTCGAGGATGTCGAACTTGGATGCCTGAGTTGCACAGCAGATGTCATTGGCGTAGATGAACTTCCTTGAAGAAGTTTCTGGGAGGTCATTGATGTAAATATTAAATAGCGTAGGAGCCAGAACAGAGCCCTGGGGGAGGCCACTTGAGACAAGTCTCCATCTGCTAGACTTGTCACCCAGATGCACCCGGAATCTTCTGTTTTGGAGAAGAAACGATATAGTGTTGGCCACCCATGGAGGCAGGCATCTTGAGATCTTGACTAGGAGACCACGGTGCCAGACCATGTCATAGGCTGCTGTGAGATCAACAAAGACAGCACCCGTCTTTAAATTCTTCTGGAATCCATTTTCAATGTAAGTTGAGAGGGCCAGGGCTTGTTCGCAGGTAGATCTTCCTGGGCGGAAACCAGCTTGGGCCGGTGATAGGAATTTCTCTGTAAGAGGAGAAATTCGTGACAGAAGCAGCCTCTCAAGGAGTTTGTAACACACGGAGAGGAGAGAAATTGGTCTATAGCTGGCGGCCAGTGTTGGGTCTTTCTTTGGTTTCAAAACTGCTATTATCTTCGCACGACACCAAATTTTGGGCATAGATTCGGATTCCAAGATGTGGGACAGGAATGTAATGAGCCACTTCTTTGCCACGGGGCCCAAGTTAAGAATGAGTTCTGGGGTGATGTTATCATAGCCAGCAGCCGTTCCCGGTTTAACCCTCTTCAAAGCGTCTTCCAGTTCAGACAGTGTAAAGGGAGAGAGTTTTGGAGATGGACAAGATAAACGGAAGTGGGATGACCACTCATGGGAAATTTCTCTTTTCCAGACTGGGTTGATCTTAGCGCGTCCAACTTGAGTTAGGTGACTGGCCACTGAGTTTGGAGATACGGGAGGATGGGAGATGGGAGGGGGCTGGCTACCGGCACCCAGACTATGAAGAAGCTTCCAGGCCTTCCTACTTGAGTGGGTGAAGTTCAGACTTTCCGTGAGTTGTTGCCAGCGGGCTTGGCGTGCTGCATCCAGGGAGGCAATGAGATGGTCGGCCACATCTGGGTCGCCCAACTCATCGTACTGCTTTAGTAGTTGCTCGCATTCAGCATCAAGACAAGGCATATAGTTAGCACGTCTCCCACGAGGAATAGCTTGGGAAGCTGCTTTGAAGATGGCTTGGCGGAAGCACCTGTAGGAATCTTCAGAGGGGATAGAGTTAATTGGAATTGCAGGAATAGATTTGTTGGTAAGATCACTGAACAGACGCCAGTTTGCTTTCCGAAAGTTCCATCTTAGTTTCTCCGAGCACAGAATCAGTGGGAGCTGGAGATTAATGTGGATGATTGCTGGGCGGTGATGACTGTGCAGAAAGACCTTGAGAACTTGTCTCGTAGCGGGAAAGGCTTGGCCGTTGACTGTGCTAATCCAGCACAGGTCGGGTGATGAGTCTTTATTCCATCTAGCACTGTGAAAAGAGCCTGGCTGTTTGGGATCATATAATAGGGAGAGGTCATTCGCTGAAGCCCAGTCAGCTAAGATAGAGCTGTCAGCATGAGTGGAGGAATATCCCCAGTCTTGGTGATGACTATTAAAGTCTCCTTATTCAGGTCCTTGCGCTTTGTGCCACATGCGCTTAACCTACTGCACCACCGCCCAACTCCCAGTATTAATATTCTTTAAACAATTTTTTTATTTAAGGAGACATTAACAAAATCATAGGATGGGGGGGTACAATTCCACACAATTCCCGCCACCCAATCTCCACATCCCATCCCCTCCCCAATAGCCTTCCCATTCTCTATCTCTCTGGGAGTATGGACCCAGGGTCATTATGGGATGCAGAAGGTGGAAGGTCTGGTGTCTGTAATTGCTTCCCCGATGAACATGGGTGTTGACTGGTCAATCCATACTCCCAGTCTGCCTCTCTCTTTCCCTAGTAGGGTGGGTCTCTGGGGAAGCTGAGCTCCTGGACACATTGGTGGGCAGTATTAATATTCTAACGTTCAGCCTGTCTCCAAATGTTTGGCAACATCTTCTTCTATTTTTTTTTAACTTCAATTTTTTTAACCTTAAAACATTTTTTTAATTTTTTAATTTTACTTTTTATTGCCACAAGGGTTATCCCTGGGGCTCGGTACTGTACAACAAATTCACTGCTCCAGGTAACTGTTTTTTTCCATTCTTTTTATTTTATTTTATTTTATTTCATAAGACATACGGAAATTGAGAGGGGAGGGGGACATACAGGGAGACAGTGAGAGATACCTGCAGCACTGCTTCTCCACTTGTGAAGTTTGTCCCCTGCAGGTGGGGACCTGGGTGTGAACACTAGTCCTTCTGCACTGTAATGTGTGCACTCAACCATGTGCACCGCTGCTTATCCCATCACCTTCTTTATTATCTCACAAAAGCAGTTTTCTGGTGACCTGGATCACCTTCTGAGACTAAGCCTACCCGAGTTTTAAGGGTCCAGATGACCTAAGTTTGCCCCTTATGTATCAGTTTCCTGTGTACACTTTATTTGCCCAACCATGGTATACAAATTAATGACCTCCATCTTTCTGGCTGACTCTTCAGGTAAAAACTACCATTTCTCATGTACAGTGAAACACCCTTGTTAACACCATTCACTGGTCCATAATAAACCTTAGGGGTGTTACAACCAATCATTTATACATGTGAATAGCATCCAATAAGAGGGTCACACAGTTATTTGAAGCTGCTCTAAGACCTGAACTCAAGTGTTTTTGCTATCTTTATTATTATTCTCCTATATTATAGGTCCTTCCCCAACTATCTGTTAAAACCTGTTGAAGCTCACTGGACAGAATGGTCACCATATCTTCTCTTGCAGGGTGAGGCCCTGAGCTTAAGCTTCCTCAACACATGGAAGCACTGTGGCAACCAGGGCAAGTTCCACAGATGGTGTCGTGGCGCTGTGGTGCTACACTTGCTATTTTTTAATGAAATTTCCTCAGTAATCTTGTACATAGACATTATTATCCCATTATCTTCCTTCCTTCCTTCCTTTCTCCCTCTCCTCCTCTTTTTTTTTAATTTCTTTATTGGGGAATTAATGTTTTATTTCTCTCTCTTTCCCCATTTTTTCCTTCCTTCCTTTCTCTCCCCAAGCACTATTCAGCTCTGGTTTATGGTGTTGTGGGGGACTGAACTTGGGAGCCTCAGGCATGACAGTCTCTCTCTCTTTTTAACCAGAGCATTGCTTAGCTCTGGTTTAGGGTGATGCCAGGGATTGAACCTGGGACTTTGGAGCCTTAGGCACTAGTCTCTCATTGAATAACCATTATGCTATCTACCCCCTACCCTGAGAGTCTCTTTACATAGTCATTATGCTATATCTCTCACCTTTATTACCCTCCCCAGCACTGCTCAGCTCTGGTTTATGGTGGTGCAGGGGATTGAACCTGGAACTTTGGAGCCTCAGGCATGAAAGACTTTTTGTATAATGATGCTATCTACTCCCTGCCTATTATTCAATTTCTAGGAAGGAAGTTGAAGCTCAAAAAGGCTGGATAAATCATCCAAGGTAATTAAAACTATGAAGGTAGTTAAATCTGACTATAGAGGTTCTATTATTGATATATACTATTATGGGGCCAGAGGACAGCTCACCTGGTAGGGTGCAAGCCTTGCCGTGTGCGAGGCCTGGGTTTGAGCCCTAGTATCACATGCCACAGCACTGGGGAAGTTCTAGTGTTTTCATGTCTTTCCCTCTCTCACTGTCTCTCCCTTTCTACCTATCTGAAATAGAAAGAATGAAAAGTATTATTGGTCTCTAAAACTTTTATTTTCCAATGTATTTTGTTTTCATTCTTATCTCTATCAAAAGATTAGATATCACTTGAGGTTCCAGTATTATTAAACAATGATCTTTCTTTCCTATTTTCTTGAGCATGGTACAAAGACAGAAAAAAAAAACTATATTAGAAGCTTTTATTTGTATCAAATTACAGCATACCATAAGTAAATATAATATTATTACTTGAATATTATAATAGAACTTTAAATGTGTCAAATTATTTATTTAATTATTTGATGTTTATTATGTTTGCGTATGCACTAAAGAGACTATTTGGCATAATTTGGCAAGATAATGATTTGTATATCTTTTTTTTTTTTTAATATTTTATTTTATTTATTTATTCCCTTTTGTTGCCCTTGTTGTATGATTTGTATATCTTATTGACCATTTATCATATATATAAATGTGCATGTAATGGCCATACACACACTCCTAGATTAAATATATCTGTATAAAATGCTGAAGATTAATATTTTATGATTAATTTCTTTAAAAATCAATTATATTAAATTGCATCTGCATTAAAAGCAGAAATGTTAAAAAAAACTGATTAATTTGCTAGATACACATGGATTTACAAAGTAATTGAAGATGAAATTAAAATTCCTATTGAAATGTCATACTCGTATTTAATTGACATTAAAGTGGCACTATCTATGGAAATAAACATTTTTTAGGCTGTTGCGAGAATAAAGATCCTACTGAGCATTATTATACCATCTAAATTAAGAATGAACATTATATAGTAGGAAAAGATAAGGGCTAATTTTCTTCTTTATTAGTACAGGAATTCTCAGGAAGCAGTCAGGGCAGAGTCTGTAGTCTTGCACATGGATTTCCTGCTTTTCCATCAATGGAAGTCTGGCTTCTCAGGAAAGGTGCAGCCAGCCCGCTTAATGATGACACTTGCTGCATAGTGGCCAGCGCGGATGCATTCTGTCAGGGGCTTCTCAGAGACCAGTTGAGACAGAAAACCTGGAACACAGATAAAAGGGAAAACATGAGTGTTATTAAAAAGACTTGCATGCCTGAGGCTCTGAAGTCTCAGGTTCAATCCCCAGCACCACCATAAACAGAGCTGAGCAGTGCTTTGTGCTCTCTAACTCTTTTTTTTCTCTCTCTCATTGCCGTGTGAAATAAAATGAGAAATAAAAATGAGAAACAAAATAAAAGCTATCATCAGGCAAAAAAAAAAAAAAAAAAAGAAAGAGAAAGAAAGAAAGAACTCTATGCACTTATTCCATTTTTATTTATAGGAATTGCTAAAACTCATGGGTTAGCGAGGTCTTCCCTCAAAACATAAGCAACTTCCCCTGACCATACCAAGTACTGATAAGAATGTGGATCAGCTGGCACACTTACACTCAGATCAGATTAGTCTGGAAAACCATTTGTCAGTGTCTCTCAAAGTTAATACGCACACAACCCACCATGTAACCTAGTTATCCTATTCTAGGCATTGGACCCCGTGTGAATGAAATGAAAGCAGACATTCACACCAAGATTTGTAAATAAAAGTTCACAGCAGCTTTCATTGTAATAGCTCCAAACATGGAAACAATATAAATGGGAATGATAAAGGGCAGGAAGACAGGATTTTAAAAGCACAGGGGAGGGGGCTGGACAGTAGCACACCGGGTTAAGTGCACATAGTATGAAGCAGCGTAAGGACAGGCATAAGGATCGATCCCAGTTCCTCCCACCTGCGGGGGGTGGTGTGTCACTTCACAAGTGGTGAAGCAGGTCTGCAGGTGTCTATCTTTTTCTCCCCCTCTCTGTCTTCCCCTCCTCTCTCCATTTCTCTCTGTCCTATCCAACAATGATGACATCAAGAACAACAATAATAACTACAATAATAAAACAACAAGAGCAACAAAAGGGAATATAAATAAATATTTTTTTAAAAGGGGGGGAAGTTCTGTAGTTACAAATAAGCTAGGTCAAGGGCAGCAAAATCTGGGGCTACTTTTCTCTTAGGGGAAACCTGAGCTTTTGCAGCAATAGTCAAATACTCAGAAGAACAAATCAAAAAGAGAAATTGTTCTGTAACCAGATTTCTAGGCGTTTCTGCTAGGTTCCGGGGGTGGGAGGATGGAGGCTAGTTGAGAAGCTATGCCATCAAAACCCACAGAGAGCATTACAAACAATTAATTTTCATTCTCTTTGACATTTTTTTTTTATAGCACAGGACCCCCCCCATCAGATTTGTGAAATTCTTTGTATCTGATAAAATAAATATTTATAATCAAAAGAATGAAGTTATTTTGGCTAATGGAGATTTATATGTATTTTGAAGATACCTGCTTTACATGGAAATCACTCTCAAGGTGTCTTAGTAATGGTATTTTGTCACTGTACTTCCAGGTTATCAGTCAAAATTCAATATAAACGTTCAGTCAAACTGTGAGACTACAATGCCGAACCCACATAGTGAATGGGACAGATGCCAAATGCAGAGACAGATCAGTTTACAATGGAAACACGTCTATTAGAAGAAGCCTTATAAGCAACATCTGTTTTCCTCATTCCTCATGGTATGATCTTTGTGAGAAAAAAGAAAAGCTTATGTTTATGAAATGCTTTCTTGAAGCGTGTAAGTACCACCATCCTCTTTCTAAAACAAGGTCCAGCTGATAACTTCACTGAAGTCAAGCACTCAGAAGAGACATTTGCTTTGATTAGTGAAAAACCTGGAAGCAGAAATAAGTTAAGACCTTTGTCTTAGGTAAATATCAGCTTTTTAGTAATCTAAAAATAAAAATAAAATAATCAGTGGAGATGAATACAGATGCCACAGAATCAATGATAAATAAAATGTCAAATAAATTAGTTGATATACTTTTCCCATATTTGGGAGCTACTCTCTTCCCTGATACAGCTTTCTAGTCCTATTTCCCGACTTTGACACCATCTCCCCAGACAATACCTTTAGCCCAGCTGCATGTTAGCTGACAGGTTCAGGCAGTTGGTAAAGTTATGGGGCCCCTTGGACTATGCCTAAAATAGACTTCCTAGCTTTTTCCAAAAAGGGAGACCCCAAATCTCACCTGCTATATTCTTACCTCTAGGCTCTTAATTAGTAAACAATTTATTCTGCTTTATCTTTCTTTTAAAGATTTTTAAAAATATTTATTCCCTTTTGTTGCCCTTGTTGTTTTATTGTTGTAGTTATCATTGTTGTTGCAATTGCTGTTGTTGTTGTTGGATAGGACAGAGAAAAATGGAGAGAGGAGGGGAAGACAGAGAGGGGGAGAGAAAGAGAGACACCTGCAGACCTGCTTCACCGCTTCTGAAGCGACTCCCCTGCAGAGGGCTGGAACCGGGATCCTTAAGCCGGTCCTTGCGCTTTGCGCCAAGTGCACTTAACCCGCTGTGCTACTGCCTGATTCCACACTTTATATCTTAATGCTTTTAGCCACCAAGTTGCAGATACTACCATGATACCAACCTGACTTCTGTGGGCAGACAAGCTCATCAAAGAGTCCTGGAACCCCACCTCTCCAGAGGCCTGCCCCACTAGGGAAAGACAGACACAGGCTGGGAGTCTGGATTGACCTACTAATGCCCATGTTCAGCAGAGAAGCAATTATGGAAGCCAGACCTTCCACTTTCTGCATCCCATAATGATCCTGGGTCCATGTTCCCAGAGGGATAAAGAATAGGAAAGCTTCCAATGGAGGGGATGGGATGGGATGCGTAACTCAGGTGGTGGGAACTGTACACCGCTTATCCTACGGTCTCATTGATCATTATTAAATGAATTAAAAAAAAAGAAAAAGAAAAAATTAGTTGATGTTTGGTCAAAGTACATATTTTGGGGGAGATGTGAAGCTGTATCTGAGACAATAAAACCCTTTTATAAAACATTTCCTTAATAAAAAATTAATTTAAAAAGTAATTGATTTAAAAAAAAATTATTCCCATAAGGACAACAAAAGGGAATAAATAAATATAAAAAAATATTTATTCCCTTTTGCTGCCCTTGTTTATATTGTTGTAGTAATTACTGTTGTTGCTATTGATTTTGTTGTTGTTGGATAGGGCAGAGAGAAATGGAGAGAGGAGGGGAAGACAGAGAGGGAGTGAGAAAAATAGACACCTGTGGAGAAAAATAGTCACCGTCTGTGAAGCGACACCCCGCACCGCAGGTGGGGAGCTGAGGGCTTGAACTGGAATCCTTAAGCTGGTCCTTGCACTTTTCGCCACTTTAATTAACCCGCTGCGCTACCGCCCTATTCCCCTACTCCCAAGAAACTTTTTGTTTGTTTGTTTTAAACCAGAGCACTGTTCAGCTCTGGCTTATGGTGGTATGGGGGATCGAACCTGGAACTTTAGAGCCTCAGGCATGAGAGTCTGTTTGCATAACCATTATGCTATCTACCCTCCGCCCCGAAACTTAAAAAAAAAAATTTATTTATTTATTCTCTTTTGTTGCCCTTGTTGTTTTATTGTTGTAGTTATTGTTGTTATTGATGTTGTCATTGTTGGATAGGACAGAGAGAAATGGAGAGAGGAGGGGAAGACAGAGAGGGGGAGAGAAAGATAGACACCTGCAGACCTGTTTCACCGCTTGTGAAGGAGGTGGGGAGCCGGGGGTTCAAACCGGGATCCATACTCTGGTCCTTGCGAGTTTGCACCATGTGTGCTTAACCAGCCACGCTACCGCCTGACTCCACCCCAAGAAACTTTTTTAATGCTATAACACGTGCATAAAGGTTATGTCCACAACGGTAATAATAGCAAAAAAAAAAAAAAAAATCAGAAACAAGTGTATTGACTGAAAGTTGGGTTAATTGGGACATATTTCTACAATGGATATTAAATAACCACAGCTATATTTCTGAATATGGGTTGATTCTCTCACTGTCTAGTAATGCAGAAATATTAGAAAAGTAAAAAAAACAAAAACAATAATTAGGAAGTATAGCTGCTTTTGGTGCAAGGGGACATAATGGAGGGAACAGGGAATTCAAGGTAAGTAGATGGTCTATTTCTTAATCTGGGCTCTAGATAGAGGTCTCGATATTTTATTATTAGTAGTATATCTGCACAAATGACAAGTGAGAGAAAAGGTAATGATGGAAGCAATACCATTTACTTTCAATTCTTTCCTTCCTTTCTTCTTTCCTTCCTTCCTTCCTTCCTTCCTTCCTTCCTTCCTTCCTTCCTTTTCTTCTGCATAGAGACAAAAGTCAAGAAGGTATGTGGAGACAGGGAAAGAGAGGCACTTTGAGCACTGCTCCACCACTTGTAAATCTTCCCCCTTGCAGGTGGGGACTGGGGGCTTGAATCCGGATCCTTGTGCTTAGTAACATAACCATGTACACTCAACCAGGTGTGTCACTCTAGCCTTAGCAATTCCGTTTATAATTGAACTGAAAAAGACAAAATAATTTGGAACAAATAAAACAATAGAATCAAAAAATTTACAATGAAAATTTCAGGACATTGCTAAAAGAAGTAGAAGGTAACACAAAGAAATGGAAGACTATCATTCATGGCCACTGGTGGACAGTTAGATAAAGAAGTTATAGGATAGGGGCCAGGCAGTGGTGCACCTGGTTAAGTGCACACATTACAGAGTGCGAGGACCTAGGTTCAAGACCCAAGTCCTCACCTACACGGGGAAAACTTCACAAGCAGTGAAATAGGGGTGCAGGTGTCTCTCTCTCTCTATTCCCCCCCCCCAATTTCTCGCTGTCTATCCAATAAATAAATAAAGACAAAAAATAAACATTTTAAAAAAATGAAACAAAAAACAAGTTATGGGACATATACTCAATCAATATTTGTCATTTAGCCTATTTTTTCCACTTGACATATTATCCAGATAATGTGGCATCACTTTTAACCTAAACTATTAGTAAAGATAAAATATTTAATACAGCATAATTATTGAATAGAAGTGAACATTTTTATATACTATAATTTAAATTTGTACACTTTTAGAAGGGCACTTATCAAAATAGTAAGTGCACATGGCTTTGAGTCCAGCAATTCTTTATTTTTATTTTAAAGCTCTTTTTTTTAATATTATTTAATTAAATTAATTAATTAATTTATTTTTACCAGAACACTGCTCAGCTCTGGCTTATGGTGGTATGGGGGATTGAACCTGTGACCTTGGAGCCTCAGGCATGACAGTCTGTTTGTATAACCATTATGCTATCTATCCCCACTCATAAAACTCTTTTTAAAAAATATTTATTTATTCCCTTTTGTTGCCCTTGTTTTTTATTGTTGTAGTTATTATTGTTGTCATCATTGTTGGATAGGACAGAGAGAAATGGAGAGAGGAGGGGAAGACAGAGGGGGAGAGAAAGATAGACACCTGCAGACCTGCTTCACCGCTTGTGAAGCGACTCCCTGCATGTGGGGCAGCAACTCTTTATTTAAAACAAATTCTATTTGGTAACATGAAACGTGAAAAGCAGAATTTTGTTTTAATTATAGCTATTTGTTAGGAATGCTGGAAATGTATTTTGTGCCACAGGGGCCTTACATACATGTGATTTTTCACGGTTCTTGGGCCAATTTTAAAACCTTTCTCTTACACACACACACACACACACACACACACACACACACACACACACACACAAATGGAGAGAGACAGAGAGAAAACAGCACCACAATTTTCCTCATTTCCATGGCACCTCCCATGTGGTGCTGAGGCTTGAACTCAGGCTGTTCCTATAGCTACCAAATGAATTATCTTTTGGCTCCTTGAAAACTTTTATTCTTGAGTCTACCGACATTTATATTTGTTATTTTTAAAAGATTATATTTATTTATTCATGAAGATAGAAGGAGAGAGAGAGAGAGAGAGAGAAAACCAGACATCACTCTGGTACATGTGCTACCGGGGATTGAACTCAGGACCTCATGCTTGAGAATCCAGTGCTTTATCTATTGCACCACCTCCCAGACCACTATTTGTTATTTATTTATTTTTTAATGATATTTATTTCCTTCTGTTGCCCTTGTTGTTTTATTGTTGTAGTTATTATTGCTGTTGTTATTGATGTCATCATTGTTGGATAGGACAGAGAGAAATGGAGAGAGGAGGGGAAGACAAGAGAGGGCAGAGAGAACCTGCTTCACCGCCTGTGAAGCGACTCCCCTGCAGGTGGGGAGCCTGGGGCTTGAACCGGGATCCTTATGCTGGTCCTTGCGCTTTGCACCACCTGCACTTAACCCGCTGTGCTACATACAGCCCAACTCCCTATTTGTTGTTTTTATTTATTTATTTATTTATTTATTTATTTATTTATTTATTTTTAAAAATCCTTTTAAGCTTTTCTTTTTTTTTAAATTTTTTTTTTAATCTTTATTTATTTATTGGGTAGAGACTGCCAGAAATTGAGAGGAGGAGGGGAGATAGAGAGGAGAGAGACAGAGAGACACCTGCAGCCCTGCTTCACCACTCGTAAAGCTTTCCCCCTGTAGGTGGGGGCCAGGGGACTCAAACCCAGGTCCTTGTGCACTGTAATATGTGTGCTCAACCAGGTGCGCCACCACCCAGCCCCCCCCCATTTGTTATTTTTGTATGTTGATTTTGATTAATGTTTTTGTCTATTTTTCCACTGGGTATTTCTCTTATATTGATTTGTAAGAGATATGTCCCATTTATCTATCTTACATGTTGTTACAAATTTCCTTCCCCTTTGTCTTTTATTTCCACAGTGATACAGTTCTATTTATCTTTTTGTTAATAATATTCATTTGAATTTGAATTTATTAATTTATTTCTGGGAGAGAGAGAGAAAGTGTTCACTCTAGCATATAGAGGTGCCCGCGGTGGAATCTGGGTCTCTTGCACATAGGTTTTGTGCACAACTGCTGTGCTGTTCCCCCTCCTTAGTTTACTGAATCTAACCTGAGAAGAGTCTTTCATGAACATTATTAGCATTCATGCTTTATTTTACAGTCACTTTTTCAGAGCACTGTTTAGTTCTGGCTTATGACTGTGCCAGGGACTGAATCTACTCTGGAGTCCAGGTATATAAATCTTTTGCATGACCACTATACTGTCTCTCCCCACCCTCTGGCCTCTTCTGTATTTTCATTTAAAAATTAATTTATTAATTTATGAGAGAGAGAGGAAGGACACACCACATCACTCTGGCATGCGAGAGATACTGGGGATCAAACTTGGGGCTGCATGTTTCCAAGTTCAGTGTCTTACTCACTGTGACACCTCCCGGGCCCCTGTCTTCTTTGCTTTCTTTTATGATCACTGAACTATCCTCCATTCGGAAATTGAGTATCCCCCAAGAGTTCTGGATTTGTTCTATTATGATACTTTAAGTAATTCACCTGATTCCTGCTGTTTAAAATGTCTTTAAAATTTGAAATGATTTTAGCGTTCCTGAAGAGTTGCAAAGACAATACAGACAGCTCCTGCAGTCACTGACTTTAGATCCTGATTATTATATTAAATTTCCGCTTATGTTCACTTCCAAAGTAGTTGATTGGATCCATGGATTACATTTTAGAAATAGTTTTATTCAAAATAGTAAAAAAGCAAAAATTGTGTATATACACTGAAAAAGACAACATTATTGGGGGCTGGGCACACTCAGTTAAGAGAACAGATTACCAAGCGCAAGGACCTGGGTTCGAGTGCCAGCTCTCCACCTGCAGGGGGTTAACTTCACAAGTGGTGAAGCAGGTCTGCAGGTGTCTATCTTTCTCTCCCTTTCTCTGCCTCCCTGTTCTCTCCTAACTTCTCTCTGTCCTGTCTAATAAAAAATTTTTTTAAAGGAAAAAGTGGCCATTGGGAGTGGTGCATTTATAGTGCTGGCACCAAGCCCCAGTGATAACCCTGGTGGAAAAAAAAAAAGACTATCATTTCTAGAATTCAGACCTGATTTTTATTGTTTTGTTTTTCCTAACTCCTAAGTATTTTATTATTAGTAACATTACTTTTATAGTCAGAAAAAAGCCAGTAAATATTATTTTAATAACAAGAGAACTTTTAACTACTCAGAAAAAATGGTTATTAGAAAAACAACTCGTTCAAGCATTTAAGCTAAGTGATGTGTTCTAGCAGTGTTCCACTCATGTGTCTGGAGTTCATTAATAACTGTAGCCACTTGGCAACAGAGCTTTCCACAAAGTAAACCATTATAAGTATCAGTACAAGTACATTAAAGTTGGTCCGTCTTCATAGAAGATTCCTTGACGACATAAAGACCTCCACTATTTTCTATATTCCTAGTTTCAAGGAATTAAAAAAAAAAAAAGGAGTGTGAGAGGAGTTATTTAGAAAGCTTCTGAAGGAACTTTAGGGGTTTTCTTTCCTAAGTGAAGTCTTCCTCTATAGAAGTAATATGGCGTATAGGACCCAGCATCTTGTATATAGCTGTGTTGTCAGTTGCTTCTGTTTTCCCTGGTCTAGGCTTTTGGGAGAGAACATATCAAAGACAGCCTATGTATTCAAAAGACTCAGTCTGTGTTTTAAGAAGTTCTAGGCATATCATCAGTTTTTCGCCTCTCATATTAATTAAATAGTGGTTTATATAATGTTTACACTTTAATAGGATCGTACATAAACACCACTCCCACCACCAAAAGACTGTGTCCCATCCCCACCACCCACCCCGCCCCCCCCCCCTCCGCCATGCTGGGAAGCCCAATGGCCACCCTCCCTTTCACCACAGGGTTTTTACATTGGTGCCCTGCTCTCAATTTAATCAGATCCTGCTTTTAGTTTCCCTTTCTGTTCTTCTTTCTCAACTTCTGTTCAGCGGGGAAGCAATCACAGAAGCTAGACCTTCCACCCTCTGCAACCCACAACGACTCTGGATCCATACTCCCAGAGAGATGGAGAATGGGAAGGCTATCAGGGGAGGGGGTGGGATGTGGAGATGGGGTTATGGGAATTGTGCGGAATTGTACCCCTCTTATTCTATGGTTTTGTTAATGTCTCCTTTCTTAAATAAAAAAAAAAAGTAATATGGCAAGTAAATCACTCTCCATCTTTTGAAATGGGAATTCAGTGATTAATGCCACCCTAACAGGAGTTGCTGGGAAAATTCCTGACAGAATTAATCAGAAAGGCTCACTATACTTGGGTAGAGAGGCTATCATACACCATCTATGAAAACAAGCTTTGTGATAAAAACTGTGAGTTCACTGACTATATGGCAAAGTTGTAACTAAATCTAACACCTTAGGACACTGTCTTAACACCAAGGGCAATGGAGATTGTGATTAGAAAACAGGAAACAGGTACAAACTAATTTGGGTCCAGGAGGTGGTGTAGCAGTAGAGCTCTGACCTTGTAGGGATGTAGTCCTGAGTTTGAAACCTAACACTACATATGCCAGAGTAATAAGAATAAATCATTAGCTCCCTGGGAGGTGGTGCAGAGGATACACGTTCGGGCTCCTGATCCGGAGCATCTCATGTGCCAGAGTCATGCTCTGGTTGTCTCTCCTGCTTTCTCCTCCTCACTAGCAGATGAGTAAATAGATGCAATAGATAAATCTTTAAAAAACATTTTGGTGAAATGACGTGGGTGGAAAAGTTTTTTTTTTTTTTTTCAAAAAACTACTTTTTTTGTTGTTGTCTTCCGGGTTATCACGGGGGCTTGGCGCCGGCATTATGAATACATCATTCCCAGCACCATTTTTCCTCCCATTTTTCTTTCTATTTTCATTTGACAGTACAGAGAGAAACTGAGAGGGGGAGGGGAGATAGGAAGAAAGAGAGAGAGAGACACCGGCTTCACTGCTTGTGAAGTGTACCCCCTGCAGGTGGGGGGGTAGGGGGTGGGCTCAAACCTGGGTCCTTGAGCTAAGCAATCTGTGTACTTAACCAGGTGTGCCACTGTCCACCCCACCAGTCTTTTCTATAAACTTTCGTAATAGTATTTGCTTAAACAGAGAATATTTTCCAAACAAAGTGAACTATTTAAGAGTTTAGCAGTAGGACTTGCATCAATGAGGTCCCAGGTTCAATTCCATGCAGCATATACGCTAGAGCTGAGAAGTACTGGTCTCTCTGAAAAAAAAAAAATCATTTATTTATTTATTTTACCAGAGAACTGTTCAGCTCTGGCTTATGGCAGTGTGGGGGATTGAACCTGGAACTTGAGAGCCTGAGGCATGAAAGTCTCTTTGCATAACCATTCTGCTATATACCCTCACCCCAAAATAAATAAGTCTTAGGAAAAAAAATCAGTGCAAACTTGAGTTATTTTCCAGTGACGGTAAACTTATTTGCCTTAACCTGTGTTTGCTATATTCAGAAAGTTCCATTTGCCTCATACTCTGATAGCATTTCCTAAAGTCTTGGCTTATATTCTTGAGGACTGGATCAATGATCCACTGAATCATTTGCATTCTTGATTGCTATAATCATATGATTCCCCTACTGCCTCCACCCTTCGCCCAAACCCACCTCATTCATTTATCAATGCTTTTTATACATGAATAATATCAAACTACAAACTGTAGTAGTAGTGACAAGTTAATCACACAGTTATTAAGAGGTAATGTGGGAGTAGTAACATAAGTTCTCATGTAATTACCTTTGTTCTCAAAGGCATTACCATGTAATTAAAGCAAACCTGATATAATATTTTACTGCAACTAAAAGTGCTGAACTCTGTATTTCCTATCTTCCTCTCTGTAAAGTATTTGTTCCCAGTTTTCATTTTTAGTTCTTTGTTTTGCACTTTTTCAGTTATATATCTTTTAGCAGAGACTTATGCGTTCTTTTAAAACTGGCCTGCGTAAATTTCTTTTTTATTTTTAAAATAAATTTTGTTTGTTTGTTTATTTCTATTGTCACCAGGTTTATTGCTGGGTGGAGCTCAGTGCTGGCATTATGAATCCACTGCTCTTGGTGGCCATTTCTCCCCCTTCTGTATTTTTTTTTAGTTAGAGCAGTACTCAGCTCTAGCTTGTGGTGGTGCAGGGGACCTATACCCCCTTCTGTTTTTATTTCACAAGACAGAGAAAAATTGAGAGAAAGATAGACACACCTGCAGATCTGCTTTATGGCTTGTGAAGTGTTCTCCCCGCAGGTGGGGAGTGAAGGCTTGAACCTTGGTCCTTGAGCATGGTGATACGTGTGCTTAACCAGGTGTGCCACAGCTCAGCCCACCTTAAATTTCTTACCTCTGTATCAACAGTTACCAGATCTATGCTACCACATAACATCTGAGACAACTTAAAGAGAAATAAGATGTAAATTAAATTTTGACAAATTTGAATCTTTAGTTTATTAGATACCACTACCACTTCTACACTTGAATATATGTATATGTATACATATATGTATTACTAGGGAATCTTAAACTTGATTTTCCCCCCCCGCCCATTAAACTTGATTTTTATTATAAATAAGAAATGAAGAGGCTAAAATTTTGTTAAACTCTTTCTTTCTTCCCACCCCCCAGCCCCCCACCCTTCACCACAGTACTATTCAGCTTTGGCTTATGGTGATTACTAGGGATTGAACCTGTGACCTTTGGTGTTTCAGGAATGACTTTTCCCCCTGCTCCAATTTATTCAGTTTTTTGGTCATTGCTGGGGCTTCATAGCTCCATGCTGCTGCTGCTGCTGCTTATTATTATTATTATTATTATTATTATTTGCCTCCAGGGTTATTGCTGGGGCTCAGTGCCGGCACCATGAATCCACTGCTCCTGGAGGCCATTTTTTTCCCCTTTTGTTGCCTTTGTTGTTGTAGCCTTGTTGTGGTTATTATTGTTGTTATTGATGTTGTTCGTTGTTGGATATGACAGAGAGAAATGGAGAGAGGAGGGGAAGACAGAGAAGGAGAGAGAAAGACAGACACCTGCAGACCTGCTTCACCGCTTCTGAAGCGACTCCCCTGCAGGTGGGGAGCTGGGGGCTCGAACCAGGATCCTTAGGCCAGTCCTTGCGCTTTGCGCCACCTGTGCTTAATCCGCTGCGTTACCACCCGACTCCCTGCCCCTGAGAATTTTATGAAAGTCACATAATACTTTACAGTTCATACCGACACAAGTTTTTTTAAAAAAATATTTATTTTATTTATTTGTTCCCTTTTGTTGCCCTTGTTGTTTTATTATTGTCGTTGTTGGATAGGACAGAGAGAAATGGAGAGATGAGAGGAAGACAGAGAGAGGGAGAGAAAGATAGACACCTGCAGACCGGCTTCACCGCCTGCGAAGGGACTCCCCTGCAGATGGGGAGCCAGGGATAGAACCGGTGCGCTTTGCACCATGTGCGCTTAACCCGCTGCGCTACAGCCCGACTCCCCATACCGATACAATTTACAATAGCCCAAACTTGGAAGCAACCTAGAT